>NW_003852532.1:1286101-1310954 GCF_000181295.1 Otolemur garnettii | reverse complement strand
GCGGGGACTTGTCATATTCTGAAAGATGTATCCAGTTACTAAGTGTTCCTGCTCTACTGCCTGGGGGCTCTCAGTGAGCAGTAGCTGGAGTCTGACACTTCAGGGAAATTTGCTCAAGCATGGAGGGAAAGGGAGGGGAAGGGACAGTAGAATCAGAGGAAGCAGAGGCCGTCTAACCCAACATAATGCACAGGGAGAAATTCAGGGATTAGACACAGCAGAGCGTGGGGGTGGTTGGCTTCCAGATGCATCCTCCCTCTTGCCTCTCTCTGTCAGGCCTTAATGAGGGCAGGTCCTACTGTCTAAGAGCCTGGAGAGTTTTGGGTACAGGCCAGAGGTGCTCCCTTTGTGCACACAGGCCTTTAAAACAGCTTGGATTTATTGTGGCTCTTAAGTGGCCCAGGCTAATGGCTTGGCGTGGATAATGTCTTGGTTTAATTGGTTATTGTGAAAGCTGCTTGTTTCTACTGTGGAATTCCTTGTCCCTGCCTCTGTAGCAATTCCTTCCAGGCTCCCTGAATCAATACAGCCCTCACTCAGGGTTGGCTCTGTGGAGGCAGACACTGCCTGGGGGGAGGAGCCCCTCCCACAGGACTTCTCACATCCCTGGCAGACACCAGGCTTGGAGGCAGGGGGCCTGCACTGGTGGCAGTGTGACTGGGTTCAGCCTAACTCTGGAGAGTGTCTTCCAGTGTAAAGTTAGAAGGGTGCAGATAGATTTGTACAAGGGAACCAGAAACCAACCTTTCCTCACGTGAGCAGGACAAGCACATCAAAGCAACAGGTGGACTCACCTGGAGCCAGAACAAGCCACTGGGGGGGGGGGGGTGCACCGAGAGAGAGAACAGCCTCTGCAAAGGAAGGTGGCATCTACATTTCTGAAAACAAAGAACCCAGATGGTCCTAATTCTTATTATGGCATTTCTTTCCAAGGTCATAACATTTCTTTTAAGTCTTCTTAAGTCTTCTGACCTTAAATATATTTTGTCCTAATTCTTTTTTAAGGTGTGTGAAATATCCTAACCTTTGTGATCTGAAAGCAGCCTGTTTAGAAGCCACCGTAGAGCTGAGCACGCTGTGCTACTGACCTGTTTACATGTGCGTCTCCTCCTACCCCCGTGGACCATGAGCCCATCAGCAGTTTGCGATGACAGGGCCTTCCTTGTCTGTTTGCCCCGGAGCCTGGCAGGCCTTATAGTGTGTCTCATGGATGTTGAAGGCATGTTCCCGGGAAGATTAAGGAGAAGGAAACATTAAACTTTGAAGCCTTATCCTAGTGATGTGTACGTCGGGTATTTTCATGTATTATAAATGCATGCACCAAATAATACCTATGTGCACAAAGATTTCAGAAAGTTGCACTTCTTGAAGTAGAACTTACAGCAAGTTTTCTAGTGGGATCTGCTAGAGCATTTCAACACTTGAAACAGTGCTATGGAACGGAACAAAAGCCTGACCGGCCTTTCACATGAGCAATTGATTGACTCTTTTGCCTTCTGACTCAAAACTTATACTTGGGATTACTTTATGTGACCCGTCTGCCTCACACGTGGTTTTACTTTATGTGACCCGTCTGCCTCACACGTGGTTTTACTGTATGTGACCCGTCTGCCTCACACGTGGTTTTAGATTATCTTAGTTTCAAGGAGCTAAAGGGTGAGCAGGGGAGGAGATGAGCAGAACATTTTATTTTATTAATTACTGATTGATTGAAATACCTTTCATTCACACTTTGGTTATTATCCTATTTTTTTTTTTTATGTTCTGAACATCCTGAGGGTAATGATACCAGTTGACACTTTTAAGGAAGAAAATGTTAAATTTAAGTTTGGTAAAGGCTCTCCTTACTGAATTTTTAATTCCGGCGCTGAGTTCTTTGCCAGGTACCAGTGAAGTGACAGCTGCCTGAGCCAGCGGCTTCCAAAACAGAGTTCATACAACCCAGCCCCAATCAATCCTGGGAACAAAAAAAGATAGTATTAGTAATTAGCTTTATGCTAAGAGAAACACCAAGCTTTATGTATTTTTAAAACTTTATTCCTATTTTATAATTGAATATATTAACATATTCATGTGTATAATTTATAAATAGACATCAAATGCACGCTCAGTTTTGGAGCAATGGAATATGTAAGCAAACGTGTTGAGAGGCCTCTGCCCTAAGCATGGATGCCTCTCGATGGGCAGGTTTTTTCATCAGTGATCAAGTCCAGTTGAAAGGGGAGAAGAAAAGCTGGATTCCTCCCAACTCTGTGCAGCAGCTCTGTGCCCCTCCTGGTCGATGGCCAGATGGAGCGCTGAAGCACATGGTTGTGTTCTGTGGCCCCACTGTCTTTAAAGTGACACTTGGTACATTTTTCAAAGAAGGGCTCTCCAAGCCAGTCCAGACTTTTTCCTCACTAGGGAGAATTCTTTACCATGACTTTTTAAATCACTGCTGAAGAAACCAAAAACAGAGCCTGATTCTTGGGCTCAGTCCAGCCCAGACTTTGCACTCAAAATGTGGCCTTAGATTTCTTGACTTCGAGGTCACGGCCAATAAGAAGTTCAGGTTTTTTCAGAGTTCCTCCCTGCCAACAAAACTGATAACACTCTCCACATCCTTTGGCAGTCTACATTGACTATAGGGATGGGGCGTGGATAACACATTGTTGGGTACAATTACCTCCTGGAATACAATGCATCTTCTTTTAGACATCCCAGGGAGATAATTTGGACATAATGAAGATCTATAGTAATCAGATAATTACTATCGATTGCTCTTTAGGCGTCTTGATGAGGTAATTAGGGCATACTGGAAAGAAGCTGGAACTGATTGATTGGCATGACTGTAATCTCAGAGATTTCTAATTATGTTTCTTTTCTTCTAATGGCTTATAAACAAACATCATTTTAGCTTTAGGATTTGTCAGGTGCCAGGTTCAGTGGGAACATCAGCTTTCTCTGTTATGCTAACTAGACAACAAACAGGATCACCATAAGTGCATTATGCCTTCCTGCTGAAGCAGAAGGAACCGCAATTAACCCTCCCTGTTCTCCTTCTCCTGTGTTTCCACATGGCCGGACGCGTGTTGAGGAATGGGGCAGGCAGTGCTGTGGAGGGGGTTCTGCAAGGAGCACGTGTGATGGGTCTGGACAGGTGCGTGCCGTCCACGGAGCCCCTCAAAGCCTGCCGCCGAGCTCAGGCACGGCAGAGTTGGGGCACAAGAACACAACATGTCAAGGTGGCCAGCTGACTGTGGCTGGGGGCTGGCTGACTGCTCAGGTTCCTGTCACAAGTAATAGCTACTCATCGTCCAACCACGTTAAGTCCCAGGTCACTAACTCCCAGGCAGCCGGACCCCACACTTCTCTATGTCAACGTGCTGTTGCCTCATCGCTCCCATTAGACACTAGCCAAAGAAGTCCCTGTCTGAGACCACATTCCACATTATCCTAATATTTTTTACACCTTATAGGACCTTTCAGCAGCTTGCACTGTTCAGAATAGTGACCCAGTGATGATGGATCCTAAGAACCATGCTAGGAACTAAAGCAGCAGCTTGAAATAAGCTGTTTCCATCTAATCAATGATATTGGTAAGCCCCACACTTACTGGACTACAAGGGCATAGGTTAGAACTCATTCACCAAATGCAAAGTGATGCATTTCTGGATATGAGGCAATCAAGTTCCCATCCTTGAACTTGTCTACTGTGACTTACCGGTGCTTGGTACCCGGGTAGATGCCTACTATGTGGTACATACATGCGTGTGGCATTCTGAATGAACACCCATGTTCTTCAACTTCCTGTTTTCTATTGAAAAAGCACCAAATAAGAAATTCATATTTTATTTTTATATTTTTAAATAATATTCATTATATTCCTGGATCCCTATTTTTAAAAGATCAGGAATTGCCTACATATTTGTATCATTACAATTTTTAAGGCATGAGCAGAGTAAAATGCATGGGGATGGTTCAGACAGCAGAAGAGACCAGGATGGTTTGTTCATTGATAACTAATGGTTTGCTGCTGTTTGGATAATTACAGCTGTAGCTGGAAATGCTTCATTAACTCCCATTAACTAACTGGGGAAATGGAAGTATAGACAGAATTTGTCTTTCTGTTATCTCTTTATCGTGTAAGTGAATTACATAGCAAATTCTTTCATCAGCTATAATTCTTGAGGAATCAGATGCTCTTTTTAAAAATTAGTTTGAGGATTTACTCCAATATTTGGTATTTAAAAACTTTCCTAATCTACATCAGACTGTTTTCCTCTGATGGGGTTTATAATGAGCCTATTCTGAATTTTTTTTAATGACTAGTAATTGTGCAATGAACTATTTTAAGCAAAAAATTCATGTTTCTGAATTTGTACCAAAAGAAACTACAAGAGATTGGACTAAACGTCTATACAGGTTCTGAAATTTTATTTGTGGGTTTGTTTTATCGAATCTAAGACATGGTCTTATAGTGATTTGCCCCTTTCTCTAAAAATTAGTTGATCTACTTTTCTTTCTTTATCTTTCTACCTATATTTTATTTGCGGTTCTTCTAGTTTTTTTTTTTTAATTGAATGGTAACTATGTACATTAATGCACTTCTGGGGTACAGTGTGGGGTTTTCACACACAATCTGAAACTCTTCCATCAAACTGGTTAACATAGCCTTCATGTCATTTTCTTAGTTATTGTGTTAAAACGTTCATATTCTACTCTTAAAAGATTCACTTGTACCCTTGTAAGGTAAACCTCAGAAGTGATCCCTCCAATCCCCCTCCCTCTACCCATTCACCCCTCAGCTCTCCCTCCCCCCTCCCTGTATTCTTAGGCTGTTATTAGGTTACAGCTTTCATATAAAAGATATAAATTAGTTTCATAATAGGGGTGTGTACATTGGATACTTTTTCTTCCATTCTTGTGATGCTTTGCTAAGAACATTTTCCAGCTCCATCCATGTGAACATGAAGGACGTAAAGTCTCCATCTTTCTTTATGGGGTTCTTCTAGTTTTGAAGTTTGATTGCTGATCACCTGCATTGGATGAACTGATCACGTGTCAGTTGATCAGGGCAGATGGCACCGAATTTGCTGCAGGATGGCCTGATAGAGATCGTCCAGACAGTATATTAGGAGGGCCCAGTCCTGGGCCAGAGGGGAAGGCCTTCAGCTGAGGGTCTCAAGGCTGCAGAAGTGGGTGGTCATGGCATTACAAAGTCAGGGCTGCTTTCAGAAAGCACAGTGAAGAAACTTGCTCCTTTGATAATGAGAGTTCGCGGATGTGATGCAATTCACTAACATGCTTTGGGTTTGGGGCATGTCATTGTAGGAAGTTGTACATCTTGAGAGGCAGATGGGAGGACAGCTCCTAGAAGAACCGAAGGCTCTTCATTTCAAAGGCAGCACCCACAACCTGCGCCTGTCAATTCACGATGTTGCCCATTCCCTCTGGAAGAGCAAATTGCTGGCTAAATATCAGGTAAGGGTCCCAAGCTGAACGAAAAGCTTGAAGGCAGCTCCAATAAAGAGGGTGAAATTGCACAAACCTAAGACATCCTCATCCTTGAAATTAATATCATGCCAGTGCTTGTTTCTCCAAAATGGTATGGGGTTATTCAGGATTTCTGAAAAATACCATATCACACATTTGAAAGAATGTGTTTTTAAATTCTCCTTTTCAAAAACTGGACTATTGTTTTATTTTTAGTAAATAAAAAGACTTCCAATTCTATCATTTCAATTAATTTTCATATAAACATTCACATTCAGTTGGTTAAAAGCAGCCTCAAATATATTCATAGGACATTTTTATATCATGTGACACAAATTAAGCTTCAGCCTTGGTAGCCAGTACCCTTACTTTGAAAACTTAAAGGAACTCCAGTTTGGGAACCCACGTAGCATGTAAAAGTAAAGCCCAGTCAGGATTTTATTCAGCAACAGATATAAAAATACCAGTTCCAAGTCTCTTTCTATATAGAGAATACATGGGATTCTCCTGGGAGAATCACAGGACTCCCAAGAAGTTTCACGTCCGTCTCTGTCAATCAGCTGAGCTCTCAGGAGATGGTCCGGATGGCCTGGTGCACCTTAGACCCAGTGCTGGGAGATGCAGACACATTTAGAGAAGTTGTGGGTCCGTGTCTGTGCACACACCAATCCAACCCCAGCACTTCAGCTGACCCATTTACTGCTTCCTGATGTAAGTCAGTGAACATGCTAGAAGGACTGGGGGGAAGACCCTTCAGCTCCATTCTTCCTCTCATATGTCAAATCCTGTGGCTCAGTGGTGGGAAACAAACCTGGTTTGTTAACAGCCATGAGCTGTGACAGGGGTTGCATGCCAGACTCTTCGATTACACAGATGAGGCTTTTGATCTTTCAAGAGCCTTGACTGATCAGGAGCTGGGGCTTTTGACTTTCTCATTACATCTCTCCCGTTGTTTTCTTCTTTCCTCCATGTTGCAATGGACAGAAAATTCCACACATCTCCCCCTTTCATAAGCAGTTTTCTTTATGCAATTATAATGGAACACACTATTTTACTAAGGATGATAATGTGATATTAGATAAAGCCCACTGTGGCTGAATGCTTACCATCTGCCCGGCGCTTTCTCGTGCACTTGGGTTTATCTCATTTAACCCTAGCAGGTGGATGGATTAGATGCCCTTTGTTTACCCTTGTGCAGAGGAGGGAACTGAGGCCTGGAAAAGTTAAGTAACTCGGCCCAAATTGCCAAGTAAGCAAGAGGAGGGTGTTTTCTTACTTCTACTAGGTGTGGCTCAGATCTGCTTTTTACCACTGGGTTCTCCTGTTTTTTCACGTATCAACTTTTTCTTTCCTTTATTGAAAACAGATCCTAGGATGGCCTCTGTAAGATGGTTTTCTAAGATGGTTTTAGAAAATTAAAGTCTGTTAGAGGCTTGGTGCTTTTTAAGTGAAAGACTTTTTTGTGGCTGCTAATTGAGTCTCCAGCGCGCGGCTGCATTAAGAGTGTCCAGGGTGCCCCGTCCCGATGAGGCAGATGCAGAAGCGTGAAGAGGGGAGGTGGCACGGGCATTGCCCTTTGGACTCTACTTTTCCTCAGAATGCCGCAGCAGGGATTCCTTTTAATGAACTGGTTGTATAAGTTTCACCCTAGGAATTTTATAAACTTTTTTTTCATCATTTACAAAAGCACCTTTTATAAATTAGAGACACGTGGCAGACTGGTTAGGTATGTGAATCCTAGAGGCTAACTGCTTAGGTGTAAATCTCAACTTTGCTGCTTACTTGCTGTGTGACTTTGAGTGAGTTATTTAACCTCTCTGGGCCTCAGTTTTTTGTTTTTTTTCCATGGGAAAAGGTGGTCCCGGTGTAGTGACCCATGAGGATCCAGTATGGTCATGTGTGATACTGAGCAGGGGACCCGGCAACAGAGTGGCTGACGGATTTTTTGGTTTTAGTCTCTCATTTGTGGTTAACACTTTCCTGTCCTTTAGGAAATTCCTTTTTACCATATCTGGAGTGGGTCTCAAAGAAACCTCCACTGTACCTTTACTCTGGAAAGATTTAGCCTGAACACGGTGGAGCTGGTGTGCAAACTGTGCGTGCGGCAGGTGGAAGGAGAAGGGCAGATCTTCCAGCTGAACTGCACCGTGTCGGAGGTGAGTGGCTCTCGTCTGTCTGCCGTCAGGGGGAGGGTGACCCTGGGGAGAAGACCGTGTGGGCCAGAGGGGGCCCACTAGGGGAAGTCCTGGAAAGCTCACCGTAGGTCCTTTTTGTCAATAGAATAATCCTTTTACTGAACATGGGAGGCTAGTTGCACAAAAGCAGATAACGAGGCCTCCTATTTGAAAAGCAAGTCTTCATTTTATGACATGAATTTCAGCATCATGTTCTAACTTTTAAAAGCAGATCTGAATTTCAAGTGCAAGGTTTAATTTAAGTAGCATGCACATGGAGTCCCTTTTCCCAAAGCGTCCCCCGTGAGCAGCACTCCCGTATCCTCCATCTGTCTCCTTCCTCCCTTCTCCTCCCGCAGAGGAGCAGGCCTGCCTGTGCCCTTCTCATGTGCGGCTGAGCGGGGTGGAGGAAGAGACGGGCCTCTGCCCTCCTGTGTCTCTGCTCTCCCTTTTTTCCCATGTAGAATGAGAAATTTCTTGGTCTCCTTTCTCTCTCATCTGCCATTCTCCAAATATAAGAAAGATGTCCTCTGGTCCAGGGTGGGGACAGTGTCGCAGGAAAAGAAGTACACTCTACCTATTTCCCACTGGTGGCCGTCAGCTTTGCCTTTCTTTGCTCAGTCTTCATGCACATCAGCTGGGCACTGTGTGTGTCCACATCACAGGAACGACAGTGATTGCTGCTGCTTGAAACTTCTCGTGAGGGAGGAGGAGGTGCCCGTGGCCCTCTTACCTGTTAGCTTGGATCCCAAAGCTTGAAACTGGTACCTTTTTCCTTGGGGGGAACAAAGGGATAAGCGGGGGCCATGTGGATGGCAGGCAGCTTCTCAAGGGCCCCAGGGTGCCACCCTGCCTGCTGTTTGCTGTGCCCAAAGCACAAGGTTGTCGTATTTTAAAACTACAGCGGGCCAGGTTGTGATTTAAGCCCTTCCTCTCCCTGGCTGTGTCACACACGGTGACGAATAGTGTCAGTGTGTTCAGCTTGTCTCGCTCCACATGTCACATTTAAAGACTATCTTCCCCAGCGAAGCCAGCAGGGAGAAATGTGTCAGCCTTCACGCCACTCCATCCTTCTTTCCCACAGCCGGCCGAGGTGTGGTCATCGTTTCCTTCTGTAGTTCCATGAGACTTTTGACTCATAAACAACTTTAGTCACAGACCCCGGTGACATTCATAAGGAATGATCTCGGTGTCAGGATGCCATGGCAACCGCCAGCCTGGGGATGCGCAGCCCTATCTCCCAGGCGCACAGCACCACCCCTGCTGGCTCGGGAGGGTGTTTTCACTTTCCAGGCCCAGCAGGTCTGCAAAGTTCAATAACCACCCAGCCCCAGTGACAACAAAGGCTGCGGAATTTTGGAGGGGGGCAGGAGGCCTGGTCCTTTGATGCTTGCTTTCTGTTCAGCGGGAACATTTGCTGCAGGGTTGAAAAGGTGGATCAGATGCAGCCACAAATGAAAGAGAGCTGCTGTGTGAGCTCCCCGCCAGGGCCGGCCTCACAGAAAAAGGACGGTTTTGCATAGTGTGATCGCAATTTAAGGACTTTCTTTCTTGTGCCAACATAGAGGGGAGAGGATTTCTTTTGCAGCGTGGTGGCAGTCTGCTCCGGGAGGCTGGGCTTCAGTCAGGGAGGAGCCATCTGCCCGGGTGTGACAGACAAGCGTGTTGAACTGAGGGAGGGAAAGAAGCGACTAGGGCACTTAGGGGCACTCTGTGGCCGTTACTTCTGGGTCACTGAAGCCCACCATTGTGGTTAGCATTTGAATGTGGGGCAGGGTGTGGTGCGCAGAGGAGGGAGCGTGGCTGTGGGTTCTGATGTCGGGCACGGGGCTGTGCGCTGATGAACAATGAACTCGGGAGCGTTCTGGGACCCAGATCCTCATCCAAACGTCCAAGGGAGTGTGCAACGGGACTGACAAAGCGTGAACAAGGAGAGAAAGGCTCCATTTGTGGGTTCTTTCTTCTGAACACGGCTCCTTCCTAGGGTCACAGGGCAAGACAGCAGGTGGGCTGGGGCTCCCGTCCCAGGACCCCATCTCCTAAGCAGCAGTTGACTTGCCAGAAATGAGCTGTCCCTTCCCACCAGCCACTCACTGCCCAACAGTGTTCAGCCCGCTCAGGCGGACGGTCTGTGGCCTGCCCCAGAGGCCAGGCCACAGGTAGCATAGACCGTGATCATTTCAGGAGCCAGCTAATTGCTTCTTTTTTTGTGCTTTGGTCAGAGATTCCTCAACTAGAGATAGAGCCTTTAATATCACAGGGATAAAGATTGAGAATAGAAATGTCTGGAAGACTAAAAGTATTGGGATGAATGAATCCCAATGACACAGGTGATGATGCAGGTGATACAGATCATACAGGCATATTTTCTTATGTTTAGACTTTTGTTTCATAGACAGGCACAGAAAGAGAACCAGAAAGTTACCCATGACCACAAAAAGAAAAAGCAATGTAAACGAGGGGGAAATTTACAGTTCCTCGTGCCTTCTACAGTGAAACCTCCATAGTTGGCCACCTCCTTAATTTGACTAATGGTCGTAGACCAGACACGCACCACATATACACATCGGTACAGTGGGCCTAGTTCCTTGTGTTGGCCACCTCCACATGTTGACCAGTTTGTCTGAGTCCCTTGAATGGTCAACTTACAGAGGTTCTACTCTATTTAATTTTAGCTATAGCCAAACACCTATTTTAGGAGATTCCCAAACAGATAGTTCCATAGGGATATGGTCAATTGCTTAAAAAAAAAAAATCTCTTCTTACCTCAGTTTCCCCAAGTGTAAAGTAGCATATTGTAACAATTTGGGCCTCTAGTGGGAATTAAACAGTGACTGTTACTAAGTCCTCTGGACAGAAGGTGGCCCACAGACCATGTCTTATGATTGATGGCACTGACGCCTTTACGACCGGGCTCTCGGGTAAGTTCTACCATTCCGACCTGTGGGATCCGTTCTCCACCAAAGCTTCAGATTACCTTTTATCAAAACAAACCAACAAAAGAAAGTCAGTTCCTATGTAAATAAATTATAAATAAATGAAAATTAGCTCTGAGAAAAAAAATAAAAGATGATACGTACACCTCCCCCCCCCCAAGCTGGTTTTCACAAAGTTGCTCTAGTTCAAGGCTCTGCACCCCAGCAGAGGTGCAGCTGTAGTGGCAGGATTAATTATCTGCTTTAATAAAAGATTTATAGGTGGTAATAGCAAGTATTAGCATGTCTTACATTTGCTAGATCTTATAACCTCTTATTAAGTAGGGATGTCTCGCATGTTTGTATAAAAAAGGAGAATGTTAAAAACGTGCAATGTAACACCCCTCCACTGCGGCCGTCCCACCTGTTGAATCCTTCTGTTTTCTACATCCTGCTCCTAAAGGTCATTTGGGAAATCTAGTTTTCGTAAGTGACTTGAGGAAGAGTCAGACTAGGGGAGGGGACATCTGTTTGGGTTATGGAATTCTGAAAATGTGTGTCATTGCCTGTAGCAGCTGCTTGGTTAATGTTGAAAAATCATATGTTTAACTACCGGAATCATAACATCAAAGACAGATGGAACCAAGATGATAAGCAATTATTGTAATAAGCATTCTCTGGGAATCAACTCTACTCTTACCTGGAAGTAAAGGAAGATCTAACAGCCACTGGAATGAGTAGATGAAATGTGCGTGCACGTGCCTTCCTTGTACCGCCAAGGCTCTTGTCAACCATCTGATAAGAGAGATGAGAAATCACGCCCTGTTCAGCTTCTTTCATCAGCACAGAAGTAAATTTGCAGGGCAGCCGGGGCTAGACAGCTTAGGACTCCACCCCCGCGTGAAATGGTGACGGCTCTTTATTCACCACGAAAAGGGGCCCACAGGAATATGTGAGCAGACCTTCCCGAGACCATGTCACAGACTTTAACTTCAGGATTTAACAAACCCTGAGCCACATTTAGCTGGGAGGAAGTGCCACACAGTACTCTGTGACAGGATTCTGTCAGGGACCGGCTTCCTCTGCCTTCTGTTAAGAAAAAATATTTTCTTCCATATCAACAAATGTTAAGCAAGTGGTGTCTATGTGAAGGGCAGCGTGCTGGGTATCGCGGGGGTCTGAGGGTGACAGAAAGGTACTCCCCTCCAGGAAATGTGAGAAGTCAAAGGAGCAGCACTAAATACAACCAACCCGCCAGGGGTCAGTGTGAGGAAGGCCAGCAGGGAGCCCCCGGGGAGGGACGGGTGCGCAGGGAGCCGTGGGGGACGGCTGTGTGGCCTGGCCTTCCAGAGCTTCGCTCACAGAGATTAAAGGAAAGGGCTGAAGTACTGTCGGGGCTGGGTCCTTAGAACGACAGGAGGTGTAGCCAGTGGTCCTCACACTCGGGGACAGTATGAGTTGGGTCGAGTCACATCAAGGGTGGGGCATGCTGAGCGAGGTTGGGGGGAGGGGGGAGGCACCTTTGTTGGGGCCCCACTGTGTGCTGGGCTCGGGCTCTGCACTTTGCAGGCAGCACTTCCGCAGCCCCATCCCAGCCAGTGGGCAGGTCCTGCAAACGTCCTTCACTATGTGGGTAGGAGTTGGGACCAGGCATGGTAGGAGGGCCATGTAACACTTCTTTCTTTTGACAGAGTCGCACTATGTCACCCTGGGTAGAGTGCTGTGGTGGCACAGCTCACAGCAATCTCAAACTCTTGGGCTTAAGAGATTCTGTTGCCTCAGCCTCCCAAGCAGCTGGGACTACAGGCACCCGCCACAATGCCCAGCTATTTTTTGGTTGTAGTTGCAATTGTTGTTTAGCAGGCCCAGGCCAGGTTCAAACCTGCCAGCCCCAGTATATGTGACTGGCACCCTAACCACTGAGCTAGGGGTACCGAGCCCATGTCACATTTTTTAATGAGGGAGCCAGAAGGGGAGTGCCTGTCAGTGAGGCACTATAGGAACATGGCTCTGGCAGACTGACCACAGGTCAGTTTTCTTGACTGATCAGGTCAAGATTTCTCAACTCTTGGGGACACAGGCTCGTTGCCACAGAAAAGCAGAGTTTAACCTCCATTGCCACCCAGGGCCCTTTGGGTGGTGGCATATTAGGAATGTGGTGGGTGTCCTTTTTTAGACCCTATTATTACTGTCCAGGAAAGAAGCAAACAAGACGTTAAGTGGGCGACAGCACTAACCTGTGGCGCTGGCCTGGGATTTCTTGTCACCGCCACCTGCCAGCCCATCTGTATATCACTCTGTGCCTAACACTGGCATCGGGGCTCTGGGTTCAGACGTGCCGAGCATAAATCCACCAATAAATGTGATGAGTGCTCTCTGTCACCCTCTGGCCACCTTTCTCAACCCCTGTGGCCCTGGGGTCAGGAACCATCTCTCTTGGTTCCCTTGGGAAGAGCGCGTGCCTGATTGGGGGAGAGCTGTGGGTCTGGATCCTCATTCGGGGGCTCCACCTCACACTGGTGCCTCTGGGTTTCGTGTCACAGTGTTTCAATGTGCTAGACCTAAGACAAAGGAGCCAATGGGATCCTCGGAGTGTCACTTAGACAACCTTTGGGTTTTGAAGCCAAATACTGTAACTATAACCAAGCCAGACCATTGTGCATAGGAAAGCACAAGGGAAAAAAGTTAGTTTTGATCTAAAATGCCCTCCAGGCCCACAGCGGGCCCTCCAGACCCGCTGTCATAGGACCGCAGGAACCTAGAAGTGAGTTTGTCTACTGTGCCGCACGGAGAGCATGCTGCCATTTGACCCTGGAACACAGGCAGCTATGACCCATTGCCTGCAATACCAAGGCACCCACACTGGGGGTCACTACAGCCAGGCACAGCAGGATTTGGGGGGCATGGGTGATGGTGGCACTGACCCCCTCTGCTGGGCACTCACGAGAGACTTCATGATGGCTAACCCTGTGTGTGTGGCTCCAGCAATTAATTATGCACACCAAGGAGTCACCTACATTAAAAAAAGAGAGATGACATTTAAAGTAGATTAAGTAGACTTTCTTTTATTGCTTTAATAGTTCCCAGGCGAGATTTGCTTTTGCTTTTCCAACCAGCAGAAGTGATCAGAAAATGATTAGAGTTTCTCCTACAGATGAAATTCAGACTTTGCATTTATGCTGTTTTATGAGCTGAAACTATTTTAAGAGCCAATTTATGGTTTTCTCTACTAAAATTAGATTTTAAAAAATAAGGGTGTACAGCAATTGGAGGATATCATTAGCAGCTTGCCCTGAGGCAACAATATACTGTGTTTACCATTTTCTTTTAAAAAATTAGTCCTAAATTGATATCATTTAGAGGAGAGCTGTGTTCCATTTCATTCAACAAAAGCAGAACTGAGCCATCTTCTGCCGGGGTCAGAGGGAGAATTGACTGGGGTGTTTGCCCAGGGCGCTACCCTCAGGATCAGACAGTTTCAAGAAGCTTTAACTTTCAGCCTTCTAATCTCAGATCTGTTCATTCTCAGAGAATTGCCCTTTTGAACATCTTCCCCTCCTGAAATCTAAACCTATAAAAGCATCAGTATTCCTTCTCTTCTCTCTCTGGAGAATCCCATTAGAAAAGGTGTGATTGAATCAACCAGAGCTTTCTAGCCCAGTCCTCATATGTGACTCAGAAATCCAGGGCTATGCAAAGTTAGCTCAAAAATATACGGGCCTCTTCTCAGCCAGGTTACATGGAGTAACTCAGAACTTTTAGGCCTGGAAGAAGCCATTCTTACTAAAGAGACTAAGAGCCCTCATTTGTTTCTTATCACTCAAAGCAAGGAATTATCCTGGTCCTCAGATATTATGGTGATTGCTTCAACAAGCATTGCTTTTGTCTTGAGAAATAATCCCGAGTTGTCCCTGACCCTGAACTACAGGAACCTACTGGCATCGATTTGCCACTGCTGGATCCTGCGAGCACCATCACCACTGTCACAGGGCCGAGTGCGTTCAGCATCCCTCTCCCCATCCGGCAGAAACTCTGCAGCAGCCTGGACGCCCCGCAGACCAGAGGCCACGACTGGAGGATGCTGGCCCATAAGCTAAACCTGGATAGGTGGGTATGGCGAGGCCCCAGCACTAGTTTCTGTTAGACACCGGTCTCCAGGGCTGATAATCGTTAGACATTAGGGGAGCAGAACATTTTTTTCCATCCACACATCTATTTGCCTTTCCAATCTACAAATATGTATTTAGTTCCTTCCTTGCACACACAGTGCTAAGAGACGTCCTGGGCCCATTTGACATTTCTGAGTATCAAGTTTTGTGATCTGCTTTGCAAAGCCGATGGGTCAGATCTCCCTAAATAATACATCCATTCCCTACAGTAATTATTGTTCCTCATCTACAATTGAGCAGGACCTACTGTTTGATGAATAATTAACGTGCTAACACAGTGTTGATATTAAGTTACAAAGAGACCTCTGGACACCTCTACTTAGTAGAATGTCACCATCGCTACCAAGCAAAAGACATGACATGACCTGTCAGGGATCATCAGAACCTGGGCTGGAAAGAAAACATACGTCTCTTGATTTCCTGTTTAGGATATGACCCATAGACATCTTGTCTCTTAAATTATCTTACTCAGAGTTGGAGGTTAACAAAGTTAAACATCTTGTCTCTTCTGTGGGGCTGATTTCATTAAGCACGAGCTAGTTATTTAGGATGGCTCACTGTCAACCACAGCAGGTCCAGGATACACGTGCAGAGACAGAAGAGTTCAGACGGGGAAAAACAGAAGAGAAAATAGATTTTTAAGTCTTACCGTTCTGCACATTTCCCCATTCCCAATTGCAGGTACTTGAATTACTTTGCCACCAAATCCAGCCCCACTGGCGTAATCCTGGATCTCTGGGAAGCACAGAACTTCCCAGATGGAAACCTGAGCATGTTGGCAGCTGTGTTGGAAGAGATGGGGAGACATGAAACCGTCGTGTCGTTAGCAGCAGACGGGCAGTACTGACCACGCCGGAACGGAAGAGTGAGGACCAACATGCACAGGGAGTCTGTGGCCGTCCAGGGAATCACAGCCGAGGAGGGAATGCCGACCAGACCCATGAGATCCAGCAGGACACAGAAGGAGAACAGCTCCGCCTACCAAACCACGCGCCCGCTCTACTTGGACAGCATCACAGGAGTTACAACAATCGTGTAAATTTGTACCTTGAATTTAGATATCAACCTAATTTTCCTCTTAGTTGGGCTGTATGCTGTGTGGTACAGGATCTTACAGTTTCCTAGGAAACGGTTTTTATTGCTATCCAGATATGTGGATAAACTTTCTTAACAAACCCAATTTCTACAAATGTTGTTTACATCAGATTGGACAGGGATGCAGACACTGTCCATGGCTTGTTCTATTTTTGTTCAGATCATTTGAAGTTGAAGCTGTGGACGGTTTACTGTGTCTACTGCAGATTAGTAATTTACAGAGAAATCACAGACTTTTGCTATAAATCGTGTGCATCGAGTGTCTCAGATAATCCTCTCATCAGTGTTCTGTTTCTAGAACTTGTAGAACCAGTGTTACTGTTCGTATCAGGGAAGCGGAGAATCTAAACGTAAAAAAGAAATAACTCAGACTCCTGTTCCTGGGAGGGGCCTTCCTGGCACCCTGCAGGAATAAAGCTGGAGCACTGCAGGGAAACAGTGATTCACGTTCAGCCACACAAACAAGCATTTCTTCACAACACGTGTGTTTGTAATATGCAATTTGAAGTGGTTTTTAAAAACAGGTATCATGCTTATCATTTATTATTATTATTGATGAGTCTTTGCGGTATGCTAGTAAAAGGATTTTCTTTTCACTTCTGTTTTTGTTAGCAGCGCTGTTAGTGTTTAGGTATTGACTAGACCTGCCTCCCCTTCTCCACGCAGTAGGTGTGGTCACCAGTTTAATCCCACAGGCATCAGTTCCTGGACCCGTTACCTTTCTTCTCCCATTCTGCCCTGGAAAGGCAGTGAATGCTTACTGGCTATGTGCATCTGTTCTTTCGGCTTGCTGAGGCAGGGTCTTTCTCCTCTGAGTCTTACCACGTTGACTTGTTATGTGGTTGTGTGGCCCGTGCTGACTCCCCCCATAGTGCTCTGTCTGCGTTAGAGGCCATGTGGTTGGAGGAACAGACTCTGAACTAGAGATCGGGGAACCAGGTCTCATTCTGGGTTCGTCACTATGTAGCCCTGGGAAAGGCATTTAACCTCACCTATAAAATGAAGGGGCGAGATTTGATCATCCAAAGTTTCTCAAATGCTAAATGTCCACTGTGATGTCTCCAGCCTCATTCATCAGTCTGAAGGTCACAGTGAACTCTGAGCTGGGTCATTTTAAATAGTCAGCTAGTCTTTGGCCAGGCTACATTATGCCTTTAAAATAGTTCCTAGTAGAAAAGTATTTATTCTAACCGGCAGCGTATTTGTTTGGCTTTAGTCTTGTCTTCGCAACGTTGCATCATGCAGTTCACTGAGAGATGCATCCCTTCATCATCATGTTCTTGTCCACTCTGGGGACTCCCCTAACCTTCCTGACTAAGTGCAGATTCTGTTTTGGTCTACCCATATCAAGACCACTCCTCCAAGATTATCCACCAGTAGAAACCTGGCATGTTTTTTTCCTCCCCCTTTAAATCTTTGCTTTCCTAACATTCAGTACCATTTACAAAGGTTATTTAGCCTTTTTAAAAAATGTATTCTACAGAATGTTAGTCAACAGACCACTTTGTGTTAACTACGAGGTTTCCTTGGGATCATCACAGGCTCTTTGTTTAACACAAGGGCTCAATTCATTCAGCAGGTGGGGATGGAAGACTCAACAGCCCAGTAGCCAAACCAAAACTGAACAAGCACCTATGTGTCTGAATCAGAGCCTCAGAACATGGCTGTGGGTTACTTTTGGAAGAGAGGTATCCAGGTTGCTGACTAGATTCAAATTATAAATCTTATTATATGTTTCCTCCTCTCCTTCCCTATGAATTTCCTGTCGTACTGTGGTGATTCCCTGACATCCCAGACTCTGCCATCCATACCGCTGAGGGACTGGTGATACTTTGTCAAGGAGCTTCTCCTCTCATACTTTCTTATTTTTTCTGTTTTAGACATCTATAATCTCCCTATTTCCATATTTAAAGTCCTTGTTACACTGGCAGTGAAGGGGAGAGATTGTACTAGTAAAAAGTTCAGTGGACAGTGTTTATACTAATAAGTAACATTTTATTCTAAATTAAAAATTGAATATCAATATGGACTTATTTTTTTAAGAGGAGGAGAAAGAAATGAGAGTCATTGTCCATTGTTGCATCTTGAAATACACTTAAGTTGTCTGGATTACACCTCAGTACTGGGGTTGTAGAATCATCTATGGAGATCAAGAACTAGGACAGCTGAACTGAACACCCGGGGGAATTTCTATACCTAGGGAAAAGTAGAGGGGAGCAACTATGGAATATTCACATAAATCAACCCCAAAACTCTTAGCAAAAACCTAGGCTTAGAAAATCCACCAACACAGAAATATTGAGCATCACAGGGACCATTTTACTGAAGTTGCTGAGGGCTCCTGGGATTCACTTCCCATGCTTGTTTTTTGGTTCAGCCTCCCTTCTCCAGAAAAGGGAAGAGTGATTTCTTGTAAGTGAGGTACACTTCTGTCTTGGAAATCTGTTCAAGTGAATGACAACTTCCATACATACAATATGCTGTTTACATCAACCTTCACTACGAATTCTGATTTCCTCCTCCTTTGGAGTAAAGGCACAGCTGTTAGATTGCTCTCAAACTTACAAGGTCCAGATGCAACACTTCATTTCACAGGTAGCCACTTCATCAACCATCCTAGGGGGTATGTCCTGTGGCCACACAGTTGGGATATGGAAACAAGCATTTGTGCATGGTGCCATCTAGTGGTGAGGAACACAATGTATCCTGAGTTTCATGTAAAACTCAACTAAAAGTTGTTGGACAGAAGCAATGAATACCTGTAATGTGCAACAGGACCTTTATGACAAATAGATGTGGCAAAATGTTCAAGTGTATAATTTTCTTGTTCTCAATTTTTTTCACTTACATCACGCATCTGAAAGTCGATGGCACTCTAAGCCTAACCCTAATACATCAGCTCATTCATACTCAACTCATAATAGAGATATGTAAAAATCTACTTAAAACAGTCTTTGAAGGGTTGCCATTTTTAACATTTCTGGTCTTCATTTGGGTTTTGTATGCTTTAAATCTCTTTCCTTTTACTTCCCTCATATTTATCTTTGGACATGTGGGCAATATCTGCTTAGAAAGAAATGCCTTGTATGTGTAAATGGGAATACTATGTGTGAGGAAGAGAAAATTGGGGTTGCTAAAATCAAGGAGAAAGAAGCTTCTTTCCCTCTGAATGTAAGAATCCTCAGGCAGAGATTTCAGCCTGTTTCATTCTCCTCCCACGGCACCCACTCAGATGCACAGTGGGACCTTGAAGGAATAGCAGTTGGATTCAGAAGTGATGACTGGCATACTGACAAACCCATGTACACCAAGGTACTCACGACCGACAACTTTCTATAAACACCATATTCCAAAGCAGACACCTCTGGTACACAGGAAACCCCCATCCTCACAGATGAGCAATTCAGCTGTTCAATAGCAGGACAACTGGGGGAGAGGGGCTGAGGTGTTCAGTATTAAATTGCATAATCATTAGCCATTTTCATATACACAATTTTATAAAAGATTTGAATCTCTCAACTATCAAATAGTAGAATCATTTTTAGGAAAAAGTCCTGAAGACTTGAGTTCAGGACTCTCTGGAATCTGCATATTTAGAACTTTTTTTTTTAAAGAGATTTCTACTATAAACAAGATATCTTAAACATAAATGTTTATAGGATGGAATTAAGACTTCCCTTCTTCTGGAAAAGAGCAAATAAGGCTCTTGTCTTGTGTATCCTTCTGTCAGCTGTGCTCCTGGTCTGTTTACTCCCTGTGTATGTGGAAGGGAATCAGTAAGGTGACCCCGTCTCCCCAGATTTCACAAGCCTTTTCTAGTCTAATAAGGTCTGCCCCTATGGGGCTAAGGAAATAGGAAACCAGATAAGGACCTGCAAGAGAGTGTAAAGAAGGAAGAAAAAGTTTACTTGTTGAGTTTTTAAGTCTTCAAGTTGAATGTGAGTTTTAGCTTTTGCTGAGCAGTCCTTCTGCACAGTCATCATCAGTTTCACTCGCAGACCATGGTGCAAGTCCAAGGCTAATGAGAGAAAGGAGGGCCCTGGAAACACAAGTGAGATGAAATTGAGTTTTACCCATCTCCTTTGAGAAAAGAAGGGCTTTTGTGAATCAGAACGTCATTGCTCAAAGCTTATTATTTCTCAAGGTGAAGATGGCCGATGAGCATTAGCTTTTATAGATCAAATATGGAAGAATATTTTTATTATTGATTCTCTCAAGTTAACAAAACATTTTTTACCTTTCGAGTGCCTCACAGGACCAACTATTATACTTTGATTTTTTGTTTTTGTTTTTGTATTTTTTTATATATTTTTTTAACCTTACTGAGCTAATGTTAACTAAAATCCTTAGAACTTTTGCCTCTGTGTAAGGAAGTCCTGTTTCTCTACCCTATGAGAGCTATTTGTATAATCTCTGACTGTAATGATCACTTGGAAAGATTTTCCTTGCATCTCTAATGATTTTTTTAATGGAATACTGCATACGGGGAATAAATATATTGTAACCCAATGTTAATTTAAGCCCGTGTCCATACAGGCCAACTAAGCCAAACAAAGTCATAAATATTTCCAGAATACTAGTTTAAATGTTAATTTAAGCCCGTGTCCATACAGGCCAAGTAAACCAAATGAAGTCATAAATATTTCCAGAGTGCTATTTTTGAAAAGTGAGGAGATGGCTTTGGATGTCACTGAGTGGGTTTTCTCTCCAGGCTTAGTCTGGCAGTGGACTTCCTGAAGCTTTTGTGGTTTCCCCTATTTACATAAATATTCCTTTAATAGTCTGTCTTCAAAGAGTTCACAGCTCCCAGGTTTTCCAGTAGACCTGTCACCTCCCTGTAATGATCTGTGGCGAAACATTAATAGGCTTATTCAAGCAAACAATGTGTGCCCAGACCTATTCCAGCATGGTCACAGAGGCGTCAGCACGACGAAAGGACAGGTACTCCACAAACACGCTAGTACACAAAGCCAAGTAACTGTAAGAGGCTATTCCCCAGCCCTCTGAGTATACTCAGACTCCTGCGTACTGAAGGGAGTTGTTCGAAGATCTTCCTGAATCCCAAGTTGGGAATCCCTGTAGAATATCATGAGAGCTGCAGCCTCTTGTTAAGTACAAAAGAAGGAAGCTGCCCAGAGACAGCCGTCTACCACCCATAATTCTAGTATTTGCTGCTATACACCAGCCCTTTCACATACCATTTCAGATTTGTGCTTCAGCAAAATTGTAAGTTATAGGTCAGAACACCTACAAATAAGCCTAAATTTTCAGTCATTTTTAAAGTACAAAAGGTCTATGGACTAGGCACCATCAGTCCTGCAGTGGAACCCAGCACTGCCCAGGGTGGAATGACCCCCAGGGCTGGAGTTCAGAATGTGAACTGTAGGCAGGTTGGGCCGGTCAGCAGCCTAAGGGTTGATGGGCTCGTTCTCAGCCTCTGATCTTCGGCACTGCGGGAGGCAACAGCAGAGAATCATGACCTCAGTCAGCTACACTCTTACATTGAGACAAACCAAATCAGGGCAGCATAAAGGAAGCAAAAAACCTATGGCTGGTGGGAAATGCCTTTGCCCTGTATATTCTTGTCAGTAATGATACCAGTAAACATAGAGGTAGAAACTCAGACGTGCACTCCTCCCAGCCACAGAAAGGAACAGGGGCAGCAATCAGAACCCGTGGGAGGTGTGCCCTACCTTCTCTCCATCACCCTCCCCGGCACAGGCCATGGGGAGTGATGCCCTTGCCCCAGGCAGACTGAGCCAGCTGCAGGCAGTGTCATCACCGTGTGTGTCCTGGATGTCCACGTCACGTACTGAGTGTAAGGTTGAGCTGGAGCGTGTTGGTGGCTCTCCTCTTTCTAAGATGACCAATGTTGGAGAAAACCCCCAGCAGTCTGTGTTGAAGAGGCCATGTCATCCACCTGCTGTCCCCTTTGGAACAGTTCAGCTGCATAAAGGTCAAGTTGAGGTTTTTGTGTTCTGTCATTTTTCTTTCTTAAAACACCACAACCTTGGCTTTTCTGATATGGAACACTTCCTTTGTTGTTGTGGAGTTCCTTCTTGCTGTATCTTCTATGCAATTCCTTTTTTAAAAAATCCCCTGGCGGAGGAGTGCCCTTTGGACACTCCACCCGTCACCTTGCTCCATGGCGGGGGTGAGGGGTGCCAGCTCTGGGTGTGCCTCTTTTCTCTCCCTGGCTCCCAATCCCAATTTTTCCTGCAGTCCCCTTGGTTTGTAAATTGCCTGCATTTATTCTGTCAGCCAACATGTACAAAATGTAAGAAAGAATTTTTAAACAGGTAATAAATTATATTTATAAGCAACAGAAAGTGCTGCCTCCTTGTTCCTGTCTTCCTAACAAAGTCCTCCTCTGTACTCAGAGTCACTGGGTGTTTTCTTCAGTTGGACAAAAATCCTTGGAGTCCCATAAAGATGGTGACTACAACCTCCCTCAGGCATAGGTGGTTCTAGAATGTTCTATGCAAACACTATTGCACATTGGAATCACCTGAGGAGTTTTAAAGGGACTGTCTGGTTCCCACCTCCCAAGAGTCTGGTTTAACTGGTCTGAGTCTGGAGCAGTGAGTTTTAAAAACTCCCAGGTGATGACAATGGGCAGTTTAGGGTGAGGACAGGGTCACAGAGCATCTGAGTCACAATTCCCTGGGGCACAAGGGTTGTAAATAAATAGCGTTAGTCCCTAACCTCAGAGAGCCTCTTTTAAATGAAGTTTGCATAATTACACTAGCAGGTAGGCTCTGAACAGTGAGTCCAGTAACAGAGGCCAGGGCTGCATCAGACAGACAGGTCACCTTGGAACAGGATGTCTAGCCACTCCCTTAGTGGGGGGACAGTGAAGGTCCTGTTCCTCAGTGAAAGGCACCTAGAAAGGTGTCCTCAGATGGACCCCCAACTGGCCACCACCCCCTCTGCCAGCTTAGGTAGCCAGATCGTGTGAGCAAGCATACTAGACCTGAGAAACTGTCCCAGCCCATGGGCTGGAAGATGGTGACTTGTGATCACATTTCCCATATGATGCTGGGGCCACAAATCCAGTGTTTGTTCAGGGAGAAGGAAGTAATGAAAATAAGTCAGCTGGAACCTGGGCAGGTCAAAGGGAGAAGCAATGCCCGCAGCTGAAGGGCAGAATTCCAATTCCACCTAAAAGAAAGAAATTCAAATTAAAAAACGCACAGAAACTTGTACATGGACAGGAAGCATGTGACAGAGTCAGTCCGTTCCCAGGTCACTGACCTAGAGGAGCTGGGTCAGCTGAGATTCCCGTGTTGTGGACCCTCCCGGGAGAGCGTGCAAAGGTGTTCCAGGGCAAAGCAGTAAGGGGCCTGGACTGGGACCCCGTCTGCCAGTGGAGGCCACTGGGGGCCCTGGCAGTTGGCCTTCCTCCGCTCCTTCCTTCTGCTGGCTGAGAACCTCCAGCTGGGCTCCTGTCAGAACCTAGTGTAGGAATTACTTGCCAGAAACAAGAGCTTTCTTGAAAGTGGGGTCATCTGTAATTTGCTGCGCCACCAAGCTTGTAGCTTACAACAAAATGATCCACAGCAGGAGAAGAAACTTCCTCAGCTGGGATTCACTATTTGCCTCTGAGGCCTGTGACAAGTCTGATTTGAACCCAGAGCAGAGAGCGGTGGGGGCAGAGACGACAGGAAAGGTGAAGCAGGAGCAAGCCTCAGCTGGTTTTAAATGTGGCTGGTTGTACATCCCGTAAAACTCAAGGAAGAAAAAGCAGTACTTCGGAGCGCTTGCTCCGCGCCTGGTGGGCCCACCACGAACTCCACAGACTCATACCATCTGTTCCTCCTAAAAGCCCTATGAGGTGGGTATTTTGATCCCAATTTACAGGTGAGAAGATCAGGGCTCAGATACGAGACATGAGCCGGGATGCAGTGGCCCGGGCACAGCCAGCTGGACGCCGCCAGTCACATGCACACTCTTCAGGCCCCAGAGTATAAGGTGCAAACGGTCCTGTATCTACTCCCCAGACGGCTCTGGGTTCCTCAGTCCTGACCCAATCTCCAGTCGATCCCCTCAAAGCCAAACTTCCCACCCTGCCCTCCAGGGTTCACAATCCATGGAAAGCAGCCCTAACCACTCCCCCTCACCCCCATGACAAGGCAGAAGCAAGGGCAGCCATGGCCTCATCCTTCCACACTCACGTCCCCCACAGCTGTGGGCAGGTAGGGGGGTCCTGCAGCTCCCACATCACTGCCCCGCAGCAAACTCCCTCCTTTGCACTTCGGACCTTCCCACCCTACCAACCCCTCTCCCGCCTCCCCAACTGCCCATCCTCCTGCGGCTTGGAGAATTCTGCCCCATAGTCTTCCTCTCCTCAAAATTGCCACCACCCTGGAAACTTCCAAACCCACGCAGACAACAAATACAAAGGCCTGGCTCTTAGGTTCCTCTTTCATCACCACGGAGTTTGCCCACCAGCAACACCTACCCCCGCCTGTCCGCAGCCCCCCTCGGACTGAATACCTGCTCAACCCCCTCCAGGTTCCTCGACCCAAGACCTGGGCTGGTGTGGCCTATTAGCCGTCGCCCCACTTTCATTCCTTCCCTACACTGGCCCAGGGAACCCAGCCCCTTGATGACAATAATTCTTATTTTCCAGGACCTGTTGCTTATATGCCTGATAAACTCCAACCCTAAAAGAATCCAATCATTGCTGCAAGTAGAAAAATAAAGTCACAAGCCACAGAGAAAAGCGGTGCTCTGTCCTAATAGCTGAGAGTAATGGTGGGGCACTTACCGCAGGCTTGGTGCATGGATTATTTCATCTTCCCAACAGTTCCATGCAATAGATATTAACATTACTCTCATCTTTAAGGGAAAGAAACTGAGCTGAGAGGTCAAAACGTGCCTAGTGACACTCCTGTAGGGAATGGGTGAGCCTGTTCTCGCCACAGTTGATGTCCTCAGGCCCAGCCTGGCACTCGGCGCTGCCCACCCCACCTGGCTGTGCTTCCCCAGCCATCTGCAGACTTCTCTCAAACCACTGAGCCCC
>NW_003852532.1:1274782-1285676 GCF_000181295.1 Otolemur garnettii | reverse complement strand
AATCCTAACTGGTAAATTAAATCACTTGTGATGCCACTCCTTTCATTTCCACTGCTATCTATATGACTCAGTTTTCTAAGAAGATATAAATACTGAACACGTTCAAGTTTAAAAAAATTATACTTCTTTCTCTCAGTGCCTTTCCACCCACAAACAAAGAAAACCAGAATAGACCAACAACATAAAACTCTTCATGAATATGCATGACCCCAGGAACATGAAACGCGGTCCTTACTAAGTACGAGCTAGACTTGACTACACTTCAGCTGAAATGTGTCAGAGAATTCCTGGCAAATAAAATCTTAGCACACCTTCTAAGAAGCTTTCTGTTTGGGGAATTCAAAAATTGTCACTAGTGGCTTTTGAGCGGTGCTTTCCAGGAGGTCAAAGGCCTGTATCTTCATAATGTTCAGAGCACTTTACTCGTAATTTAACTGTCTACACACTTTTATAAATAAATATTATGTTTCATTTAGTACTTTATCAACCATAATATTTTACTCTCTAATCCACACAATGGAGTTGACCCAGACTCCAGACTGAACATAATATTTATATATACATATATACTTATATAATATATACAAACATAAACTATAAACCTGAACATCTTGGCATACAAAACGTGTCTAACAACTAATAATTTAGGAGTCCTTTGCAAGGGAGGGGTTAGGAGAAAATCTTAGCCTTTGAAATAGTCCTAAAAGTAACCTATCAACTACATTATCAATTTCCAGGTTCTCACTTACTTGAGTGGAAGACAAAACGTAAAAATAAAATTCACCTCTGAGCTACTAGAAATTTTAAAAAGTTAAAAGAGTACTGGGAAGCGAGTAGGTAGTTTTTAAGAACAATTTAGTTTTATCTAAGAAAAGTGGATTTTGGTAAAATACAGAGAAACATCTATTCCTAAATAAATTCTTGTCCCATTGAAAGACTATTAATAGCTAAGTGGGTCTTTTTTAGTATCTCACAAATACTTTTAAAATACTCATAGTAAATCAGTCAGGTCAGGGATTAGAAAGTGAGCTACTGATTTTTTTCAAAGCAACTAAAGAAATAATATAGAAGAAATCTGGATACTATTTCTTTCCATTCTGGAGCCAAAACCACCCTTAGAAATCTAGTTTACTTTTAAATCATCAACTCCCCACAAAATATTCTGATTTGAAGTTATCAATGTTCAAGTATTTACCAAAAAGAAAACATAATTTTAGCTAAGGCATAAGCCCTACCTCACTAAATTTAGAGAAACTCAAGATTAACACAAACGTATCTCCACTTAACTGGCCTAAGACATTTACCATTTCTTTATAGAGGATCTGCTTAGAGGCACTGAAGTTTCTCTCCAAGGCTCAGATGATTAAAGTTCTAACCACTTATTACTTCTAAGCTATCACAAAGAATATTATTTAACACAAGAGAAAGGAACTTGTACATTGCTATTGAGGTTATTTTAGTATCAATAAAAGCAGCATTCTGATTGCAATTGTATTTAGAACCAACTGTTTTACTTGTTCAAAAAAAATCCCAAAATTTTTCAAATTCAAGGATTAAGAAATTCTTTCTTATGGCTTATGTGGCTCTGAAGCACTGGGGAGTGAACGTGAAATACGGAATAACTGTTTCTCCTCCTAATTCCCCCTCCCTGTTGAGCACAGCTCACATTCACTGCTTTAAGATGTTTTCTGGATGAACAAGTCACCAGCTGCAAGCCTACTTCAGAAGTGAGGAAAATATTTTCTCATTTTTCATGCAGCTGTCAAATTTTCAAAAATCTTTCATCCTTCAGTCACCCAGTGGTGAAAATGTGTTATAAAACACTGCCCCCTGGAGTATTCTGGAAGAAATTTTCTTTTTTTTCTTTTTTTTTTTTCTAAGGTCAAGAGGAAAGAAAGTACTTCCAAAGTCTTAACTAACCACTACAGAATTTCTAAGCAGCAAAAGAAAACCACAGTAAGGAAATGTAAATGCCTAAGGTTGAGAGACACGTGCGCCAATTTTAGACTTCAGTGATTTCTACTGCTAAGGAATACCAGCCTTGTCAGAGATTTTATTTACGTTGCTCCAAAGTTAAAACCTGTAGAACTAAGCTGATAAAGAGACGTTTTGCACAAGTGCTATAGAAAAGAAAAATTAACAAATTAAACAGCGAGTTGAATATGAAAATGAGTCAGCATTCCTCCAGTGTGAAATGTTGGTGAACACACTCCATCCCTATCTATTTCAGAATAATCAATCACAGCAGTCATAGTATTTGGTGGCCTCCACTATCTCTCCTCTGCTGTCCTATCTGCAGGTTACAGTTACGTATTGTTAAAATAAAATTTAGTTACATTAACTTAACAGATGCTTCCTCTCTTTTAACTCAGACATACACACAAAAGACAGAGTCACCTAAGGAAACCATCATTACGTATGGAAAATAAGGTGTATATACTTTTTCTTGTGCTTTTGAGATTGGCTCCTTGGCATATGTAAGACATAAACCATCCATACCCTCATCCTCCTTCCTGAAGCTTGCGGACACATTCTTCTTACAACACAAAAGCAAATCATCTCTATAAAAGCATCTTGTCTTCAGCACAACCATGGCAATTTTGTTTAATATTGATCCTTTGATTTGAGAGATCAAAAGCATGCAAGGTCAATTCTCTGCACATCAAAACATCTTTTAATGAAAAGGAAGGAATTTTAGCAAGAAAGAAAAGCCCAACATAACCAGAAACACGAAGTGGTTCTGAAGAACCCCATCAACACTCCTGTAAGAGTCACATAAAACCTTCATTTGTTCCATAGTGTCTGAAGCTGCGAAAAGGCCACCTGCAGGAATTCCAAAACTGGTCCTAGACAGGTGGTATTGTACCCAGGTGCATTCACATTGTGTGGCAGCCTCAAAGGCGGGGCTGGCCCCAGTGGTCTGAGGAGCCGGGGGTGGGGGGTTGGGGGGGTGGGGGTGGCAAGATGAGCTCCATTCTATATTCGCCAACTTCACAGACTGACTTTTGGTTTGTAGAGTGCAACAATGTTTTACCAATGAAAAAACACATATTTTAATTTGCCTTCCAGCGGAGTTTTGGGGAAGAACTTTTGCTGTTACTATTTAAACTATAGTAGTATAAACCTTAAAACATCCACATTATTTATTATATTTTGGCAAAATTAAAGCATCTTTAAAAAAAAAAAAAGGCAATCCCAAAATACAGGGCTTTCTTAGAAAGCAACATGCATCAAATCTTGAACAAGTTACCCAAGCGGTTCCTCCCTCCTGCAGACAGACACAGACCAATCTGTGCCTCTGGGAACTTGTCTCTGTCCAGGGAGCTCCCTGAGAGGGGAGGTCTGAACCCACTGGGAAGCAGGACGATGTTCAAGGTTGTGACTGTGGATGCTCCTTTAACGACTTCTGCTCGGCCCACAAACAGAGAAGTATCTGTTGGCTTTCTGCAGAGAAGCTTACTGTTTCCTCTCATATCACAGTTTAATGTCCTGGGACTCTGACATTTTGGCAAGTGTTTTCTTAACACGCAGGGCTGTCAGCCTCGAAGCAGGGTTGTGAGCCCAGCATTCTGTCATGAGTTTCCCCATCTGCCTCAGACACTAAGGAAGAGAAAAGGAAAATTGGAATGACATTAGAGAAATGCATTATCTCAGCACTTCATACAATTTTGCTTTTTAATTCTGAATTCATGAAGTTTGAATTTATTTATTTATATTGAGACAAGGTCTTACTATGTTGCCCTCAGTAGAGTGCTGTTGCATCACAACTCACAGCAACCTCAAATTCTTGGGCTTAACTGATACTCCTGACTCAGCGTCCCAAGTAGCTGGGACTACAGGTGCTTGCCGCAACACCCAGCTATTTTTTATTACAGTTGCCTTTGTTGCCTCAGCTGGCCCAGGCCAGGTTCTAACCTACCAACCTCGGTGTATATGGCTGGCGCTGTAACCACTGTGGTACAGCACTGAGCATGATTATTTTTTTTAAGTACCCTTAAAATGATATAGAAATAAACTTCCATTAAAATTGTTTTCATGGGCTTGGCACCTATGGCTCAAGCTGGTAAGGCACCAGCCACATACACCTAAGGTGGCAGGTTCGAATCCAGTCCGGGTCCACCAAACAACAATGACGGCTGCAACCAAAAAATAGCTGGGCATTGTGCCAGGTGCCTGTAGTTCCAGCTACTTGGGAGGCTGTGGCAGGAGACTCGCTTGAGCCCAGGAGTTGGAGGTTGCTGTGAGCTGGGATGTCACAGCACTCTACCTAGGGGGACAGCTTGAGGCTCTGCCTCAAAAAAAAAAAAAAACTGTTTTCATGCAAAATTGGGTATGACTAAAACAGATTTTTGTGCCTTCCTTGTTACAGGAGCAAGGAGGTGGTTTTACTGACTGAAGCAGGGTGTCTTTGAAGGCAGTATGAAGCAAACACTAGATATTACAGTACCCAGGGAGTCTGCATTCTGCTCCACACGCTCAGATTGTTTACAATACTTGATAACTTTCAGTCTTTTATCTAATTCCATACAATTCAAATGAACATGATTATTCCTAAATCACCACTGTCTGCTACCATAATAGCATCTCACTGTACCATTTACAGAAATTAATGATCTGTATAACATCACTAGGAATTTCTCCTGTGTCCTCTTGTGGTATATCAATTATTGGTCTTCCTGTTAAAAAGCATACTTTTCTAATTTCATTACAAATCATCAGTGAGGGGATTTCAAGTTACACCAATGTCAATAACCACTTTTGAAATAATATAAAACTTTCTGCACAGCTTGCTGGAAAATATATATATTATTCAGCATTTCAGTAACTAGAGAGAAAACCCATGAACCAAAGGTTATTTTTAAATAAATCTTACACTGAAGAAATAGTTTATAAAGTGCCGTGTACATTTCGTTGTAGTAGCTTTGGTACACACTTGATAAGAGACTTTTTTTCCTCTAAAGGTACTTCAAACTCATCTTGAATGTTCTAGCCTGACAGAGAACTCCAGGATGTGGCACGTTTGAAGGCTGAGAGATGGAAGGGGAAGAGTGTGGAACAGGAGATGCTGTCAGGAAGGGCTTGACGATGTCCTCCTTCCCGGCAGCTCCTTTCTAGATCCAGGAACATGTCCCCCTAGGCCATGGCATAGAACTGAACGTGGATACATCATCGTCCTTATTAGCTAAACACAGCAGAATCACCCATTTCCATGGGTTGACTCAGGTCCCTTCTGTGTATGGAAAACTCAGTTCAGATGCTTAACTTTTTCTCCCATCAAAATGGGAGAATCCCGTACATGGGTTTGTGATGGAGAAAAACCACTGTGCTTTAAAAATACACAGGGGGCAGAGGCAAGATGGCTGACTGGAGCCAGCTTTCCACAGAGGCTCTTGTCCAAAAGGAGAGTTAAAGGACAGAAGTTTATGAAGGAAGTTGATGGTTTGAATCTGAGCCAAGAGAAAAGGCTGAAGAATGCACATCAACCCTGCTGAGGTGAGCTGAGCTGTGACCCCAAGGAAACAAACAATAGGTACAAAATCCATCGCCAAGCGGATAGAGTCCCCTCCACCATGAGAACAGTTCGCAGTATACTCTATACAAACATGCGAGCAGAATTCAGATACCTTCCTATTTTATCCCATGGGCGACACCTTCTAAAAACCTAGAGAGGACTGAGGAATGCACCATGGCACTCTCCTGCCAGGCAGAAAACTATATATTCTCTACCTGTAATTCTGAACTCCCAACACTACCCTCCACTCTCACCCTGAGGTCTGGAAGCCTGTCCCCCATGGAATCCAGATTCTTGGGCATTTTCTTGAGAGTTATGGACAGGGCATGGGCTGTCATTGGTCTGTGCTGATTCTGTGGCACAGGAGTAAGGAGAATAAGGTGAACTGAGGGAACCTTACAGGAGAGTGAGAGGGGGTGCCCAGTGGCACAGAGCAGCAGCAGCAGCAGCAGCTGCGGGAACAATAGGGCTTACACCCCTGGGGATATTTTGGAGAGACACTCCCTGCCTCTCTGGGCAACCAGAGGAAGCAGGGCATCTTCTCTGGTGGCAGCCACTGGCAGAACAGATCTGGGACAGAAACGCAGGCCCCGTGAATAAAGGGTATGCCTGAGGTGGTACCTACCTGGGTGGGGCACCACAGGGATTCATGCAGAGATGGCAGACTCCCAGCACGGGGCTGAGCCAGAAGGACTGCTTTAGTGAGCCTAAGAAGCACCTTTTCCTCAGGGGATCACAGCTGAGACAAAGGCAGGTAGGCAGAAGCTGGAACTGACAGCTGAGTGTGAGCTCTAACCGCGTCTGCCCCAACACAGATTGCAGCCGAGACAGACACACCAGCACAGGGCAATGGCACAGATAGGGGCTAAGTCACAGTTTCTGTAAACTCAAACAGCATCTGACTTGCAGGGGAATATAGCCGTGACAGAAACAAATTCTGTGAAATTGTTCCGTTCTGTCAGCAATATCAATCAGAGGTGGGGCTAGAACTGAGTGAACTGTCTCAGCCTCCATTAATCACCCAAGGTTGTCAGGCCTCAATTCCCCCTGCTGGATAGTGGCACAGAGTTGAGGCCTCATCGAGGAGACAAAGATCTCCCTGTGACTCAGGCAGGCACAAACCCCTGGAGAATCTGCTCATTGGAGGGAACTGGGTTACAGCCCTGTGGGGTTCAGTGATGGGATGTGACAGAGGTGCAAGGTGGGGAAGAGAGCACCAACCTTCCCAGACTAATTCATTTGCTGGGTGGGTCCTCCTGACCTCATGGAGCACAGGAGTCAGTCATAGTTGAGCTGCCAGCAGACCCCTGCTATCTAGTTGCCAGACACATTTTGAACTCTCCCACCTGAGACTGGTGCGGACAGGGACAATTGACGTGGACCTCTCGGACTGGACCAATCACCCAAGGCCTATCCAATGTGGTACCTTGGGTGTGTGATTGTGGGAAGGTTTGATTTTCCTTTTCTAGTTGTTACCCATGGGGGGGGGGGTAACTTAATTGCTGGTATTTCTACAAAGCTAAGACTTCAACTCAGAGTAACGGCTTCACAAGGGACAAAAACCAGCTAGAAACAAGACAGAGCCACTTATCCCTACCACACCAAGCAGGTCCCCAGTTTCTCAGGCCATAGCACTGTACAGGTCCTTTGCAAAGCTCCAGGGGAAAAGGTACAGACAGTAGTCCCAGCTCTTGGGCAAACGGCTGGTTGATCACTATTCCAGGAGCCCCCAACCTAACTTCACCTTATCTGCTCACCTAGCCAAACAGTGTAAGATAAGCATGGGGTGAAATCAGAAAAACTCCAGTAACATGAATAATAAGAGTAGATCAACTCCCCCAAGGAACGACATGGTGGACACAACTGAAGATCCCATTCATAAACAGATGACTAAAATGTCAGAAATCAAATTTTGATTGCAAATAAGATTAATAAAACAGAGGCAAAGTTGGAATTAGAAATTCAAGGAGCATTTCAAATGTTGTCTCAATTCAATGAATTGAAAGACAAAATCACCAAAGATTTTGACATATTGAGACAAAAATATGCAGCCCTCAAAGATCTGAGAAATACAGTACAATCCCCCAGTAACAGAATGGAGCAAGCAGAAGAAAGGATATCTGACATTGAAGACAAAGCTTTTGAATGCTCAAAAACACTCAAAGAGGAAGGGAAGTGGAGCGCAAAAATGAATCATTCTCTTAGAGAGTTCTGGGATAATTTGAAGAAAACTAATATTTGCCTTATAGGAATCCCTGAAGGTGATAGAGTGGCTTTGAAAGGCACAGAGACTCTTCTTCAAGAGATAATGAAGAAGAACTTTCCAGACATGCCAAGAGATTCTGAAATTCAGATACCAGACAGTTTCAGAACCCCAGCACGACTCAACCAGAATATGACATCTCCTAGGCACAAAATAGCTAACTTTGCCAAAGTTAAAATGAAGGAGAAAATTCTGAAAGCAGCCAGATGTAAGAAAACCATAACCTACAAGGGGAAGAATATTAGAATGACTGCAGATCTCTCCGCTGAAACCTTTCAAGCTAGAAGAGGGTGGTCACTGACTTTTAATCTCCTAAACAAAATAACTTTCAACCCAGGATCCTGTATCCAGCTAAACTGAGTTTCATTTATGATGGAGAAATTAAATACTTAATGACATTTCCATGTTAAAGAAATTTGCCATAACATTCCCATGTTAAAGAAATTTGCCATAAAGAAATTTGCCATAAATCAGCTCTCCAGGATATTCTTAGACCTATCCTCCATAAGGACCAGTGCAATCCTCCACCACAAAAGTAAACTCACCTAGAAACTTTTGAGGAGGGCAGAGCCAAGATGGCGAACTGCAGCCAGCTTTTTACAGAAGCTCCCATCCAAAAGGAGGCTTAAAGTACAGAAGTTTAGCAAGTTAGCTGATGGTTTGGAGCAGAGCCAAGAGAGAAGATTGAAGAGCGCACTTCAACCTTCCTGAGGCAAGCTGCAACCCCAAAAATACAACCAAAAGGTACAAAATCCACTACCAAGCAGACGGGAGTCCCCTCCCCCACAACAAGGGGTCACAGTTTACTCCATGCAAACAAGCAAGCAGAGTTCAAACTTCCTCCCACTCTATCCCACAGGAGAGATCCCCTAAAAACTGGACCTCCTACCCTTGCTGGCATGCCACAGCACCCTCTGGCCAGGCATAAAACTGTAAAACTGTATAAAACTGTATATATTCCCCACTGGCAATATTGAACTCTGAAGAGTCCCCACCCACCCACTCCAAGGTCTGGAGGTTTGTTACCTATGGAATCTAGATTCTTGGGCATCTCCTTGAGAGAAGTGGAGGGGGAAAAGGCTGGTGCTGTTCTTGCTAACTATGGTACAGGCATGAGGAGAGGAGAGTCAGCTCAAGGGACGCCAATACAGCAACAGTGGCATCCTGAGCTGCAGGCTGACGCCATTCCAGCCCTGTCTCTCTGGGCAGACAGAGGTTCCGGACAGCTACCACAGGCAAAACACAGAGAACTTTCATGGGTGAAGCACCAGCCATCAGGGTGTAATCCCCCTGAGACAAAGGCAATGGGTGGGCAGAGGCTAGAATTGACACCTGAGTGTAAACTGCTATTTGTCTGCTGCCCAGAGCTGAATGCAAGGACTTGCAGAGAAATCTAGCTGGACAGAAGCCTAATTTAAAAACACAAGGCCCCCCTACCGAACTCAGATTTCTGGCTGATTTTGCCAGTCGTAAACCCCAGGAACTGTGGCCTACTGGAGTGAATAGGGTCACAGACCTGGGGGATTACAAGTGACTGGGGGCAAGGTGGGGAAGGAGGTATTAACCTTCCCAGACTAACCCATTTGCTGGGTGGGTCCCTTTGCCCTCATGGAGTGGGGCAGCCCCAAAACTGCTTGCTAGAGTCGCACGCCTCTCGGGCAGCAGAGGAGATCCCTGCCCCAGGCTCAGGCTCTGGGCAGGCCCAGAACTGCTTGCTAGTGCCGCAGGCATCCTGTGGGCAGTGGCAGAGGAGTCCTCCATTCCAGGTAGACCCAAAACAGCTTGCTAGAGACACGCACACCCCACGGGGGCCAGGGGAAGAGTTCCCCACTCCAGGCACCCAAGCTGGGTGGGCCTAGAACTGCTTGCTAGAGCCACACCTGCCCTACAGGTGGTGGTAGAGGGGTCTACCACTCTGGGTGGGCCCAGAACTGTTTGCTAGAGCTATGTACGTCCCACAGACGGAGGTGGGGGAGTTCCTGGCTCTGGGCTCCCGTGCTGGGAGGGCACAGATCGGCTTGCTAGTGCCGCATGCGTCCAACAAGTGACAGTCAAGGAGTCCTCTGCTCCCCTCCCCCAGTTACTCTGGTGGGGCTGAACTAGGACTGATCTGGTTGCTACTGCTGCCATTTCCCCACCCCCTGGCTGCTCCAGGGTGCTGAACTAGGACTGATCTAGCTACTACAGTTCCCCTGTTCTACCAGTTGCCCTGGAGGGGTCGAACGAGGACTGATCTGGCTGCTGCCGGTCTCCTGCCCCGGGTCGCTCTAGCAGGCTGAACGAGGTCTAATCAGGCTACGCACACTCCTGTGCAGCTGCTACTGTTCCACTGCACCCCAGTTGCCCCAGCATCCAAGAACTGGGAGAAGACAACAGACACACTCTGCCTGTCTCTCTGGGCAACCAGAATTCTGAAGCCACCAACTGAATGGTTCTGATAAGGCCTCCAAACAAGGTAAACTCAGAATGGGGCAGAATCAGTGGAAAAACTCTGGCAACTCGAATAACCAGAGTAGATCAACTCCTCCAAGGGAAAATGGGCAGACACAACTGAAGACCCCATCCACAAGCAAATGGCTAGGATGTCAGAAATCAAGTTCAGAATGTGGATAGCAAATAAGATTAACAGAATGGAAGAAAAGAAGGAATTAGGAGTTCAAGAAATTATTCAAAAGATTTCTCAATAAATTATTCAAAAGATATCTGAAGAAGTTATTCAAAAGATGTCTCAAGAACTCAACAATTTCAAAGATAAAATGATCAAAGATTTTGAAACACTGAGATAAGAGGTTGCAGCCCTCAAGGATCTGAAAGACACAGTGGAATCCCTCTGTAACAGAGTGGAAAGGCAGAAGAAGGGATCTCCGACTTTGAAGACAAAGCTTTTGAAGAAGCCCAGGAGCGCAAAGATCAAAAGAAATGGAGAGCAAAAACAGATCTCACTCACAGAGAACTCTTGGACAATTCGAAGAAAACTAATATTCACCTTATAGGAATCCCTGAAGGTGATGAAGTTGCTTCACGAAACACTGAGGCACTTCTTCATGAAATTATGAAAGAGAACTTTCCAGACATGCCAAGAGATTCTGAAATTCAGATAGCAGATAGTTTCAGAACCC
>NW_003852532.1:1264744-1273461 GCF_000181295.1 Otolemur garnettii | reverse complement strand
ACCTATATTACTCAACCTTTTCCAAAATACAGAAAAAGAAGGAATACTACCCAACACATTCTATGAAGCAAACATCACCTTGATCCCCAAACCAGGAAAAGACCCAACAAGAAAAGAAAATTATAGACCAATATCACTAACAAATATTGATGCAAAAATATTCAACAAGATCCTAGAAAACAGATTCCAGCAACACATCAAACAAATTATACACCATGATCAAGTGGGTTTTATCCCAGGGTCTCAAGTCTGGTTCAATATACATAAATCTATAAATAATTCATCACATAAACAAATTAAAAAACAAAGACCATTGATTCTCTCAGTTGATGCAGAAAAAGCTTTTGATAATATCCAGAATCCTTTCATGATTAGAACACTTAAGAAAATGGGTACAGAAGGGACATTTCTTAAACTGATAGAGGCCATCTACAGCAAACCCACAGCCAATATCGTATTGAATGGAGTTAAATTGAAAATCATTTCTACTCAGATTGGGAACCAGGCAAGGTTGCTCAAGGCAATCAAGAGTGTTCACATAGGGCTAGAAGAGATCAAAATTTCACTCTTTGCAGACGATATGATTGTATATCTCAAAAACATCAGGGATTCTACTACAAAACTCCTAGAAGTTATGAACAAATACAGCAGCATCTAAGGTTACCAAGTCAATACTCATAAATCTGTAGCCTTTATATATACCAACAATAGTCATGCTGAAAGGACTCTATTCTGTTTACAGTAGTGCCAAAGAAGATGAACTCTTTGGAGTTTACCTAACAAAGGACATGAAAGATCTCTATAAAGAGAACTATGAAACTCTGAGAAAAGAAATAGCTGAAAATGTTAACAAATAGAAAAACACACCATGCTCATGGCTGGGAAGAATCAACAATGTTAAAAATGTCCATACTACCTAAAGCAATATATAATTTTAATGCAATCCCTATTAAAGTCCCACTGTCATACTTTAAAGATCTCAAAAATATAATATTTGTTTTATGTGGAATCAGAAAAAAACTCAAATAGCCAAGACATTACTCAGAAATAAAAACAAAGCAGGAGGAGTCACGCTACCAGACCTCAGACTACACTATAAATTGATAGTGATCAAAACAGCATGGTACTGGCACAAAAACAGAGAGGTAGATATATAGAACAGAATAGAGAACCAAGAAATGAACCCAGGTTATTACTGTTATTTGATCTTTGACAAGCCAATTAAAAACATTCAACAACCTATTTAACAAATGGTACTGGGCGAACTGGCTGGCGACCTGCAGAAGACTGAAACTGGACCCACACCTTTCACCATTAACTAAGATAGACTCTAACTGGGTTAAAGATTTAAACTTAAGACATAAACCTATAAAAATACTAAAAGAAAGTGCAGGAAAAACACTTGAAGAAATCGGCCTGGGCAAATATTTTATGAGTAGGATCCCCCACCCCTACCCCGGGCAATTAAAGCAACACCAAAAATACATTACTGAGACCTGATCAAACTAAAAAGCTTCTGCATAGCCAAGAACACAGTATGTAAAGCAAGCAGACAGCCCTCAGAATGGGAGAAGATATTTGTAGATTATGTCTCAGAAAAAGGTTTAATAACCAGAATCCACAGAGACCTCAAAACGTATTAGCAAGAAAAGAACAAGTGATCCCATCTCAGGGTGAGGAAGAGACTTGAAGAGAAACTTCTCTGAAGAAGACAGGAGCGTGGCCTAGATACATAGGAAAAAATGCTCATCATCTTTAATCACCAGAGAAATGCAAATCAAAACTACTTTGAGATATCATCTAACTCCAACAAGATTAGCCCATATCACAAAATCTCAAAACCAGAGATGTTGGTGTGGATGCGGGGAAAAGGGAACACTTGTACACTGCTGGTGGGAATGTACCAGCTGTGGGAGAATACTTAGGGATCTAAAAATAGACCTGCTATTCGATCCTACAATTTCTCTACAGGTATATATCCAGAAGACCAAAAATCATTTTACAACAAGATATTTGTACCAGAATGTTTATTGCAGCCCAATTTATAATTGCTAAGTCATGGAAGAAGCCCAAGTGCCCATCGATCCACAAATGGATTGATAAATTGTGGTATATGTACACCATGGAATATTATGCAGCCTTAAAGAAAGATGGAGACTTCACCACTTTCATGCTTACCTGGATGGAGCTGGAACATATTCTTCTTAGCAAAGTATCTCAAGAATGGAAGAAAAAGGATCCAATGTACGCTCTACTATGAAACCAATTTATAGCTTTCATATGAAAGCTATAATCCAATTATAGCCCAAGAATATGGGGAAATGGGAGAAAGAAGAGATGGAGGGTGAGGATGGGTGGAGGGAGGGTAACTGGTGGGACCACACTTACAGTGCATCTTATAAGGGTACATATGAAATTTACTAAATGTAGAATATAAATGTCTTAACACAATAACTAAGAAAATGCCATGAAGGCTACGTCAACCAGTTTGGTGAAAATATTTCAAATTGTATATAAAACCAGCACACTGTACCCCATGATTGCATTAATGTACATAGCTATGATTTAATAAAAAAACATTTAAAAATGAAAATTAAAAAAAATTAAAACACACATAACAAATTAAGAACCTTTAACAAAAATGTCAAGATGTCATAAGTAAATGAAATAATGTTAATATGTTATACATGGTAAATGGTGACATATTTGATATATTCTGGAAGTAGCAAAATAAAATTATAAAAAAGAAATAATTTCATATACTACGCTTATTTTCATCTAACTTACTGTAATGATGTACTATGTCACCACAAGGAATTCCTATAGTGAATATCTAGAATTTTGGCAAAAGAAAAATAAAGTCTGTTTGGAAGTCAGTCACAGTTGTGTGTTATCTCAAGCCTCACCTCGTCGCTGCTCCACCGGTTGGGGAATGAGGGACGTAACTTCTTGATGCACACAATCTCTCTCATGTCCTCATAAGAGGGGTCACTGGGCACGAGGTCATGATAGGGAAGCTGATATTCTTCCACAATACCTAAAAGTACGTATTATTATTTTTTCTGTGAAGTAGAAATGAAAATCTAACAAAAAAACTGTTCTCAAAGCAAAGTGCTATCAGTATTAAAGATAAGTTTGGGCTAAAAACCAGCAAAATAACTCCTGAAAACATTGACCCCAAAGGCACTTAATCTAACTTAGAAAAAAATAAAAAGCTCAAAGAAAAATATTTTTGTAGATCTTCAGGGGTTTTTTCCCTAAAGTCTGAAAGCTAAGTAAATCAAACATCTCAAATTTATTCCCAATTATATAAAAAGGCCACGTTAACAAACAAATCTATATAAATCTCAATGCCATTTGGAAGATGTATTCTGATCTCAAACTGAATAAAATGTAACTGTTTCTATTACTGTAGTGTGAGATTATGAACATCATAATAAATTTGGAAACATATCCTTCCTAATTGAACAAAATGTCTGATTTATCGTTTTTCTCCTTACTCATAAGAATGTGGGTTGGGCATGGTGGCTCACGTTTGTAAACCTAGCACTTTGGAAGGCTGAAGAGGGAGGATTGCTTAAGTTCAAGACTAGCCTGAGGAAAAGATCCCCTTCTCTACAAAAATTGAAAAAAATTAGCCAGGCAAGGTGGTACATGCCTGCAGTCCCATCTACTTTGGAGGCTAAGGCAGGACAATCACTTTCCAGGAGTTCAAGTTTGCAGTGAACTATGATGATAACCTTGCACTCTAGCCTGGGTGACAGACTGAGACCTTGTCTCAAAAGAAAAAAAAGGAAGAAGAAAGAAGAAAAGAATGCGTTTTGACACCTTAAAGATCTGAAAAATTATATGGACCCAAAAATATTAACCATGATTTAAGTGTAAAGATTTTCTTATTTTTATTTTCTCCTCTAAATGTTCTGTACTTATCCGACCTTTTTGACAAGGAATACGTGACTATTAGAACAAGCACATACTGTTGAAAGGATTAAGAAATACAAATCTATGCCATCGTCATGAAAATGGCACTTACCCCACTAAATTCTATTCCATTTCATCTTTCCTAGTATCTAATTTTTCTACCTTTTTCTTCTTGTCCTTTAAAAATGCAGGCTGCTGTGTCTTCTTTCTAACTTTCTCTGATTAAAATCACAGGCCTCACACAGGAGAGAAAGATACTTGGCTTATCTCAGTTCTTCCTCCCTTTTGAATCCTCAGGCCAATGCCCCTGGAAACACCTTGAGGGCAAGGAGCATGTCTGTTTAATTCATCTCCTATTTTCCCTGGTGCGGATGCTGGTGCCCTTACCTGGACGGATGGATGAGAACTAGGTGTATACACCACGACAGACAAGGCAGAGCCCATCATACAGAATTATGTACTGATCGAATTTTGGCTTTGAACTATAGGACTTATCCCTTTCTCCTTAGCACTCGATCTAATTTAACTTACCCATGTTAGCTAGCATTTAATTCTGTGTTTGCAACATCAAAATGTTCTATCTCCTTTTTCCTTCCAAAGATGGAAAGGCCTACATCTGGATGTGTCTCCTTCACCCCAAAGTGGCTGGAGTAGACATACAAGCCCCAAACACACCGATACCTTCACAAAGGAAAGTGTTAGAGAATAGAATTGTGTGTGCTTTCCTCTCTGGAAAAAGAAGAGAAACCACACGCTGAGAACCTATTGTAAGTGTATAGCAAGCATGGAGGTAGGTATTTTACATACTGCATCTTATGAAATTCTCAAAAACACACTATTCAGATGAAGAGACCTGGGGGCTTCAGGAACTTGCCCAAGGCCATTCAATAGGTATGGGCAGACCTGGGACTCCTTCATCTCAGAGGGACAAGAGAATGTTTCAGTACCTCTCAAATCTCCATTTGCAAAGACAGCTCTAGCAAAGCCATGAATACTCTGCTGTTTACATAAAGGTGAAAATCCTTTCTCCTACATAGGTCCCCAGGCTTTCCAGTGTGGGCTTCTTGTAGCCCTATCTGCTATAAATGTTCAGGAAAATGTAATTAGAAAAGTAATCTTGTACTTTATTATCCCTTCAACTTCCATAAACCTATCTTAATTAAGTGTAAGCATATTATTTAAAAAATCTACTCTTTACAAAGCATGAAATCAAGGCACAGGGGATTGGTTAATTTATATTTTGGTTACTTCTTTTCTTTGTCATACTTATGGTGGGAGATTTATCTAATATCTGGATTAGATATTAATAATGATAATAACCAGATATTTCTTTGGTTGGAGAAAATTTCCTGCATTAAATTTTGCTTTTGTGCAAAGAGTTCTCTCATGACAGAGGTAATGTGCTCTATTTCAAATTGCTTATAATAAGCCCAGAATTCCTATGGTGATGAGAAGGCATTTTATCATTAAAGATGATCTTTCTACCAAAGTGTGAGCACCTGTTGATTGACTATGTCTTCTTTATATTTAAATATGAGCCATAACATAAACACATTATAGCTCTGCCAACCAAAATGAAAATTATTATTAATAAAGGTTTGCATGTGTTGAGCACTATTTATGTGCCAAGTAATTTTGATTCTCTTTCACTGAAACCACACAACCCTCTGAGGTTGTATACAATATACAGTAATTTGCTTCATTCTCAGAAGAAGAACACGGAAACAAAGAAAAGCTCAGTAACTTGCCCCAGGTGCTACAGATAATAAGTAGCAGGTTAAAGAACAAATCTTAGTACTACTTAAGTGTCTGCTACACTTTCAGAATCTTGGGCAAACTGGCCATTGTGAGGAACAACGGCAGCACCAAGGCTTTTAATGAGCACAACCATCCCTTTGCAGAATAAGATGTCAAGGCACTTGAAATGGAACAGCCTGAGACTCAGCTTCTCACCTAAAGGGTATCAGAATTTACTAGAAGACAGATTATGCAGCAATCAAAATAGTCCACCCCAGTAATATTTCTGAATATTTAAATATGTCTTCTTATTTATTATAGAACTACTCTTACTAGGAAATCTTTATGTTTGTGGAAAAACTTTGATGAACAATAACAATATGCTGATGTTTTAATTTACTTTTGATAAAACCTGATGTTTTCAAATTGCTTTGTGGGGAAGTTGTACAGAAGTTAAAAACCAGGGGAGTCGCAATTATGTCCTTCAGACATCTCTACAGGGCAGGTAGGAGCACTGGAGGTGGGGCTGGCGCCCAGCAGGTGGTGAGAAGAAGCTGGGAGGGGCAGAAGAGTGGGTGTGACGTGACAGAGCAGCCGCTGGGCAAAGAGCCCCAGAGTGAAGGGAGATGATCTGCAGGAAAGAAGAGGGTGATCTTTGAAAAGGCCAGGGAATGTGGCAGTGTGTCTAGGAGAGTCTCTCAGTAGGAGGGGGAGGGAAGGAGGCAGTCAGGCTAAGATGTCAAATATCATTTCCTGGGAGTACTGTGGCTGCATCACTAGAAATAAAGGACAAATATAAAAGGAAACATGATTGTGCAGACAACGTGATAATTTTGACTTCTGATCAAAAAGAAAGGAGGTGCAGTACTGCCAACGGTAGTTTTTCAAAGATGTGACTGTTTCTTACCTCCTGATACACATCTCCTAGCAACCTCCCAGAGGATGAGTCCGAAGCTATACATGTCGGCCATGATGTAAGACTGGAAGTGATTTCTATTCAAGCTCTCATCCAACACTTCTGGGGGCATATAGCGTTTGGTGCCAACCCGAGTGTTGGGTGGGATGTCAACTTCGTTTGTATCACTAGGGAAAAAGTAAAGTGAGGCGTTATTAGCATCGAAGAGGCCCAACAAATGACCAGTTGAGGGGATTCTCAAACCAGTGGAAGGGGGAAAGGAAAACCTGTAGAAAAGAAAAAGGTTTCTGAAATAGATTTCATTTCAAAGCTATATTAAATAATCATGTTAAAACCCTGTGCAGGGCAGCTGGGAGAGGTGGTGTGCACCTGCTGTCCCAGCCAGTTGAGGAGCTGAGGTAGGAGAAACTGAGCCCAGGACTTTGAGACCAGCCGGGAAAAGATGGCAAGATCCCACCTCTTAAAAAAAATTACATTTAAAAAGAAATGAATATGAGATTCAGTCGAAATGAGCTGCAACATATAAAACTACACTGCCACTAGATCAAATTTAAATTCTAACCCACTGCGAAATATTTATTAAATATCAAAAAAAAAAAAGCCCTTCCTCACTTCATATTTTGATAGCTTTGCTCTTAAGATGGGCATGCATACATGCCAATTTAGTCTGTCTGAGACAGTATTGTTAAGCCAGGTGCTGGGAAACTCTTACATATACAAAAAAGCAAAAAAAATAAAAAAATAAAAAAATAAAAATGGGGTTGGGGACCAGTAAGACAGGCAAGAGTTTTACTTTGACTGGGCGGAAACACCTCAGAAAGCTTTCTGCTATCACTATTGTTTCATGAACAAAATGGTATTTAGGTTTTTGGTTTTTCTTTTTAGAAAAAGGAAGGTATGATGGAATATAGTATCTTTAGCTTTTTGAAAATTTCACAACTTGGCCAATTCACTATTACTTCCCATAGAGGGGGAGAAAATTAATGATGAAGGGACAGCCATCTGCAGACTGGGACTCAGGAGCCACTGTCTCAGGGCAGTGAGCTGCAGTCAGAGATCTGCAGGATGAGTCCAAAACTCCATGTCGGCCTATGTGAAGTCCCTGCAAGCACAGTACAATACACGGATTAGATACTAAACACGTCTCATGAGAAAGTAAAGCAACAAAGTAAAGCAACACACCCCAGATCTGAAATATGAACAAACTATAAAACAGAAAAAGTTCAGAAACTCATTATTAAACTAAAGTTTGTGGAAAATCTTGAGTAAACCTTCCTATCTCCTGATCTCCCCCCCACACCCCAGAAACTTCTGGTTTTTCCTTTTCATTACAAATTCAAGCATCTAAAATGTTATTTCTTCTCAATACGGAAAACAGATTTATATATCAAAAACCACACACTATTCACACCACATTTACCAAAACCCTAATAGCTTTTGAAGAAAAGAATAAAGGCTCTGGGTTTGACCCTTTTTCCTCAGTCTCTTCTAAAACATAAAACATGTAGTGTCATCAGGGAAAATTCTGAGAGCGGCACATAGTCCTATATATATCTCAAAATGTCTACATTTCCTAAAACATAACCATAAAGCCTAATTTTAGAATCTTTAAAATTTACTTGAAGCTAAAATCCTTAATCTACCACCCTTTCAACAGATATGTCATCAGTGTAGTAATCAGATAGTAATTAGGCCCCTTCTGGTGTTCCAGGAGCAAGAACTAACCTGTTTTCTTAAATAAAAAGTGTTTTTTTAAAAAAAAAGTTTCAGTGTAAATTTCTTACAAATTAGAAAAAACTTAACAGCTGGTATTCTCTATCATTTGCAAACATACGTGTTAATGTTCTAGGTTCTTTTAAAAAACTAGAAAAAGAAGGGGTTTTTGTTTGTTTTTTTACTTTTACTAATATAACAGAAAAATGTCATTTGTTTATATATCTAAACAGTAACGGTTACTAAGAAAAGACAGTGTGCTGAGAAGAGACTGAGTAGTCAACTGGACAATATAGCCCATTTAAAACATGAAGCAAATGCCCTGCATAGAGCCTGAGAGACTCTCTCCCTCCTGATCCACCCCCAGCCTGAGAGACTCTCCCTCCCTCCTGATCCACCTCCAGCCTGAGAGACTCTCCCTCCTGATCCA
>NW_003852532.1:1209642-1259050 GCF_000181295.1 Otolemur garnettii | reverse complement strand
ACGAGCCATCTTAATAAAAATCTTTAATTATTAGAGGAAGACAGCAGCTGCCCCAGGTAAGGAATCCTGTGCACAAGAAACAAATGTGGGGATTTGTAGAGGGAAAGATGGCTAAGCGCCTAAACTATTAATATATTCCAAAACGTGTGCTGGAAAAGGGTACCAAGAATGGTCTTAAGAAAGGCCTCCTGGGAGTGCATTTAGCAAGGCCAAATATACACCCTGGCCACCAATAAACATTTTAGGCGATTCCACTCCATTCTTACCCTTAGCTCCCGAAGGTTTATTTGGATTTGGGAGGTCAGGAAGGGGGATACTGGAAACTATTAGAGTACTAAGAGGTAACTGTTACCTAGTTTAGAATTAAGATTTGTAATGGTGGTACTAAATTCTCTTTCCCTCAAATACTGAAAAAACACACAAGCAAGGATTGTGAATGTCTAGCAAATGCCAAAAAATAGTTCCCGACACAGGGCACACATGCTGAACACTGCCACCTCTCCCCTGTGCCCCGCACCCTGGGGGTTTTCCCTGGGATTATCTGAATACATATGTGTTATAATTTAAGATTATAAACTCCTTTAAACCCCAAATGTTCATCTAAATCATTTGGTATGTCCCTAAAAGATATAGTCCCAATCCCCCTGCACTCATACCACGTCTTACACATGGCAGGGAAAATTATATACTTGCAGGGGTGTCCAACCTATGGCCTACGGGTGGTGTGCTGACTTTGGGAGGACCTTTGTTGCTTATCTATGGTGTTGGATATCAGGAAAAGTATACACAGACTTTTTCTTTTTGCTTATTAGCTTTCCTTAGGGTTTGTGTACTTAACGTGTGGCCGCCAAACAACTCATTCTTATTCCAATGTGCACCAGAGAAAAAAGAAGATTGAACACCCCCAATGAAAGAAGAAAAGTGCCTGTTTGCAGTAAGCACCATGATGGATAGTTTAAAGAGAAATATTTAAATCTCTGTTACAAGTAGGCCATAAAATGAGAGCTTACCAGGATCCAGGAGGATAAACAGAATTTTGTTGAGCAAATTAATTTTGTAAAAGATCACTATTAACCAAAAGGAAAATGCCTTTAGCACTATATTTAAATGACAAACATGTTAATTATAAGTAATTTATATCTGATTGGTAACGTGTGAGATCCTCCAAGACATAACTCTGTCCCTTCAACTCTGTCCCTTCCTCCCTAAGGCACGTGTCTATACCAGAAAATAACTGAACTACATTTCTTTCTTAGTAAAGTTAGTTGTTTCTAACTGAAAAGTTAATGTTTCAGTAACATCATCTTACCTGTTCCCAAATAATGGCAGAGAAAACCTGACCTCGTATTAATCTTCAAGGCCAAAAGTAGATATTAAAATGATCTAATACTAGGGCACCAAGAATAAAGGAAGAAAAGGAGAACAGAGCTGAGTTGCACGGCATGGTGCCTGGAAGAGTAAGACACAAAGGATGCCTCCAGCATCCTCCAACTTCTTGTCCATGGAGGGAGTATAGGGGTGAGATACAAGGTTGGCAAGAAAAGAAGACACCAAGCAAGGGATCTTCCCCTCCCCCATTCCCTGCTCTTGGCTCTTTTCTCTCCTTTTCATATCTTCCCCTCCACTCTCTTCCTTTTCTCTAATATAAAATAAACATATACTCTTGAGTTCTAAAAGAAAAAAAGTAGCAAGTAAGGGGTGGAGAGTCATAAAAATAACTGTAAAGCCACAAAATAAGGCCAGATACGGTGGCTCACACCTGTATTCACAGCCCTCTGGGAGGCTTAGACGGGTAAATTGCCTGAGCTCAGGAGTTACAGCCTGAGCAAGACCACATCTCTAAAAATAGCTGGGTGTTGTGGTAGGCAACTGTACTCCCAGCTACTTGGGAGGCTGAAGCAAGGGAATCACTTGAGCCCAAGAGTGTGAGGTTGCTGTGAGCTATGACACCACAGCACCGTACCCAGTGTAACAAAGTGAGACTCTTTCTAAAAGAGAAAATAAAAAACACAGAACAACACTCTGTACTATAATAGTTACCTATGTGTGTAGTCAAGTTATAAAATCAGAGATGAGAAAAATAGGATGCTGGGAGGGAAACAAGATAATGAAATAGGAAGAGGAATGCAACAGCTATCTTCAACATTCATTTCTTTTAAAAAGAAAGAAAAGGCAAATATTTAACATTTTTAATATTAAATTGTTACATGATATATCATTCATATTTTGTTATGTATATTTGATAATATGTTTATAATATAAATATACAATATCTAATTAAATGTAAGAAAAAAGAAACCAGCAGCATGAGCAACTAGAAACATGTATGTTTCAATGATCAAGGAGTTATAGGCATGAGAAGCAGAAAACCAAAAAAGGGTCAAAATAAACTGAACAAAATGACAGAGATGAGTTTCCACCAAGGAGAACTGACAATATTTCATCAGAACCGTGGGTGTTGCATTCACAGAATAAGAAATGTGATCACTCTTCTCCTTTCCCATGGAAAAGGGTTGGAAATACTTGCACGAAAGGGTCATGGCTGAAGAACTGAGTTTAGAGAACCACAGAAGATCATTTTACTCATTTATGCTTTTAGAGCTGATATTCCCACTAGACCCAACATGGCTTTTGTCTCTGGCGATGTACCAACAAGGTATAGACTTCAGTAGAATCAGGAAAAAATAAAACTTTGAAGAAAATAAATTTTAAAATGTCAGGTAAATTCCTCTTCAGGAAAAAAAAAGTACTTTTTTTAGAATCACTTTAATGCATATTTTTCTCAATAAACATTAGGGAGAGTGGGGCTGGAACAGGATAAAATAAAAATATCTACAATTTTCTGGGAAAAAAACCTAAAAACTTGAGAGGTTGTGAGAAAGTGGGGAAGTCAGCCAGGGAGAAGAGAGGTTCTACCCTTCTGGCCTAGGGTCGTGATAAGATCTTAAACCCTGAGGGGGAAAAAAAACAACAACTGAGGAAAAAAGACCTGGTGGCATGATCTTAGGGCTACATTTTATACAATGCCTTCCAACACAATCTCTAGTGAAGAAGTCTTCCTTGAGCCGCTGGTGTTCTGGGATGCGAGGAACAAGCAACTGCATTATGTGGAAAAGGTACAGCTTATGTGGCAGGTATAAAGCTGAGACGCCAAAGGGGAAACCAAGCTCCTAAAAATGCCTAGACAGTCCGTGAATGACCCAACGGGACTAAGTAGGGATGGGCATGTTCAAGTCTAACTTTACCTGAATCTCAAAATGCACAGCTGTTCAAACTCAGCTGGGATTACATAAAGAGGCACGCAAACCTACTTCATATTCCTGACCAAAACCACGCAGCTGACCGTAAGAGGAGGTCTACACTGGTGACCAAATGGCTTCCCCAGGGTGTGGACTCTCCAAGTGGCTCTTCTAACCCAGAGAGGACGCAAAGTGACAGTGTTCAAGACTACTGCTTTAGGGTGGAGAGCAACGGAGAAGACTGTAACACAGAGAAGGGGGGTGGAGAAAACGACAAGATACAAAACTAAGATTTTCCTCTCCTCTGAAGGCGCTGAGAGGGACAGATCAAGGAGGGGGCTGGCTGGGAGACGTGTTTTGCCACTAACATTGTTTACAACTTCAGCACATGGTGAGAATGAAAAGCAGGGCTGTGATCAGTCTTGTCACCCACAGCAGTGTGCTCCCTATTGCCTCTACCAGTGTGCTGTCCTCACTGCCCTCATGTGCAGTGAGGTGCTAGTGTCACTGTGGGCAGGAAGTTATGGGCTGGAGGCTGGAGAATGAAGGCAGGTTGGAGAATGAAGCACAAGTCGCCTTTTGGTCTCAGGGAACAACACATGCCTCATATTGGTGGCCCTCCTGCATTTGATGAAGGGCAGACAAAAGATTTTTATTTGGGGGATGGAGTATAAAGGGGAATTTTAAAAAATATAGTATCTCTACTAGCTTCATATTAAACTTCCTAATCAGAAATCCACACCAGGAATTCTGGCGAGGAGTGTTATGCTTTAAAAAAGAAGAAGAAAAGAAACCCCACTGCTTGATTTAGCACACAGCACATTCTCCACTGTACCAGCAGCTGAAGTAAGAGTCTCAAGACAGCACAGCAGAGCCCACGTGGCCGTGAGAGGCGAGCACCGGCACAGAGCTGTCAGCTCCAACATGGTGGTTCCACCTCCCGGTGCCACTGGCACACGCCAGGGTCCTCCTGCTGGCTGCTGGTGCCTGGAACAGAAAGGAAAGGGAGAGCGAGGGAGAAGGGAAAGAAAAAGACAACGGACAGTGAAAGATGAGAGAAGCAAACATTGTACACCTTTAATAATATAAAAAGCTGTTTTAAAAAGCAAAAACAGCTGGTATAGTAGCTCATGCCTGTAATCCTAGCACTCTGAGACAGACAGGCAGGTGGATTGCTTGTGCTCAGGAGTTTGAGACCAGCCTGAGCAAGAGCGAGATGCTCCTTTACGAAAAATAGAAAATCTAGCCAGGCATTGTGTTGGGCGCCTGTAGTCCCAGCTACTTGGGAGGCCGAGGCAGGAAGATCCCTTGAGCCCAAGAGTTTGAGGTTGCTGTGAACTATGACACCACAGCACTCTACCCAGTGACAGAGCGAGATTCTGTCTCAAATAAATAAAGAAAGAAATAAAACATAAAAAAAGCTGAAGTATAGTTTCAACTGTATTTCAAAGAATGCGTGAAACAAGGCAAGAAGACAGCTTGACCAGGCTACTGGTTTGGTTTGCTTGAAGCTTGTGAGTGATGTCTGGAATTACCAAGAGTCCTCAAACTTTTTAAACAGGGGGGTAGTTCATCGTCCCTCAGACCATTGGAGGGCCGGACTGCGGGCCCCAGGACGAGTTGGCTGCTAAGCAGGACAGGCAGCAGCGGCAAAATCACCTGGAGGGCAGGATAAATGTCCTAGGTGGGCCGCATGTGGCCCACGGGCCATAGTTTGAGGACCCCTGCATACTGCACATATTGGAGGATATTAAACACTTCTTTAAAAGATTATTTTTACCCACTCCACCCCAAAGGACGAACCTTTCTTACAAGCCTACACAGAAAGGAGCTATGTACATCTTTGTGTTTCCTGTAGCATCTTGTCGATAGCCGTGGAACCAATTTCCTGACTTGAACTCTCCCCAGTTAGATGTTCACCAATGAGAAGAGTTTTCTGCAGCAATTTTCATCAGGATCCGGTGCTGCTATGATTACATCCTGAGAAATCTCAGAGGTTCTTAGAAACAGATCTTTGGGACTGAAAACTCTTTAATTAAACAGAAGGTAGACAGGGCTGCAGAAACTCCAACTAGAGTACGAATCTGCCACTAAGGAGCTCTGCTTAGCTCTGTGACTTTCATGAGTCATTTGGCCACATCACTTTAAAAACAAACAAACAAACAAAGCAGTAAGTATACAAACCAAAAGCAAGGCCAAAAATACTGACATCAGAAAGACTCAGGAAACTTGGCACCCTCTGGGCTAGGTCACCTACCTCCTTTACACTTGCACAATTTAACAATCATCAGCCAAGGGATGTGTGTGCAGTATAGCCTTGTTTTCACTGTAGGGTTTTTATTTAAAATTTAATACCTGAGAGCCTAAGCCAGGATTTCTTTTTCCTGTAAGAAAATATTTTATTCTGACACTGAAGTATCAGAGGGGTTGCTTGATTCTTCACAGTGAAAAGTGAAAGGTTTTGTTAAGTTCCTTCGAGGCATTTCACAGGAGAGGGCTGGGGTAATGGTGAGGCCTGCCTGCACATCACCTAGAGTAAATCTCTGCTGGGCAGGAAATGTATCAGCACTTACATCATTTTCAGGAGAGTACATGAAGAAACCAACATAGGATTTTTAAAAATTATATTAGCAGGAAATCTCTCAGGCATTGTCTGCTGCCTCTCTGTGACTCTCAACTTCCCTCGGATCCTCCCAGAAATGACCTAAAAGCCTAAGAGACCACTTACCACTACATAGAGACCAGGGTACAGATTAAGTTCTCACAAGAAGTTCACATATCAAGTCTCAGAATTCAGCACTAGGTTAGCTATAACTCTGCCTGTAATAAAACACTGTATCTATGCATGTGCATACACATGCACATGTAAAATATAAAAGTCAGGAAAAGAACGGAAACCAAAGAAACATGTAAAGCAAGGTTGACAAGTCAGGCTCAGAGTCGAGAAGAGCAAACTCTGAAACATAGAAAATAGAAATACAAGAAGGAATTTTGAGATTATCAAATGCAACCTCCAATTAATTATAGAGGACACTACAGCCCAGAAAGGTAAATGCCCTTAGCCATAGGAGTCTGGACAGCCAGCATGTACACCAGCAGCTTCAGCTCTTTCCACTCTTGATGTACAAGTCAATCTATGGCAAATAAATCTTTGAATTATCTCTTAAAGTAGTCCCTTCTACTTCCTAGAATCAGGTTTTTGCATGAAATTTGAGAAGTCATTCAGTTCATTCCTCTTACATGAAGCAAAACTAAGTTTCATAAATATGAAATCTGAAAGAGTTTGCAAACTTGCCACCACACACTTATGTTGGCAGTACTGTACAGACAATTCAGTGAGAGTTCACAACCTTGGTTTATCAGCATCTCATGACTGTGTTCACATCAACATGTGGTGGTGTCTTGGGGAGTGGTGTTGCATGTTTTTGTGTGCCAGCACAAGAATGTTGGAACTTAGAGCAATAAAGAATGATTAAATTTCTTATTACACTTGGCAAGAGGGAAAATTAAATCAGGGACATGTTAGTCCAAGTTTATAGGGATAATGCCATGAAGGAAAAAGTATTATACAAATGGGTTAAACATATTCTGAGCAGAGAGAAGGTGTCACTGATGAAGAGAGGTCAGTAATGTGCAGAACTGCTGAAAATATTGCAAAAAAAATCATCAAATTGTGCATCAAAATCATTGGCTGACTGTAAGAGGCATAGCAGACTAGGTAAACTTTCATAAAGAAACAGGAAAATCTTAACTGAAAATCTAGGCCAAAAACTCATAGCTCTTGTATCATGACAATGCACCAGCTCACAGAGCACTGTCTATGAGGGTGTTTTTAACCACAAAACAAGTAACTGCATTGGAACACTCTCCCTGCTCATCTGATATAGTCTCCAATTACTTTTTTCTTTATCCAAAGATAAAGGAAATATTGAAAGAAAGAATTTGGATGACCTTCAGGATATCAAGGGTAATATGACAACAACTTTGATGTGATGGCCCTTCCAGAAAAAGAGTTCCAAACTGCTTTGAAGGGTGGACTAGATGCTGCTGTCAGTGCATAGCTTCCTAAAAGGTGACTGTAGTGATATTCAGCAATGAGGTACACAGCACTTTTTCCAGGATGAGTTTGTGAACTTAATTGTCAGGCCTTGTATAACAGATACTCACTTTCTCGTTTGTTTTAAGGTCTATAAAGAAGATCAGCTGTCGATTACTTTGCTGTTGCCTATGTTTATTGATTCAAAACAATGTTAGAATACCTAATATGGATCCCTCACTATTGTCATGAGAAGTGGGAAATATATTAATTAAGTTGGCCTGGATCCTGCTCACAAGGTGCCCAATGACTAGCAGAAAGATTAGGCACATACCAAATTAATTACAAAACTAGGCAGATGAGGACCTGGAAATTACAATAAAATTATAGAAGACGGTGCCCTTATTCTTATCTGGGGTAAGAATGAAGTGACTTAGAGGCAACTATGAGATGAGATAAAGATACATGGACAAACCAGGACATGCGATCAGAAGCAAAGCATCAGTAAACACAGGGTACATAAGGACAACACTCATGCAGCTCAGTTTTACAAAGGAAAGCACACAAACTGGGGAGTTTGCAGAATATAAAACTAGAAAGGAAGCTTTAGTCCAGAATGTGTAGGATTTCTGGAGCTAGGAAGGATTCAGTCCATATGGAATCATTTATCCGTACATAAAAATGTTAAGCAACACCTAAGGAATGGGCACCAGAGACAGGCACTAGGAATACAAATTTGTACACCACTTCTGATCCACTTCCAAGGGTCTTACTCTCTACTGGGAGTGATAGGTAAGTGGTCAATGCTCGCAGTGTGAGAAATGTCATGATAATAGGTACAGAGTCCCACCGGTGAACATAGAACAGGGAATAATACAAGGTTTCTCAAAGGAAGAAACTGTGAAGATCAGTAATAGTTATCTAGATACAAAAGGGATTTGAGTATTCAGGTAATGGCAAAAGCATGTTAAAAAGAGTTGGCAGTGTAAGAAATAGGAGGTGTTCAGAATAAATCTAGCAGAAGGCTAGAAATGTGGTGGGATGAGGGCTAAAGAGCAGTCTGGACTCAGAAAAGATAAGGTCCACTGCACCAAGGACTCCAACTACATTTTAACTCGAAGCCACAAGAAACAGGAAATTATTATGATGTCCAAAATTATGCTTTATGAAAATAAACCTGGCGGCAGAATGTAGAAAAGATTAGGAAGAGTAAGACAAAAACAAAAATAGCTGAAAAATATTTTACCTAAGAATCTAGAAAAATGATACAGGGAGCTCGAACTGGCCCAGTACAAGTGAGAATATCGGAAGACAGAATTCATTCCACTGAACCAAAAATTGGGTAATAAAGAGATGTTAGACACCTCATGCTTTAAAATGGACATAATAGGAAATCGATCAGTGGGAAAATACATACGGAGTAAAAACAGAGCAGAACCAAGAGAGAAGGAGGAACCTGGATTCCAAAGGTACATCAAGAAAACAGGAAGAAGGAGGTTTGGGTACTGCAGATAGCGTGATGGCAATAGAGAAGGGCCTCTGGTGACCAAAATCAATGGGGTCTCAGTAAAGCAACGTCAGGAGAAGATGGAGCAGAAGCCACATCACAAGAGAACTACTAATTGCTGGGTGGTGAAAACAAATTAGCCTTTGGAACTCTGGAGAAATTTAACTGGGGAGGGAAGAAGAGAAGGGCTGGTAATGTGAGGAGCATTGTGGAAATTTTTTTGATAGCAGAGACTTGGAAAAGGCTGTAGTTCAGGACAAAGAATTCAGAAGAGAGAGAGGATTTAATAATCTCTACTAGCAAGAAGTTCGTATTTCTAACTTTAATCTGCAGTTCAAATAATTTCCTCTTGCTTTGTTTTGGAAAATCAGGAACTTCAATTTGCCTTCCTCTAAATGGTGAAGACCTTTATATATTTGGGGTCCATTACTAAATCACACTTTTACTTCTGGATGAAAGTACCAACCCATTAGTACTTTCCTGTGAGTTTTATTTTCCAAAATTTTAATCATCTCCATGGCTTTTCTGTTGCTTCCTTCTCCACATTCTACTGAGTTTTCTTTAGCAAAATTCCACTGCAGTGTCTAACAATTGAATAAAGGCTATGCTGAAACTGGGTTCTTAAAGGTAGTTATATGATGCTCCCTCTACACCAGCAGTTTGCAAACTCATTTTGTTTTGTTTTCCAAACAGAGGAACCATGTGACTGAATTATCTTGGAGATAAAAGGAGCCCTTCTGATTAAAGTGAAAGTGAGCAAAATAGAGTCCCAACTCTATTTGTGTGTCCTTTCCCTTAGGTGCAGAAGCTACTTATGTAACCCCAAGGAGCCCCAGGGGCCTGAAAACCAACCACTGTTTACAGCATGTTCTGGTGTGTGCATCTACGTGTTATATTCACTGTTTAAGCTGCAGGATGACACAGTGCTGAATAATAGCTGTGTTTTGGTTATTAGTTTCTAACATTCCTGTAAAACATTTACGCAAGTTATCCTTGCCACTCCACATAAAATCATTGCCTTTACTCCAACCGAATCTTTAGTTTGTTCCTGAAACTTTTTCCTACTTACAAATGGCATGCAGAATTCTGGCCAGGAATTCTGGCCCAGCATTAGCTACCTCCGTTCCACTTAGCTTCACAACAGCTGCAAACGTTACGTGAAGAGTCCCTTAGCTAGGTCACTCGATGAGGGATGAGGACAGAAACTACAAGACTGACTCAAACGTGCTACGTTGCTAATGAAATGTGTGGTATTTTTTTTTCCCCTCTCCAAAGAAAAATCTAAATTGATAAAATTTTTCTTCTTCTAAATTTTCTGGAAGCACTGAGCTACAAGATGTATAATCTATAAAAAGTGATAGAAAGAATCATAAAAAGTATACACATTCACTTTAATACTAACCTAATAAATTTAACAGCCAGACCCAGGTCAGCTATACAGCAAGTTCCATTTTTCTTCACGAGGATATTTTTACTTTTCAGGTCTCGGTGGGCAATTGCTGGTTTGCCTTGAGTACTAAAGATTTCGGTATGTAAGTGACACAAGCCACTGACCGAAGAGTAGGCTAACTTCAGCATTGATTTAGTGTCCAGGGTGGTGGATTTCAGATAATCATAAAGGGAACCATTTTCATGATAGTCTGTGATTAGGTACAACTGGGTCCAGGACCCTGTCCCTTTGATATCTGCAGCAATGAACCCTGAAAGGAAACAAGACAAAAAGGGTTGGTGGTGTTTTCTGAATAATATCAGGAGTAATTCATATTCTCAAAAATCATTCTTTCCCACAGGTGTCTTCTGTTGAGCATATTACCCCATTTTCTGACTGTGGTTCTGATGGTATTAAATTACTGGTGCCAATTAGAGACAAGCAAAATCGTAAGGATAGAGAAAGATTAAGAGTGTGCAGCTGAAGGCCTGCTCTCGTTCTGACCAGTAGTTGATGTCTATGTTACTTTATGGCCATCAGCTACATACAAGACACTGTTTACAAAACAGGGGCTTAAGGCCTACACCCCACACTCTTACTCTCTTTCTACTTGAACGACTGAGACAGATCATTCCTAAATTGAAAATATTAAAAAAAAAAAATCAATTGTCAAGATAAACTCTTGATATAAATAAAGCCTACAGATAAAATTCCTACAAACTATTCCCAACATCTACACTAAAATATACTCTTTCAAATCCCTAAGAAACCCTAAAAAAATTCCAATATTACATTTGCATTTCCTGTTCCTTGAGAAAAAAATATTTGCGAGTATTCCATTTCCAGCCCACCATTCATTTGCAGAAGTGCCTTAGTCATTCCTCCTGTGAGGTCTCCCACTAGAAGCTTATGACGTTCTTGGGCCCAGGCCAGGAAGAAAACGTCAGTACACTTCATAAAGGGTCTAGACAGATGAGTTAGCATGCAGATGTTAACAGAGAGACGGAGGAAAGCTAAGAAACCCTGAACGTAGCAATACAGACTTTTACTCACCCAAAATGTTTTCATGCCTCATCAGCACTGTCTGGTATATTTCTGTCTCTCTGAACCAGCTGGCTTCCTCTGTGGTGAAGAAGACTTTCACAGCTACCTTTTCGCCACGCCACTTTCCCATCCAAACTTCCCCATAGCGACCTTTTCCAATCTGTTTCACCATCTGAATCTGCTTAGCTATAGTCCTTTGGACCTGTTAAATCCCAAAACACACTGTTAGTGTATTCCCAGCACTACAGATTTGTTTAACTTTTTTCCTACAGAGAAAGAAACAATTACTGCATTTAAAATATATTTAGCCCGTACTTTTCTTTATATGGACAAGTTATTTATATTTATTTATTAATTTATGCTGTGCTCTTTTAGACATATTTAAGGTCATATTTAAAGACATACTTAAGATCTGAATTTTTGAAATATTGCTTCTAAATTACTAAATATTTCATTTTACCAATTATAATTTCCATAGCGAAAAAGAAATGAATGCGTTCACAGAAATTGATAGACTACTTTCATTCCGCTGCTATAATGGGATACTAGATAATCTGAAGGGACTCTTACCATCATACACCTGATCATATATAAAATATATCAGAGCAATGAAATGTATCGATAGGCACACAAGGAAACAAAGGAAATCTCCAAGCAGGAAGGGAGGGAGGGAGAGAAGGAAGGATTTGAGACCAAAGCAAGGAACAATAAGCATTAAGCATATCCAAAATAGCCAGGTTGTAGTCCAAGCAAAGAAAAATCCCACATTGGGATCTAGAGTCTTTGACCCCTTAAAATTACAGGAATTGAAACTAGGGCTACAGCATTCAGCTGGGACCATCAAATGGTCCTAAAATTGCCCTAGGTTGTTGGTAGCACATATTGGCTCTCAAATGCAAACCTTTTCTTGAGGAAATCATTGACCCTATACTTTTCATTCAATGCCTACGCCAGGCCAGTAATATAACTTGATCAAAAAAAAAAAAAATCAAAGAAAGGTCATGTGATTTGCCACCATATAACTTGATTAAAAAAAAATCAAAGAAATAAAGGAAATCTCTAAGAAGCAGGGGATTAGTTGGAGGAGAAAAGGGAACAAAGAAAAGAAGGGAGAACAGAGGGAGTATAAGAGAAAATCTCACAGCAAAAAAAAATTTGTATAACAAAGAGAAGCAGCCAACATAAATGAGAGTCAACAGAAACCACCCAAAAGATTTGACGAATTCAGATTACATATTGGAATTTGCAGATATAGAATGTCAAGTAACTATATATGAAATGTGTAAAGAAATAGGAGGTGGAATAAAAAGCAAGCAAGAAAAAATTATTGAAAAATACACTTTTTAAGTGGAACAGTTAATTGTCAAAATCAAAAATGCAAAATAGAAAGGCAAAACAGCAGACTAAAGAGAACAGTTAATGAGTAAACGAGAGAGAGTAGCAAATTGGAGATGAAGCTTTTTTTACCAAGCTATAAAAGCACTCTGAAGACACAAAGAGTGCAGTCGAGACAAAGAGAAGGGAAATATGAGTTAACTGGCAAGGAGGTTAAACCTCCTATCACATAATCTTCATCCTATCTGCGTTTAATCTATTTTAATACTGCCACTAAATTCTAACATCAATAGTCCTAAGGATGAAAGAGCGAAGTATCTGCTAAAATTGCACAATTTAGAACACAAATACAAAGAAGAGAATTCTCATGAGATCCGATCAAAAAATTAGAAGGCACTTTTTGTAGAGGTCTGTGTTACATCAAATAAAAACTTAAAAGTGTTTCTCTTTGTACTTCTAAGAACGCTGCAATTACATCTGACCAATCCAGATAATCCACAACCATCTCCTAATCTCCCAGTCAGCCGATCAACAACCTTCATGCCCCTTCGCCAGGTAATGTAAGAGATCTAAAGGACTGGGACATGGGCATTTGGGGGGCACTTTTCTGCTACCACAGACTCTATGAACCAGGATGGGGTCTGTTTTTCACAATGGATGATTTTATCCATTACAGAGGCGATGCTATTCGTTGCTGGAAGCATCACGGGTACTAAGGTCAGATTAAAAGCATTTGGGGAGAAGAGTCTTTTTTCTTTGTTGCGGATCTGCCACAAAGCCCCTGAAGCCCGGTGAGGATGAGAAAGCCCAGCCCTCCTTCCTTACAAGTCAGACATGCTGTGAGGTGGCCGGTTGCACCCTGCACTTCCGCTTCTAGACGAGGTGACAGCGACACCACAGGCACCAAGCAGCTGCGAGCCAAACACTCAGGTGATTGAATTACTCGCTTGAAACTGCCCACATTTATTAAAGCAATATTACAACATTTCTGTATAGATGTTACAAAGCATTCTTCATGTAAGTCTGTGGAATATTTCCTAACATAAATAGCTGTGTGCCCACTTCTTTTCTAATCACGATATATATCTTATAATTCAATATAAGTACTGACAGAATCAGCAATGCTGGACAGGATAGGAACAATGATCTCAAAGATAGAAAGTGTTACTAGGAAGCAAGATGGCCAAACAGAACCCTCTAGCGATCGTCCCTCCTCATAAACACCAGTTTCAACAACTATCCAGGCAAGCACCTGCAGAAGGAACCAAAAATCAGGTGAGTGATCATACGGTCTGGTTTTAATAATATATCAAAGAAAGAGGCGCTGAAGAGGGCAGAAAAGACAATCTTGCACTGCCTACGGCACCACTCTCCCAGGCTCCTGGCAGCACTGTGCCAGTGCACCACACAGGGAGAAAATCTGTGTGCCCAGGCGAGGGAGAGTGAAGTGATGATGCAACTCTGCATGGAAACCCAGGGCCTCCTTGGCACAGGGGAACACAGCACAGGGCAGAATTCTGTCAGCGCCCACAGAGGGAACATTTAGACCAGCTTGGCCACCCTAAAACCTGAGTTTTACCGAGCCACACCACTGAGCAAAAGCAGCCTGGGAACTGGACTAAATTTGTAAGGCAGTCAGCCAAAAAAGTCTACAGTCCTTGGGCAATTACTGTGGCTGCGTTGGCTCAGAGCCCGTGGACTTGGGGTGCACATGACCCAGTGAAAAACTAGCAGTGGCAACCAAGGCAGTGCCTGTGCCCCTCAACTCCAGGGAATACAGCTCAGGGAGAGTCTTATTCCACTTGGGAAAAGGAAAAGAAAGGAATTCAGATGACTTTGCTTTGTAAATTGGGTACCAGTTCTGCCACAGTGAAAATCAAAGTCCCAAGCAAACCACTGAAGCCTGACTCTAAGCCTTAGTTCCTGGAAGGCATTTCTGGATCCACCCTGGGCCAGAAGGAAATATGCTTCCCTGAAGGAAAGACCCCATCACACCAGGATTCACCATCTGCTGACTTGAGGGCCCCAGGGCTTTGAATAAACACCAGAGGTAGCCAAGCCGCAGCCACCATAGGCTTTGGGTGAGACTAGGCTGGCTTCAGGTGTGACCTGGTGCCAATGGCCATAAAGGACTGCCCATATCCTCCCCCTGCTCCAGCAGCCCAGCACAGAGTTTGAGAAAAGATTGTGAGAGACTGAGCCTGGTAACCCAGGAAATTCTCCGGTATCTTACTCAAGACCACCAAGGCAGTACTACCAGGAGTCTTAAGAGTCACAGCATTCCTGAGCTTCGGCACCTGGAAGCTGCTGAGGCAGCTGCAGTGACCAAAGATCACACTGCTCAGTTCCCGTTGAATATCGGGAAAGCCTTCTCAAGAAGCACGGTTCCAACAAGTCCAGACTGCACAGATTTAAGTATCTAAATCTTCAATGCTCAGACATCAGTGAACGTCTATGAGTGTCATGAACATTAGGAATACGTGACCTCATCAAACAAAGTTACCAGTGACCCATTGTGGGATGATGGAACTATGTGACCTTTCAGACAAAGAATTCGAAAAAGCTGTCCTGAAAAACTGAAATCATACTAATTATTTTCTCAGACGACAATGGAATACAATCAGAAATCAATAACAAGAGGAACACTGGAAAATATCCAAACACACAGACATATGCATATCAACAATATGCCCCAGAATGAAGAGGCCAATGAAGAGATGAAGAAGAAAACTTATAAATGCCTGGAAACAAATGAAAATGGAAAGACAAAACCTACGGGATACAGCAAGTTTATAGCAGTATTGTACGTGTCCACTTTTTAAAAAAGTAAAAAAGCTTCAAGTAAACAACCTAATGATGTATCCCAAAGAACCAAAAAACAAACAAACACAAACCCAAAAAACAAAATTAGTATAAGAAAATAATAAATACCAGATAATATCAGAACATCGATAAATTAAACTGAAACCAAAAATAAACAAAAGTTTAAAAATAAAAGTTAATTGTCCAAAAAGATAAAGGAATTGACACACCACTAGCCAGACTAAAAAAAGAGAGAAGACCCAAATAAATAAAATCAGAGATGAAAAAGCAGCAAACTTTGGATACTGCAGAAATCCAAAGGCTCATGAGAGAATGCCGTGAGCACCTAGATGCCAACAAATGGGAAAGGCGATGGAAATGGGCAAATTCCCGGACACACACAACATACCAAGATTGAATCGGGAAGAAAACCAAAACCTGAATAAACCAATAACAAGTAAAGAGATGGAAGCAGTAATTAAACATCTGTCATCAGAGAAAAACCCAGGTCCCCGTGGCTGCACTGCTGAATTCTACCAAGCATTCAAAGAATGAACACCAGTTCTACCTAAACTATTCCAAAAAATCAAGGCAGACTGAATACCCCAAACTCATTCTATGACCACCCTGATACCAAAACCAGACAAAGATAACAATAAAAAAGAAAACTATAAGCCAATATCTCTGATAAACATAGATGCAAAAATCCTCAACAAAATACTCCTAGCAAACTGAATTCAACAACATATTAAAAGGATTATTCATGATGATTATGCTGTTTATTGCAGCACAATTCACAATCGCAAAGATGTGGAACCAATCCAAGTGCCCTGCAACACGAGTGCATTAATCAAATGTAGTGTATGTATACCATGGAGCGCTACTCGACTATAAAAAATGGTGACAAAATGCCTTTCGTAACAACCTGGATGGAACTGGAGGCCATTCTTCTAAGTGAAGTTTCACAAGAATGGAAAAGCAAACTCCACATGTGCTCACTATTAAACTGGAACTAGTGGATCAACACCTATGTGCACATTTGGTAGTAAAGCTCAAGGGGACGGAGGCAGGTGGGAGGGGGAAAGGGCTAACTCCACACCTAAGGCACACCTGTGGGTGAGGGGCACACTTACAACTTTGACTCAAGCTGTACAAAAGCAGTTCATGTAAGCAAAACATAGGTACCTCCGTAACATTCTGCCAAAACAAGTATCATGATCAACGGGATTCCTCCAAGGACTGCAAGAATGTTTTGATACACACAAATCAATGTGATACGTGACATCAACAGAACAAAGGCCCCAAACCATATGATCATCTCCATTAATGCTGAAAATCATTTGATGAAATTTAACATCTCTTCATGATATAAACTCTTAAAAACGTGGGGATAGCAGTGACTTACCCCAACATGATATAAGCTGTATGTATATGACATACTCATAGCTAGAATCACAGTGAATGGAAAACACTGAGAGCCTCTTCTCTAAGATTTAGAACAAAGCAAGGATGCCTACTTTCACCACTAATATTCAACAGAGTACTGGAAATTCCAGCCAGAGCAGTCAGACAAGAGAAAGAAATAAAAGACATCCAAACTGGAAAGGAGGAAGTGGAATTATCCTTGTTTCAGACAATATAACCTTCTATCTAGAGAAATCTAAAGACTCCACAAAAAAACCATTAGAACTGATAATTCAGTAAAGTCACAGGATACAAAATAAACATACAAATATCAGTAGCATTTCTCTCATCCAAGTACTAACCAGGCCCGACCCTGCATAGCTCTGAGATGAAATTGTGTGTGTTCAGGGTACTATGGCTATAGACTAAAAATCAGTAGCATTTTTATATGCCAACAGTAAGCAATCTGAAAAAGAAACCACACAAGTAATGCCATTTACAATAGCTACAAAGAAAAGAAAGTACCTAGCAATAAACTTAACCAAAGAATTGAAAGACTTCTATGAAGAAAACTATAAAATATTGTTTAAAGACATGGAAGAGGATGCAACAAAATGGGGAGACATTCTAGGTGCATGTATTGAAATCAGTATTGTTAAATTGTCTGCACTCCCCAAAGCAAGCTACAGATTCAGCACAATCCTCATTCAAAATACCAATGTCATTCTTCAGAGAAACAGAAGAAAAATCCTAAAATTTATACAAAACTACAAAAGTTTCAGAACAGCCAAAGCCATCTTGAGTATAAAAAACAAAACTAGAGGAATCAATCACATTACTTAACTTCAAATTGTGCTACAGAGCTATAGTAACCAAAACAGCCCATTACTGGCATCAAAACAGACAAGCAGACCAACGTAATAGAACAGAGAACCTAGAAACACAATCCACACATCTACAGTGAACTGATCTTTGACAACAGTGCCAAGAACATACACTGAGGAAAGGACATCCTCTTCAATAAATAGTGCTGGGAACCTGGACGTCCACATGCAGCAGAATAAAACTAGTTGACCCTTAACTCTCCCCATGCACTAAAATCAAGTCAAAATGGATTTAAAGACACTTGAAAACACATAGCTGTAAAAAACGCTCTGTACTCTGTACTGTATCCCTGAATTAGCCACACACACATACACACACACCCCTCTACACACAAACATATGGATAAAATACTTTGCTTAATAAGGCTAAACTAATAATATACATGGGAACAACTTTTCGGAAAAGATTCCTCACTTAGGAAGCTTCAAAGCTTTCAAGTAAACAACATAGCCAAAGTCAGAATCAGACCATAAAGATTAAGAAAATCAATCTTAGGAGTTTATTAATAAAAAGATTTCTCAATTTTCACATTTCTCAAAAATATAAAAACATTTCTAATTAAATAATTGTTTCCATACTGAATCACAATCTTTCCACAAGGTCCATCAGAGACCCACTTCTCTCATAAAAGCAAGTGCCTTAGATTTCATATACAAGGTTACAACCATTTAAACTGAACACAAACTTTCTGGCCACCCTGTGAATCAGCGCTTCACAACCTTCCTAATGCAGCAAACCTTTAATACAGTTCCTCATGTTGTGGTGACCCCCAACCATAAAATTATTTTCGTTGCTATTTCTTAACTGTAATTTTGCTACTGTTATGAATTGTAATGTAAATATCTGATATGCAGGAGATCCCCAGAGGGGTCGCGACCCACAGGTTGAGAACCGCTGCTCTACATTCTTTTCAAAGTTGACAGTGCTGACCATCAGAAAACTAACCCTCTCCTGAATGGAAAAGCAAGGACTTCACCCTGAAACATAAGCCCCACAGCTGAAACACAGCCTTCTCTCTTTGGGGAGGCACTCAGATCCCATTTGGTTGTAATACTTTTGCTTTCAAAAGCCAGGCCAGAGTGCAGTAATGCTATCCTTATGGAAACAGAGGGAAGACGGTCCCGTGTTCAGTGTTTTCTAATCTGCTCTTTATCAGAATATCTGAAGGTCTGGATTGTAACCATATACGGACATTAAAAAACAATCGCCTTACCCTCAATATGTCAAAATGTTATCGGGAGGCCCTGCGTCTGAGATCTGACGTCCCACTGGCTGCACAGAGCTTTCTCCTTGTCCACCACCCTATCTATTTCAGTAAAATGAAACCCTGTATTTATTGGCATTTCCTTTCAGAACATATTTCCCTTAAATTCAAGGTATGTTCTTCTCATACCAGCAGAGGGAGGCCTGATCCACTTCCAGAGCTTTGAGACTGCTCAATTAAGTCTCTCAGGGATTCTCCCGGAGGAATGTACGTTTCATCCTGTTCTAACCCAATGCTGTACCGAGGTCTGGTTTCTTGTCTTTTATACCTAAAGATGGACAGACGAAGAAAATTTAAGAAATGCAATGATAGGAGCAAAACATTGCAGCCGAAGCAGTCATCATAACAGGACTGATTTTAGCAGGTAAACACAACACAAGATTAACTGCTTTGTATCTGTTGCCCTTTCTTAGGGTTTCCTAAATGCAAATCATTATTATTTTGCTAACCAATTTTTTAAAATAAACTACATGATTAGTCTCAATCATCTACAATTTTTCTTTTCCATTGCTTCTGACTGCATATATCCAAGCCTACCACACTTCCTCAGTGTTTCTAAACACTTCCAGGACTCACTCCCTAACTTTTTTGGTTTCTAACAACATTATAGCTAACTCTCTCATGTAAGGCAATGTATAAAGCAAAAACAGATGAATAAAATTAAGTTTTACAAACTCAGTTAGTACCAACTACGTCTTCAATTAGAAATGAATTTATTTGAATCAATGGGCCTATTATTCATTTACAAAGTTTCACAAATGAACTTGTAATTGCTCAAAAGGCAAATGAGGTCCTTGATATTTCTCAAACTAGAAAATAAGTTCTTATTTAACTTTAAATACTTAAAGTTATCATACTTTAAATAAAAGCTTAACTTGCTTTAATAATTAATCTATAAATTATAATTAAAATATTTTAATACTAAGAGGAAATTTTAGCTCCAGAAATATGGAATTACTTGGGCCACTCTAACGTCAACATGTCATTTTTTCTGCTCAGAATCAAACCTAAGTAGCAGCGAGTCACTGAATTCCCTAACTATCCTAGTTTCCCTAGGGATGAAATATTTATCTGGGTAGTTATGATGTCCGAAGCAGTAATGAGATAGGTATCTATTTATAACTTTGCTGGGACAAATATTTATCAGCAGTAACAGATATTTTCAGTTAAATATAAGATCTAATTAGGTCAAAGAAACCTGCAGTAAAAAGCATCAACAGACAAAAGTGGTAAATATTAATATAAGGAAGATACCATAAGTGCAAAACTCTGTATCTACATGCTGGAAACTTACCTGAAGTAACAGAATACAATGATGAGGACCAAGAGCAAACTACAGACAGTCACAGATATAAGTAAAGCCTTGTGGTGTATAGGTCCATCAACGAAATCTGAAATTAAAAAGGAAGACAGCTATAAGGTGAAGAATATTTTCACTTAACAATGAGGATGCCTTTCCTCCCCTGAAGTGCTTGCTAACCATCCACACAAGATATGAAATACCCATTTAACAAGCCAATTCATCAGAAAAAAAAAAAAAAAAAAATATATATATATATATATACACACTCTAAATTAAACAAGGGTGACCAGAGTGAGTCACCCCTCCTCTAGGCACTTATTTCAGAAGCACACATTTCCTCTAAAGGTCCAGGCTTACACAGGATAAAACCACAGAAAGAACATGAACCAATGTCAGACGAGATCAGGTGCGTTCAGGATGGTATGGCTGCAGACATGAACCAATGTCAATGGACATGTGCACCTAAAATAGTAGCTGGTACCTCAGCTTTATTCCCATCCAGTTGATGGGTTCACAGGCTCTTTTCATGTGGTCGTGAATTTGAATAAGTGAATCTATAATTCATTGTATATAAAATACAAAGTCTTTTTTTTTTTTTTGAGACAGAGTCTCACTTTGTGACCCTCAGTAGAGTACTGTGGCATCACAGCTCACAGCAACCTCAAATTCCTGGGCTCAAGCAATTCTCTAGCCTCAGCCTCCCAAGTAGCTGGGATTACAGGTGCCTGCCACAATGCCCGGCTATTTTTTTGGTTGTAGTTGTCATTGTTCTTTGGCAGGCCAGAGCTGGGTTCGAACCCGCCAGCTCTGATATATATGGTTGGCACACTAGTCGCTAAGCTACAGGCTCTGAGTCAAGGTCATTTTTTGATGGATACAAAAGGACTACTCAAATGGTGCCAGATATGGAATATATAGATGTGCATCACTTAAAGGTGTCCTTAATTTTTTATAATGAAATATTTTCAAAGAATGTATATTTTGTAGCCAAATGTGTTTTTGATAGAACAAATTATTGAACATTATTCCTTTTGTTTTAACTTTAGTTCTTGAGAAACTAGATTTGCTTAGAGCATGATTTCGCAAACTTTATATGAGTAAGAATGACTTAGCTTTATACAAATGCATACTTACTGACTTTAACCCCAGAGATTTTTTTTCAAAATAGTTTATGTTTAAATAATCATTTCTGGTGATTTTTATACAGATGATCTCTGGGATATATTTTGAGAAAACGGACTTAAAACCAGGCACACTTATACAGTAACAGAATTTAGCATTGTTCTTAGTGTACCATGAAACTTTGAGAAAGTAATTACTATTATTTAATTTTAAAAGGTAGTATTATAATTAAGACTATGGTTACTATGGAGAAGAGGTTTTCCAACTACACTGTATACCTCTAACTATTAATATATGGCCACCTAAACGTGTTCGCTGGAGACCTTATCCCACCCAAAGTAACTTTCTTCATCCAAAAGTAGTATACAAGTACTTCATGTTTCATGAAGAAAAACTAACAAGGACCAATTAAAGAAAGTAAGATAAACAAAATCCCTACCTCCTCATTAATCAGGAAACACTACTGCTAACAGTTTAGAATAGGCCACTGCAGTAAAACCTCGATGAGTAAAGCAAGCTCCTAAGCAAGATATTTCACAAAAGGCATTATAATACATACTGCTTTACAACTAGATTGTTTTCAACAAATGAAATGCAAACCTTTTCCAAAACCATTCTTTGCAAGGTGATTTTTAACTTTTTAAAAAATTACTTAATTTTATCTTTTTAATTGATACATAATTTTACCAATTCATAGGTTACATGGTGATGGTTTTTTGTTTTTTGTTTTGAAACAGAGTCTCACTATGTTGCCTTCAGTAGGTGCTGTAGCATCACAGCTCACAGCAACCTCAAACTCGTGGGCTTACATGATTCCCTTGCCTCAGCCTTCCTAGTAGCTGAGACTACAGGCATCTGCCACAATGCCCAGCTATTTTTTGTTGCAGTTGTCATTGTTGTTTAGCTGGCCCACGCTGGGTTCAAACCCGCCAGCCTCAGTGTATGTGGCTGGCACACTAACTACTATGTAACTGATGCTGAGCCCACAGTGATGTTTTGATACACACAAGGCATACTGATTGGATAGGGGAAATTAGTACATCCATCATCTCAAACATTGATCATTTCTTTGGGTTGGGAATACTCAGTATCCTTCTTCTAGCTATTTGAAATTATATATGCATTGTGTTGACCCAATTTTTAAAAACTAGATTGTATTATATGCAAAGACATCCTAATTAGAAAGCCATTCTTGTGTTATTGTGTATTTAGAAGAGTTCAAAGATTCTGCTATGCGGCTTCTTTGCTGTAATGTATAAATTTCCATAAGGAATACTCTTACGTGTACACCTCTGCCCAGGGAGTTGATTATGTTCTTCATAAAAATTTCTAGAAGTAGAATTACTAGAGCAAAGGACATATAGCTTAAATCTTTTCATATATATTGTCAAATATCCTTTAAAATGATTTTAACAGTTTCTATTTTACCATTAATGTCAATGTACATTCTGATTATTTTGAAATAGTCTCAGCCTTAGAGAAAAACTATAAGAAAAAAGAACTCTAGGCTCAGCGCCCTGTAGCTCATGGGTGCTGGCCACATACACTGATGCTGGCAGGTTGGAACCCAGCCCTGGCTGGTCAACAACAATGAGAACTGCAACCCCAAAATAGCTGGGTGTTGTGGCAGGTGCCTGTAGTCCCAGCTACTTGGGAGGCTAAGGCAAGAGAATTGCTTAAGCCCAAGAGTTTGAGGTTGCTGTGAGCTGTGACGCCATAGTACTCTACTGAGGGCGACATAGTAAGACTCTGTCAGAAACAAACAAAACTCTAATACATCTTTTACCCAAATATCTCACTGTTATCATTTTGTCATATCTGTTTTATGATTCTCTTGCTTTCTCAGTGGTTCTCTCTCTTTCTTTCTTTCACTCACTATCTATTCAATATTTATATATGTATATATTTTCATTCAGATTTATTTTTAATTATTTGTGTATCTGTATTATCTTTGGATCATTTAAAGTTGCAAAAATAATGCCCTTCTCCATTTATAGATATACGTCAGAGTGCGCTTCCTAAGAATGAGGATTTTTGTCTTATCAAATAGTAACGCAATTTCTAAAATCAGGATGTTGACATGAACACATAAAAATAATTACCTTGAAATATTTCAGAAAAACTCTAGATTATATATTAATATAAGACATATTTAATATTATAAACTACAAATACAAATTTCCAATTTGTCCAAACTTCATGATGGTTACTATTTATGATGTATACATACTACTTGTAAAATATTAATGAAAACAGTCTACATCTGATAAGACTAAATGAGCACCACTAAAACCCAGCAGTTTTATATTAATAAATTCAGAATGTTGCCAATGGTCCAGGAAAAAGGAGCCGAGCAACTTGGACGACTACAGTACGTGTCCAGAAAGCCATTCGGACTTAACCAGAAACAAACCATGTGCGTGTGTAATTAGCACATTCACTGTCTGAAACACGTTGCTTAGTACCTTCCAAATTTATAAGCTCTTAAAATTAAGCAGACTAAAATTTTACATAACAAATTGTCTAACGGTAAATTTTTCCCTCTATTCCACTATGCAGAGTTAACACTAAATCTAAGCTGTCATAATACCTCAGCCAGAGAAAGCGCAATTCGCAGTATTTTTATGCCTATCAGGCACACAAGTACCACAGCACATAGACGTATAAAGACCGCGGCTGGAAACTTAGCCTAAAATGTAGTTACATTTTTATCAATAACAAAAACCTGATTTTGCAGAAATCCAAATCATAGATACTCAACTAAAACTAACCATCTAATCACAGCATATTACCAGTATATGAACACAGAATACTTTTCTATTCCAGCAAGGTAATTTTACTAAAGCTCTCAGCCTCAGTCCTTTTTGCTTTCCATTTGAATGCAAGATACAGAATATACCTGGAGCTGCTAGAACACTATTACTTATTATATTTCTGGTTTATGAGAGCGATGAGACCAAAGGATCTGAGGGCCTCCCTCCTTGCCATCAAGGTCGTTATTTAAGGCTAGCATTACCTTCCCATCTGCTCTCCTTAGCCGCAATAACCCTATCCCCTGCAGGCCCATCTAGGCCTCCTTGTCTTCCCTCCTGCATAGGTGATCCTTATCAATAACCCTTTTGTTTCTGCTGGTCACGCTGGTCATGTTTTAATCTGCCATTACCTGTACTCAGAGCATTAACAATGTAAACATTCAAGTCACTGCCAGAGTCTCAGCAAGTGAACACTTCCAGATACCGATCAGGAAAAGAGCAGGCCTGTGGCTCTCTCCAGGGCAGCAGATTTCTACCTGGGCTGTCACTCTGACTGCTCTGGGAAGTGCAACCAAGACCTCCCCAGGGAACTCTGCTTAGCTCTAAGAGGCGAGTCAGAGTCGGCAGTGGCATCACAAAAGAACTGTGTTCTGTCACTACTGAATCCTCTCTAATAATTAAGGGCCTTGTAGCTGCTTACAATGCTGTAATTCCTTTTAAAAGGCTGGGAGATGGTTCACAATTCCAGTAAGACATAGAAGAAAAAAATCATATACTTAGAAAGAACCTTGGAAGTAATCGCTGATAATCAGCAAACATATGTAGTGTACTTTGAATAAAAATACTGTACATCTGTGTATGAGAGGGGTTTAACAAAAAGCAGCAGCTCTGTAGTATAGCTAGCTACGTAAGCAAGGCAGTACTCTCAGACCACGGTCTCCATGCCTTTTACCAGATCCCAACATGACCGGGCCAAACGCTGAGGTGGAATCTTCAGAGACCATGTCTAGATACTACCTGGAATCCTCAGGGTTCAAAGCAGTGAACCCCAACGCCACCACACTCCATGGAAGCCAATCACCGTGTACAATGCTCAGCAGACTCCACCAGCCACTCCTGTATCCCCAGCCCCACAGTGCTCTGGATCAAGGACTTTCTTCCCATCGTTTCTCCCCTTCTCTTCGAAGCCATTTTACTCTGTCACATAGAGGCTTAGTCCACTAATCTTATAAGTCCCCATATGCTCAGCCTCCCCAGATGGTACTCCCTCACCTTCCCAGTGCAAACTAGAATCTGCCTCTATCTCTCTTAAGTATGAATCTTTCTCCAACAAGACATTGTTTCATACTCCTGTATTTTGCAAATGCCTCTCAAATATTACAAACCAGACTTGTGTACTTACTACTGCTTCTGTTTAGAGCACTGCTACTCACAGCCTGTACATAATGAAGCTAATAAGCCATTCTGTCCTGCGTTTTCATCATATTTAAAATGGAAATAACAATCCTCAGTACCTCACAGGGTTCTTGTGAGGCTAAAATGGATTAGTTTGTGTAATACTCAGCCAATGGCTAAGCTGAAGTCAGTCATTTTAATTTTAAAATTTTTATCCACTTAGCCTATTCTGCCTAATCCATTAGGAAACTCCTGTTCATCCTTTAAAAGTCTTGCTCAAGTATTGCGTCTATAAAGCTACTTTGACCTTATATAAAGCTATCCTGCCCTCCTAGAGATAGTCAGCCCCTCACCCTACTATGTCCTCAATATACTCTATAATCTAACTCTACTAACTGAAATATTACCAAGTATAATTTTAGTTATTTACATGTTCTCTCTTATATCCTACTTTATACTTCTTGGGAAGAAGAATTTTCTTCTTCCATTGCTATATCCGTAACATTTAGCATGTTGCCTGGCCAATAAATAAATAAGTATACCAAAAAAAAAAAAAAACCAAACTAGAAAAAGTAGCACTTTTGTGACATTTTTGATACAAGTTATTATGAATCAATATTTCATAGCATTCCAGATTAGTGTAAGAAAAATGCTATAAAATGTTATCAAAGTCATGAATTTTCATTATATTATGTTGGAAAGATCTTCTAAAAAAATAAAATTAATCGTAAGAGATCATTCAAAATCACTTAGGTAGGACTTAGGATTTAAATTCTGATAATTACAAATTATTCTGTGGAGAGAGTGAGGAGAACTAACAAACTCTCTTGGGATGCAATATTTCTTTTTCCTTTCCTTTCCTTTTTTTTTTTTTTTCTTTTTTGAGACAGAGTGTTACTTTGTCACTCTTGGTAGAATGCCATGGCCTCAAAGCTCACAACAACCTCAAACTCTTGGGCTCAAGCAATCCTCCTGCCTTAGCCTCAACTACAGCACCTGGTTAAATTTCAGAGACAGGGTCTTTCTCTTGCTCAGGCTGGTCTCCAACTCCTAAGCTTAGGAGATCCACCTGCCTCGGCCTCCCAGAATGCTAGGATTCCAGGCATGAACCACCACATCTGGCTGAATATTTACATTTTTAAATGAGCAACTCTTAAATGTGTATGTTTTGAAATTAAAACTTTTAGACACCTTTTCCATTTTATCAATATATTAATACATGATTTATACTAGCATAAATAAAAGGAAATGCCATATAGCAAATAATCTTTGATTTAGTTCTTTACAAGGTCTTTATTATTAGAATAAATGTAGCAACAGATACCTTTTAGGTGAAAATACTACTAAGTTTCAAGGGGAAGCAGAAAGTGCCATCTCTCTATCCTCCTGCAACACACTACACATTTCTGAATGGAAATGGGAAGAAGTTAAAGTAATGAAAAACGCAACAGTGAAGCCACATACAACGATTATATTTTCCCAAGAACTACTTGGACACATCTTCCAATGCAGCTTCATGACGTCACCTTGCCTCAGTCCTCTGTGGCTGCTAACAGTCCCCTGTTATCCATTTGGAACCGGATAACAATCCCATTTAAGAGCCGTTGCTTTCATGATGCCTACACTCTTCCAGCCCAGCGCCCTCTGCCTCACCTCTGTTTTTCAGTGGAGGCAGCGTGGGGTGCAGGTCTTTATTACACTCGTTCCTTTCCGTGCAGCACTCAATCGATCTTCTCTGATGTGGAATGGGAGTGTCCTGGAATTGAAAGCAAATAGGAGTTCATGGGTTTCCTCTAACTTTCAGGGGCACCTCATCTACAACTTAAGTCCTTATCACTATTATGAGAACTTACTTAAAATTCTAATAATGTCATTCAAACATCTTGAAAATAATATTTTCTAGCAGGTAATGTCCTTTAAATCACCACCTATTATCTTACTGCATTTTTTTGCATTTCACAATTACTACTATAGTTATCATAATCCATGTCCATGTACACTGTGTAAACTGAGAAAGGCAATTAGCTAAACTGGATTTGGGGGAAGATGATCTAATGAGACACTAAGCAAGAATAAAATGCAAAGAATATTTGATTTGAAAATGAAGGGAGAATTGGCCCGATGACAACTGCCAATTATTTTCCCAGCCATAGTCATGCATGCTTAAAGATGAGGAAATGTTCTGAGGAATGTGTCACTGGGTGATTTTGTCTTGGTGTCCTAGCACAGATCTAGATGGCACAGCCTACTACACTCGTGGGCTACATGTACAGCATATGGCTCCTGGTTACAACCCTGTACCGCATTACTGGAGGCAACCATAGCACAATGGTAAGTACTTGTGTGTTTAAACATAGCCAAACATACAAAAGTTATAGTGTTACAAACTTACAGGACCACAATCCACTGTCACCTTGTATATGGCCCTTCAAAAACAAAAACGTCATCATGTGGCATAAGGCTAATAAAAATAGGATGGCCAACAAGAACAACTGTTTTAACTTGCTTGAAACTTCTTGGGAACCTCACCAATGAAGGGCTACAAAGTAGAGTCAAGTGAACTTTCTTACCCGACACTGAAAATCTGAGCCTTCTAGTCCTAGGCATCCAGAAGTGACTATAGGCATCCCAGAGTCATCTTCTTCTATCATTGTGAAACAGTATCCGTCAGTGCTGGAGACCAAATAGGCAAAGTGAGAGGGAGGGAGGGACGGGGAAGGGAGAGAGAGTGAGTGTGTTGGGGGTGAGTGTGTGTCTTAGGGAAAAGGAAATGAATGATGCATATCGTTTATTTCATTGCAAGTAAGGAGAAAGTCAATGATCATTAGAGCTTACAATCTATTAAACGAATCTTGAAACTTTATCCTACAAAACTGAAATTATCATGAAAACATCTGGTAATATTTCCTTTGTCCATAAACTCATGAGAAAGAAGGATCCAAAATTTCCATATTATCTCTACTATTAATTACCATTAATAAATATGTACACCAATTACTTAACTCTTACTTTGACCCTTGAAAAACAATTGAGTTATTCCTTATAAAAGGATCCATAAGTGAATTTGAAATCACAGCCTCTTACAACTAAATTAGACATTCTCATGAGGATCCACTATTCTCTTAGGTGTAATGGTGGTTTGAATTCAACATCTTCTGGGTGGGCAGAATCATAAATCCTCATGTTTAACTGACCTGGGCAATGGTGGGAAAAAAACTGAATGGCTTATAATAACGTTTGGCATGCAAAGTAAGAAGTATAAATAAACCAGAACAGCTCACACCATGATACTCCAAGACCTGGGTTGGGAGTACCTATCTGAAAACTCACACCACTGCACTTAGCAGGAGGTTTCAAAGGTCTGCATTAATACAAACTTTATAAATAGACTCACAGCCTCTAAGCTGTCCCTTCTGTCCCCTGTGACCCTTCAAGATACAAAGCTGGAGATGCCTCTAATTCCTCATTTAAGCAACTCGGTATCATTTGCACATCTTTTGTGCAAACACACAATTTATTACACCCTAAACCCTGGAAACTGCCCAGGCAGGAGGATTTTTGATGAAAACTCAGTAAGATAAATGAGGAAATACTAAAAATTATCTCCAAATAAAGTAAAAAATACCTTTTAGAAATAAATAACATGCATGAGGAAGTGGAGGGACATGAGAGAGGTGGTGAAATAGAACAAAAATGACCACCACAGACCATGTCAAGTAAGGCAGGAGGGATATTTAAGACAGGATAGATTATACAGAGATAAACATACAATGTACAAACAAGGGTGAGATTACCCTTGCTGGGACAGGAAAATGAGAGAGAACGTGGGCACGGTGAAAACCGGGTTAGCAGAGATACGAGAGAGATTGCCGCCATCAAGGCATGCGATGATGGTCTGCAGCCCTGGGGACAGAATCTGGAGATGGAGAGGATAAATCATAATGCAAATTGACACCAAGAATGATATTTAGACAGCAGACATCTTGAAAGACAAGACGAAGGCTTTACCCTTTGAGTACAGATATTAACAAAGCCTATTACAATATTCAGTTATGTTATGTTTACGCTACATCCTCCAACTTGCGTGCCATGAGCAATGGAAATGGCATGGATCTTGGAAGCAGATATATCTACAGCTGGCAGAGACCAAGCCATGAATGACTTTGGCCTTGGCCTTGGCTGGTAGAGTAATTGATGGTACTGATGATAAGCCTCTAAAATGCTGCACGTGGTCTCTGAATTATGTGGGATTTCAGATCTCTTTTAAGTATGATACACTCTTGATTCTTGGCCTCCTTTTGTGATATTCTCTCCAGGGAGGTGGACGTGATAATGAACATGAAACCTAGTTATGACCCTCAGTTTAGCTAACATCTGTGTAGTATAAGGCCCCAAGCCAGAAAATGTAGACCAGCTCTTATCTGAGGTATTCATATGAAAACTCACCTTTGTCCTTAGAACTGTTTTACCTAGTGGGTAAGATGTAGCCCGTGTTATTCAAGGTGTGTTTCCCTATAGACAGCAAACTGCTTATTCCTAATCTGTAAAGAGGTTCATACAGAAATGGAAACTCACATAGCAATTTGAGAGGATGAATTTACATCTGTTAAACTTAAATGACTGGCAATAGAAGGAATGGGGCATACATTCTGCAAGTATTTTTTAATTCAGCTTTCTAAAAATTCACTTTTATTGCATCTTAGGAAAGTATCAGTGTATAACTTATTGTGAGGTGAAAAACCATCTTTTATCAGAGGCATCTTGAAAAAGCATGGATTTGAAGGGCAGAGACTATAGTGTGGGCATAAAGGAATGGAGGCAGAAAGGCACGGATTTAGTCTAGGTTTTAAGACAAAGGAACAGAAGTAGCCTCTGTGATTCGCACATGATTGATCTCAGCTCACAGAAAGACTCAGCTGGAATCAATACCTTGTTAGCAAAATACAAGTGCATTTTACTCAAAAGCGAACTTTCACTCCTTTGAGAACCAGTGTCAGGACTGGCTGCTGGCCAAGAATTCAGGACTTTGGAGTCTTGGCCACAATTTTTCCATCATCTTATCTATTGAAAATTACTTAACCTTTTGGAAGTTCAGCTTTCTCCCCTGGAAAATACAGATAATTCTACATACTTACAAGGAATTTTGTAATGATTGAAGACAGGTGTAGGTAAACATGTTAGTTTTTATAAAACATTCGATAAACACTCATTTTCTGTTGACTTCTACACATTAACCCACTCATGTTGACTATTGTTATTGTTGCTGGTTTTGTATTTGTAATTTTTTGCTTTCTTCTTTTTTGTTATCATAAATCAAATTAAAGGTTGGCAACCACATAACTCATAACCCATTCGAATCTAGCTTCCATCTCTACTACATTAAATTTCTCTAAACTATATTCATCAGTATCGAGAAATCTGATATTTCATGTTTCAGCTCTTATCCCAATGACCAGTTACAGCATCCAAAACAGTGGACCTCACTACCTCCCTCTGCAAACTTGGCTTCAGTGACACCATACTCACCGCTTGACTGCCAACTCTTAGTCTCTTGGGGACATCCCCCTTTACTCCAGCACGAAATGCTCAAGGCTCAGACACACTCTGGTTAAACTGGATTGCTCCATTATTGATTCCAATTCTTCACCCTCTAGCACAGACCTGGCTTCCCTTTGACTGTGAGCCTGACTACGCCACTTGATTTTGTAAATACAGTGTCAGAGGACATGGCAGAAGCAGAACCAGAACCAGAACCTCTTAAAGAGGGTGCTCCCTCACACTCACATGAGAAAGATTATGCCCTGGGGAGCTGCTGGTCAGCAGTCCTGAACTCAAGCAGCAGGCTGAAGTCAAGCCCGCCCAATCCCAGAAACGCCCAGCATGGAAAAAATATATATATAATACATATATGTGTGTGTGTAAACATATACATATGCCTATATGTATGTACGTAAGTCTTTTGTTATGAGCCATTGTAAATCTGAGGTTGTCTGTTTCACAGCAAACAGACTGATGATCTTCCCACCCTGTACTTTCACCCAACCTCTTCCCTGAGCTTCAGATCCACATCCTACTGCCTACTCTTTGATATCTCCACTTGCAAGAATCAAACACCTCCACCTTAGCACTGCCATACCGGAACTTGGTTCCTTTGTCCTCTTTTGTTCAAAGGCTACCTTATGCACCTAAATCCACATCCAGAAACCTGTAAAGCTCCTCTGGTCCCCCCCACCTATATCCAAGCCACCACCACAACAACTTCACCTTCTAAATATTTCTCAAATACATGATTGACTTACTCCTGCACCAGCCCCATCCTACTTAAAGACCATTTTCTCACACATGAACTGTTCTTACTGACCCTACCATTCAATTTCTCTGACCTAACTCTTCTTCTTGAATTCATCTTTATCTCTTCTAATACATTTAATATTCTACAGCAAAGAAAATTTTTCAAGGAAACAAATCAGATCATGCCAATCCCCACTGCCACTGGGGGTGAAGCACCCACCCCCTTTATTGGCCTTCCAAGGCTCTTACTCTTAATATAGCCCACCAGGCCACGGTAACTTCCCTGCCGCCAGGTTCAGCCTCAACCACACCCCCTCCTGCTTCTGCACTCCAGGGACACCAGTCTCCTCTGAATATGTGAAGATTCTCCTACTGCAGCTACCTTGACTGAACATTTTCTTCCAAACCAACCCAGGTCACTTTGATGACTTCAAGCAGGAAACAGGACAAAATATTTGAAACTGGGATGGTTTTGTAAAATCCTCAAGATGCGATCACCAGCTCAAGAACCCAAATGAAATGCACAGATGTATTCTAAATACTACAGATGTAGATAAAATGCAAAATAATCCTCTACTTTGCTTTTTCTTTGTGAATTTTTCTTTCTTCAGAGAAAAACTTTTTAGCTTTCATAATGTTTTTTGTTGTTTTTTACTGTAAAGGAGATGTTTCCCAGGAAAAAATGTCTGAGCTTGGGGATCATTTTACATCAGCACAAAACTCTGTGACCCCAACTTTGTTCTATGTTACAAAAGTCAAGTTACTAAACTCTCTGGATACCAAATTGCATATGTCTGAAAGAGAATAAGCATTCCTTACAATGCTGTGTTATCTTGATGATTAGATGAGATATATACTGAGGGTACAAAAAAATGTATACACATTGTCAGTGACTTTGTCAGAAGCAAAATAAATTATCCCTCCCAAAGTGCATACATCACAGGTAAAATGGATACACACAGCATGTCTAGGTACACGTGACCAATAACAATATCTTCAATTCAACTTCAAAAAAAAAAGACATAGATAATATCCCCTAATTGTGTATGTATTTGGGGGCACCCTCTGTATTTATGAATACACCCAGCTATGCTTCCTGTGTCATTTGGTCAATATGTATTTCTTGTGCTAAATATATTAGGTTCTTAGAATATACTGGTAAGCTTATATTGGATTCTGCTTCATAGGAAAATTAAAATAAAAAAAAAAAGTTCTCAGAAAGAAAGGAAACTATCTGACTCTGTTTTGTACACCTTCTGGCTAATGAAGCCCCAGATGGTTGCCCAGTTATCCTTTCTGACTCCAAGCCCAACAGCCCATCTCCTTATTTGAGTTCATGACCTCCCCGGAGGCTCCCTCTGCTTCTCTGGCCCTTTAACTCCTGAGAGCCACACTCATTGGCTTAACCTACCCTCCTCTGCCTTGGCACGCCCTGGCCCCATTAAGCTCTAACTCTCTAACTCTAACTCTCTGTCTACTGTCCTCACTCTAAGGTGTAAACAGTGGTCAGCAAAGTGGGTGTGGCTGCATAAAGATGAGTAAGTAAGAAAAAGGCAAAGTCGTCCAGCTTCAAATGTTACCAAGCATCTACAGAAACGTGCTGCCTGCTAAGGAGGTTATTTTCTAGTAGCTGGACAGTGTCTTTCCTACTTCCTGGGGGAGCCACATGAGCTCTGTCACCACAATGCTTCCCAGAGTCTCTTTCAGAACATTCCCAACAGCCCAGGTGTTCACCCACAATACTAACACCATCAGCATGATGAACAGTTAAAACAAACAAACAAACAACCCCATCACACACATGTGACAGCCCTGCTGTTGAACTAAGTGTGAGGGCTAGGGCTTTGGAATGAAAATAGTTGGGTTTTACTCCATAATAAGGAACCCGGGAACTGAGCTCTGTGTTTTTATGTGCACTGTGTCTGATTTATAAGAAGGAAGAAGCAGCTCAGAAGCAGCTCAGAACTCTATCTGGGGATAAAACACAATTTAGTAATTTCTTTTAAGACAGGCAGGCTCCAAGAGTTAACAGAGTGAGGTTTTGTTCTCTGCAACACTGACCTACAGTTCTACCGTGGAGAAAGTGTGATATTCTATTAAAGCTGGGTTTAAATCATCTGTATCACCAACCTGCAAATGTTGTTGACTGAGTCCTCTGGACAATGGTGGTGGCATTTACAACGTAAGATCTTGGGACGGGGAGTGGGGGCTGTACTCTCTCCATCCTCTTTCTTGGTTCCCACGTTTAATTTTCCTGAACTTCGCAAAAGCATGTTATCAAGGAAGTGTGCTGAAAAGAAGAAAGAGTTACAGTTAGGCATGCCACAGTCTTCTGTCCAAAGGACAATATGAGATTAAATTAAAAAATGACATGTTCCCAACACTTAATGATTTAAATGGAAAACAGATGTTTTGATGTTTTTTTGATAAATACTACACCTTCTACATAATATATGTCTCATGCGGAATAAAAAAATTCCCATAATCCTTTAAGGGCAGTATTTGATATTTGTAAATTGTAATAGCTGTGTTTAATTTAATGAAAGGAGCTTGATGAGACACTCTTACAAAGATTATTTCTATTCTGTGTGATGATATTAGGGGTAAAAATTGTTATTACCATTTTTCATATAAGAAAAGCAAGACTCAAAATTTTAGTGGTCTGTACACAGTCAAGAAATGATACAGCCAGCATTTAAAGCCAGACCGTCTGGGCCCTAAGATGGTCTTCCTGTTATATCACAAGGCCCCCTGACTTTAAGTATATTATGTTTCTTAAAGATACTCTTATATCGGAGTGGCACCTGTAGCTCAAAGGAGTAGGGCGCTGGTCCCATATGCCAGAGGTGGTGGGTTCAAACCCAGCCCTGGCCAAAAAAAAAAAAAAAAAAAAAAGATATTCTTATAAAAAATCTGTAAAATTGCATAGGAAGACACAAAAAATTAGTTTACATCAAGATATATTTCAAAAGATACATCCTTTCTATCAGCTTTTATTTTATTTTTTTTACTTGTTTTTCTTACTTGTCCATGTGTATGTTAGGTTTCCACTTTTGCCTTCACAGAATTAAAAAGGCTAAATTTGATGACAATAACAATGTTTAACATAAAGGCTGAGAACAAAAACCTCATAAAGAACTAATGAAGATAAATACATTCACAAAAGAAATCAGACGATTGCTGCAATGAAATATTAAGCAATAATAATAGTAATAATGCAAAAGAAGTAACATTCACATTGTCAGATAAGAGTATGTCTATTATAGAATACTTTGATCAGTTAACTTCTTCTTACTTTTTTTTCCCAAGGTCTCAAAAAAATAGACAACTAATATGTATAAATAAAAGTAAAAGATAACTTAAAAAAAACAGATCATGCCAAATCTTACAGACAATAGAAAAAGAAATACTTCAAAATCATTCTACTTAATCTGGATAGATTCTTTCCCATCAGCTTTTATATGCAAAAATGCCTACACATTATTACAATGATATTCCTGCAATTTTTGATGAAAGGCACTAGAGTAGACAGAACCTGCTAAACACAGACTTTCTGGATTCAAAATTACGCTTGTCTACTTACCAGTTAGCTGTCTTTGGACAACTCTGTAAATAATCTTGCTATGCCTCGTTTTCTTATACTTAAAATGGAGATAATTATAAGCACCTATACCTCATGTCAAAAGCTCAGAGTGTCACTGTACCACAGAAGGGGGCTTGCATCAATTTCCACCTGTTACCTTTGCAGGCGCTATGGTAAGAGCTTTTATATGTGCCGTATTACTTAATAGTGTCACCTTGAGGAGTGTTCAATTTGAAATCTCTCTCATAACACGTCCAGATAGCATATAATTAAATCAAATCTCAACTAAAACATTACCTAAGATTGTTGGGTTAAAAACTTAAATCCTATGTCAAAAGTAAAATATATGTGCATATTTATGTAGTGTGTACTTGTTACTTTTTAAACCACAAATGAATGCCTCTAGTCATTGGTTATATCAGAGAGTGAGAAGTTTAGAAAATAACTGATAATTTTCTTACCTCCTGCATATTAAGATAATTAGTAAAATTCCTATTGAATAATTATTGAAGGAAAAAGCAGTGAAACAATATTAAACCAATATATCAGAGTTTCCCTTTTATAGTGGCATCTGGTGCATGTGAGGCTTTTTATATGCAGAATCATACCCCATTCACCATGATTCTTTTTCTGTAGGGGGTCAGGTGAGCCAAGAAAAGTGTACATTCAACAAGATCTTATGTGATTCTGAGACAAAGGATGTGTAGGCTTCATTTAGAGAAAGCCTGGACTAGATCAAGCAAATAATATTTAATCCAACCACATAGTAAAACCCAATAGGTATTACTTATGTACAATTATATGCTCGACTTTAAGTTCAATTCTAAAATAAAATTAAGTTAAACACAGTTCATGTTGCACCTTGTTCTGAAAGCCATTTGTTCTAAATTTGTCCACATGTAGGTGTCAGCACTGTTCGCTGTGGATACGTAGTGTGTGTGGCTACGGCTGTTTATCACCCTCTTATGGGCGGTTCCTTCTTTTTCAATCTGGTTTTCATTCTTTCTGACCTGAGCTACCTCAAGGGATAACGTGATAAAATAGGGTATTTAAAATTTATTACTGCCTGCTTCCTTCTATACCAGACCCTTTATTCTTATGTTTTAAAACAAAATAATAAAAATGTATTTATTATATAGATGTCTACTCAGCAAATATGACTCAGGTGCCTACCATGTTCTGGCTAACTGGGTTACTGAGATGAACTAAACATACACTGAATTTACCACCTGGTGGGAGAAGTTATTAAATGGAACATTTACACTGAATGGATCTAAAGTAGAAAAGGAAGTATCTTCATTTAATTGGAAATAAAATGTCATTTTCTAAAAAAAAAAAAATCTTAAAAGAAAATTCATGATTTCCTCACACTGTTACTTTATTTAAAGAGTGGTATGAAATTTTGCTGGAAGATTTTTTACATTATTTTTTATAATGACCTATGACAGAGAATTAATTATAACTTTAAAATGAGATACCAATGGAACCATTTACACACACACACACTCACAGTAGAACCTCCATGGTTGACTACCTCCCTCCTTCAGTTGACCTAATTTTCAAAGACCAGACATGCACCACATGTATTTAATTGAAGTTCCTTATGTTGACCACCTCTGTATGTTGATCAGTTTGTTACAGTTCCTTAACCTGGTCAATTTATACAGGTTTAACTGTATTTTAGAGACAGCGTCTTGTTTGCTCTGTCACCCAAGCTAAAGTGTAGCATTGCTCACTGCAACCTTGAACTCTGAGACTGAAGCAATTCAAATACCTCAGCCTTCCAAATATCTAAGACCACAAGCACATGCCACCATGCCCAGCTAATTTTTAAAATTGTTGTAGAGATGAGGTCTCACTATGTTCCCCAGGCTAGCCTCCTACTACTGGGCTAAAGTGATCCTTCTGCCTTGGCCTCCCAATGCACTGTGATTACAAGTAAGAGCCCCTGCATCCAGCCCCAAATATAATTTTTTTATGAAAAAGAAAGATTGAAGGGTATTCCAGTTATTAAAACCCATTACAATAAGAAAGAATGGGGCTAAAAATGAACTTATAATATAAAAGAGATCAAGAGGGGAGACCCTGAAAGAAAGATGTTCAAGATGTTGAAATTAATAAAATGACATAGATTTCAATTTAAACAGAGTTTGGAAATAAATTTGTAATGAGAATATGGGATATTAGGAAGCAAAAAAAAAATTTTTTTTTTTGAGACAGACTCACTCTTTCTTATGAGATTCTGAGACAAAGGATGTGTAGGCTTCATTCAGAGAAAGTGCCATGGCCTCAACCTAGTTCAGAGCAACCCAAAACTCCAGAGGCCAAGTGGTCCTTCTGCCTCAGGCACCCGAGTAGCTTCTGAGGATAGGGCCCAAAAACCATGCTCAGCTAATTTTTCAAGCTGATCTCAAAAAAAAAAAAAACATTTATAACTCCTATAAATATATAGGATAGGAAACAGAAATATGTACATATGTAGTCGAGGTGGGAATAGTAAAAAATAAATTCTTATCTTCAGTAATGGAAAGTCAATGATAATGCCTCAAATGGAATAATCAAGACATAACATTATAAGAATTTAGAAATATAAAGGAAAATACCAGAAGAAAGAATGAGAAGATGCTACCGAAGAAGGAGAAACTGGGAGGATCCTTTTAAAAAAAATCGCATAGATCCAACAGATAACAGGGGGAGCTACTTAAGTGCATTTGCAAATTGCTTATCACTCCAACACAGGGAAGTATTTAGTCTCATATCCTGATGCAAAATAAAGCACATCAGTGAACAATGAAGAACTAGGACCTGAAAAAAGAAAATTCAGCCAATACAAAAGAAATTCTCCAGCTGATCTTCTGGACTAATTCACCTCTGGGATTCACCTCTGGACTAATAAACATGGCATGATATTTTAAATTAACTGCATTTATGGTTTACCATGTTTTTAAATGTTTGTATGCGTGTGTACGTAAACTGTCAATAAGTCTCCATGCTGCATTTTGCTGTGTATAATGCATACAATTTTGCCCAAATTTCTGACAGAAAGACAATGATGTAGATTATACTTGAGTAATATGGCTGGAGAGTGGGGAAATCCCACAGGCCGCCAGGCCATGCCCTTGAACCTTGGATCAAAGGAGCAAGCTGAAGTGGTCTCCATTGAGCATGAGTGCCCTATGGGGAAAGGGTGCTGGTGGGTCTGTTGAGGATAGGATGTGGCCATGCTGGGAAAAAGGGCCAAGGCTCAAGGCCCTGTCACACGGAGGGGGCTGACCCGCTAGGCTGCCCACAGGCCTAGTGGCTTCAGAAGCTCCTGCCCACTGGCCACACACAGCCATTTTAGCCACTGCATCCAACGTGGCAGGGAGGGAAAGACTCCCAGGAGAGAAGAAAGGGGCAGCCTTTATAGAGTGGACAATTAGGGGAGGGCACTGCAATCTTCCCATTTACCAGGGGAGCATTAACCCTCCCCTGATGTGTCTTCCCCTGCCAAGAGCCAGCCGCTTTCTCTCAAGTGGGGTGTTTTCCTGAAAATTTGGGACAAAAATGCAGCCGTACCAGCCCCAGCCAAAAACTGCAAAAAAAAATAAAAAATAAACAAAAATGCAGTTGTACATTATAGGGGAGTGCATGACACATGACAAAATCTCATGCTATGTTTTTATCAACGATCTATTTTGAAGCAATTTTGCAGAACAGCCTATGTTAACTACTTAACTTCAATTATGAAAGGAAAATATCTGAGTCTGATAGCTTAAAACAACCTCTATAGTCAAATCCTGGCTCTTAAATACTGGAGAAGTTAGGTTAGTTTACTATTACTTATATAAAAATTGTGAAGATGAAATATTGATTTTAATCTTTATAAGAACTCAACATTTTTAACTATCCAAATAACCAAGATAATCAAAAGGAAGCCTTTTGAAAGCCAATCTAAAGTTGGTTCTCATTTTTTAGAGGATCACTAGATTTGTGGGATGCAAATGAACCACAGAATCACTTTCATGAGATACATTTATGGCGTGTGCTAAAGAATCATATTCCTTCTATCTCATATATAAGAAACAGACTTATAGCCAAGTGTGGTGGCATGTTCCTGTAATCCTAGCACTTTGGAAGACCAAGGCAGGAAGAACTCCGGACGTCAGGAGTTTGAGACCAGGTTGAGCAACATAGCAAGACTCTGTCCCTACTTAAAAAAAAAAAAAAAGAAAAAATTTAGTTAGGCGTTGTGGCACAGATAGCCCCAGATACTCAGGAAGCTAAGGCCGAAGGATGGCTTGGGACTGGTAAGTTAAGGTTACAGTGAACTATGATGATGCCACTGCACTCTAACCCAGGAAATAGAGTAAGACCCTATCTCAAAATAAATAAAAAACAAACAGACTTACAGATTTCCAAATTAATCAAATTTAATGAAATAACTTAATGATCGCCATGCAATATTGTGACTTCTACTGAATTACAAGAGTTAAAAAGAAAGTTATTTTTCTTGAATATCCTGAATATCTTTTAATGAATATGGTGCAGTTATATTTATGTCGTCAGCCATGTACGAGCATTCTATGTAATCTTTTCTTGCAGGGAACAGGTGGAGTTGTAAAGAGGTTCTCTGAAGTATTTATTTAGAAATGGTGCAATGACGAGCTGGCAGCCTTATCCAAAGTCTGACAATTAGGCTCACAAACTCATCCTAGAAAAGGTGCTAAATACTTCATTCCCAAACAAACATTATCATGGTCACCTTCAAAGTACTCCCCTTAGGAAGCTAAACACTGATATCAGTGCCTAGTCCACCCTTCAACACAATTTTGGAACTCTTTTTCTGAAATGACCATCAAAAGAAGAACTCCAGTCCGATGTAGGTGTATTACCCTTGACGTCCTGAATGTCATCAAAATTTCTTTCAATATTTCCTTTATCTTCAGGTAAAGAAAAAGGTCATGGGAGCCAGATGAGTTGAGTAGGGAGAGTGTTCCAACACTGTGATTTATTTACAGCAGGGGTCCTCAAACTTTTTAAACAGGGGACCAGTTCATTGTCCCTCTGACCATTGGAGGGTCGGACTACAGGCCCCAGGACGAGTCGGCTGCTAAGCAGGACAGGCAGCAGCAGCAAAAACACCCAGCAGGCTGGATAAATGTCCTCAGAAGGTTGTATGTGGCCGGTGGGCTGTAGTTTGAGGACGCCTGGTTTATGGGCTAAAAACCCCCCTCCCAGACAGTGGTCTATGAGCTGATACACTGTCAGGACGCACAAGCCATGAGCTGTTGGCCAAGATTTTCAGTTAAGATCATCTTGTTTCTCTATCAAAATTTACTTGGTGTTATGCCTCTCACAGTCAGCTAATGATTTTGACTCACAATTCAGTGAAATTTTGCAATATTTTTGTCAGTTCTGCTCATTACTGGCTGCCCTGACCCCTCTTCATCAGGGATGCTTTCTCTCCCCTCAGAAAAACATTTAATCTGCTTGTACACAACCTTTCTTCGTGGCATTATCCCCCTAAACTTGGACTAACTCGTCCCTGATTTCATTTCTACTCTTGACAAGTTAAATAAGAAATTTAATGTTTGTTCACTGCTCTCATTTGAGCTCCAACATCCTTGCAACCACACACTAAACGTGCAACAATAATGAACCCCACTCAGCAAGACATCCACACATCAGTATGAACACAACTCTGAGACACTGATACTCCCTGGGATAAACCTTACCTAGCTGTTTGCACAGTGCTGCCTGTGTAAACCCACAGTGGCAGTTTCATGCACTGAATTATCAGGCCCTGTATAAACACTATGAAATAACTTGCTCTTAAAAGTATATATTTAATCAGTTCTTTATTTCTAAACCATTTCATTATTTTTTATTATTATATACTCAACACGTGATTGTTACATGTGGAAAAAATGAAACATGACAAAAAGGTTTTAAACAAGAATTCATCATATTACCAGTCAATGGTAAGACATGGTAACAAATAATTTGATCTTTCCTGTTATTCCATTAACCTGAAGTATGTTTTAAATGTGTTTGCTTTTATTTTTTTCTCAGTAACATTCTTATCACTAGAAAAATGCCATAAATAAAAAATTATAAATTGGTGATGTAAGAGATTTTTTTATGTGTTACAGAGAGGGAGGAGAATGTCAGAATCCACCGTCGCATTTAAATACATAGAGAAAAATACCTCTGAACAACAGAGATAATCCGAGTCAGGCACAATCTCAATAAATCGGGCACACAGAAATAGATATGAGTGTTCATAATTCTTTAAAAAGTGACAGATGATTATTTTGTGTCACACAGAGTCAGCAAGTAATCTACCTTCCTTTATTCTTTTTTCTTTCCTTTTTAAACTCTGTATAACTCAAAACATAGAAATTTGACTGTTACCATCACCGTTCTTCACCATCCACAGCAGAGGGCAGGCAGGAGCAAGAAGAGAAACTGAAATTCCTTTCACACAAACTTGCACTTCAAGTATCTAGGGTGCATGAAGAGTGTAGTGGAAGGAAAGTTTAAGGTCACTCATCCGGCCAGCAAGACTTTGGGAATGGTCCATCCTCCCCCATCCATCCTCCCCTGTATTTGTTGGGATAAGGAATCAATGCCTATTTCTCTTTTCAACATGGAAGCAAATAATTAATAAAACATTGAGATATATGTCTTCTGCAAAGAACAGAATACAAATATAATTTCTATTGCAAAATACCAACAGCAAAATCTCATGTAGGAAAAGAGCAGATTTTCTGATATTCACTGTGGTGTTACCTACATGGGATCTTTTTCAACAGGGAGAAGTGAGAAGAGAGACAGAGGAAGGCAGATGCTGGTGGGTAAGTTCCTGCATGTCCTATGGAGGGGGTGAAATGTCCAGTACAAGGCAGTACCAGATATGGTCACAGAGCCGTGGGGACAGACTTGACCAGACCTGATATGGGCTGAAACAGACAAATTGGTTCAAACCCACCTCAGCTCGCTCCCTGCTAGTGGCCGTAGCAGTGACATCCCCTTCCCTAAAGAAGAGGCGGAGAGTCACTGCGCTCTCGTTCGGAATGCAGTGGGTTGAGCTAATTCACGTAGAACATCCACCATAGTTCTCTGCACATAATGAAGAATCGATGATAGTAAGCTGCTTGCTGTGTTGCTGTTGCTGAAACTTTCTATTCCATCTTTTATTTCTATTTTTCAGGGTTTTTTTTTCTGTTTTCCGATGTTCTTTTTTCTTTTTCCTTCCCTATTCCATCTCCTACGTTTCTCTTAGTCTTCCTTTCCCTCCCTTACCCATTCCTATCCCCCTTTCCGAGTCTCTTTTCCTCAATTTCCATTTCTTTAGCATCAAAAGAAAATCTCATTTTACTTTCTTCTATTTTCCCTTCCTTTCTCGATCCATCCCCATGAGCAAAAGTTCTATAAACATATACAGGTTTTAGGTTTAAGAAACACGTTAGAAGTTGAAGGATGATTAAAATATTCTTGTTAGTCTTCTTTTTTCTTGTAGTACACTGATTTACTTAGCAAACAATCATTATGTCTATCTACATAGCACAATAACCCAGAACAGGCGATGGGGCCCTCAGTAAAATAATCTTGCTGCAACGACAAAGCAACCGTACATGGAACAGGGTGAGACAAATCAACTACATAGAGAAGCCAAAAACAGCACGTGTATGAAAACAGTCAAACAGGTGCCACAATGCCACATAAGAATTGTCACATAGAAGTCTTAGATGGGAGTGCATGGGAGGGAGCGTCACTCTGGGTGGCAGTAATCAACCACTATCTTTGATGGAAAGCATAAGCGCCCAAACCAGGGATGCTGCCAGTTTTTTCATTTCAGCCGCTCGTTGTTGACACTAATGACCACATGAAGAGAAGTATATACATTCACTCTCTAGAAACCCAGCCTTTTATCACAAAGTATCTGCGCATGTTTATGTTCACTGGCAAATGTTTCTCTTTTCACCATATTCACATGTCCACATCACCACAGCACTCAGGTTATGTGGAATAATCACATTTTCAGCATTTTACATCAGGAAAACCCTGCCAAGAGACCCCAAGACATCTGGGTAAAGAGTAAAAGCTTCAATCATTCAAACCCTTTATTTCATCTAGTGCCAGATTATGACATAAGCAAATCATGAAAAGATTAAATATTATACAAAAATCCAAAGACAAGATACATTTTTTTTTTTTTTTTTTTTTTTTTTTGCTTTGCAGGTAACTGATACAGAGTTACAAACCCCAAGTAAGAAAAATAATTACGACAGCCAATAAAGTTCTTTGGGCATTGTCATTATTCTCTTTAAAGTGAAAACAAAAGCTTGCTTTGCCCTTAGGTTTTATTACGCTTCTGAATTTAGAGAAACTCAACCAAAATGTTTACATAAATTAAAAACCTCTGAAAATCCTCTAAAATACAACTTGGTTACTATATATGATGTTTTAAATAAAAGCATCAACATAAGAAAAAAATGAGCTTGACAAGTAACCACAGTGTTTAAAGATATTTAATGTTAAACTTAAGCCATACTCATAAAACAGCATAATCACAGCTGATAGGATGATTAAAAATGTTAAATGTCTCTGTATTTCAAAATGCTTAATATGTCAGTTCAAGTCCACATTGTTGGAAAAGAAACTGAACCATGGTCTCTTTTGACAATAATGTCAAGGAATCAACTAGAACTTGGCAGCCTTCCAAGGCAGGAGCTATGGTTTTACTCAGTGGAGTTTCTTGATGGGACTCTGCTTCACAGAAGTCTGAAGCTAATCGAAGTGGATGTTCAGCTTGCCACCACACCAAAGCTTACTCTGCAGCTTTGCAAAGCATTCCCAAGATAGCCTAATGTGGAAAATTACTTTGAACAGATTCATTTATGGAAAGAAGAGAGGTGCCAATGAAGCCGGGCAGATCAGAAACCAAATCACCAAGCTCATGCTATTCTTCCCCAAAGACAAACCCTGGGAAGCATTTAAAACCTCTGCTTCTAATCCTTACTGTCCTCTATTAGGATAATTGTTGAAGGATACCTTAGTTAAGGTGCCTGCTGGCCTGTAAACACACAAATATATTGCTATTTCCACTGTTTCAATATCTGAGGCATAAAATATGGACTATACATGTATACATTTTTAAAGGAAACATAGAATACAACTATTAATGACTATTATCACCAATGAGTTTAAAGGTGTGTCTCTAGTGAAGCTCTATGGAATAGGGATAACCAACAACAAAATGAATAAAAATAAAATGTGACTAGTAGAAAGCCACAGTAGAGTTTTAAGAGAAAAACTGTAATCCAAAGACCTGTTATACTATCCCTGTGGCTTTTAGGCTCATTGGATACACTTCACAGAAGAAGTTTCTAATATACTAAGGTTATTAATTACTAAAACATACTCGTCTTCACTTAACCAAGTGTATGTGTAACTTACCACACTAAAAATAAATATGTAAAGTTTTGGTCAAAAATAAACGAATTAGTAAGTATATTTTCAAAATATTCATTTGATCTAATATTGAAGTCATCAAATTTAGACTTAACAAACAATTTTGCATTTTTTAAAAACCCGTATTTGCAAGAAAGCAACCCTGACTTTTGCAATGTATGAATTTAGAATTGTGTGCTACTGATGTAAAAGAATTCATAATATAAAAAAACTATAAACAATTTAATTATACCACAGACCTTTATCCAGTCACAACACTTGATGCTAGCCATGACTGTGAGAGAAAACGTGAGGGCAAACATACGCTCATACACTCAACGCAAAGTTCAAACAACATATATGAAAACTTTGATACTTTTAAACTAAATTATACAACGCCAGGACAGTTTAGCTAAACTGTTTTTCTTGCCATGTGAATTTTTGTACATAAAATTTTTAAACCCCTGAAGTTATTCTATTCCACCGTCTTTTTCAAGAAAGACTAAGTTCTAACATCTTTTTCCTAGGCCAGAATTGGCTGTATTGAGCTTATTGAATGGAATGAGGAGAAAAACAGCTTCTGTGAGATATAAAGCATCTCCCACTACTCACTTTTGATTTCTGTATGCTTGACACATCACAGCCAGGTCCCTGGGAGGAGAGACACGAGGAAGAGGCACAGAGCAGCTAGGGGTTTCCACTGAGAAGCCCAGCACTGGAGGCAGCGCTAATCCTGCACCTGTGATGTGTTACTCAGCAGTTAAGAAATGCAGTCCAGACTGTGGTTGCCTAATACAGCTCAGCTGTTTTTCTCAGTATGCCCTTTGATTATAAGCTGGCAGGAAAGTTTATTCCAGCCAGACACTGAGCTATGTTCAGGATCCCATGGCATATGACAGTGGAAAGGTATGTGTGTAAAAGAAAACAAGGAAGTCTTGAAAGAAAGAGAGAAATAAAGGGAGGGAGGAAAGAGGGAAGGGAGAGATGAAGAACAATGAGAAAGGGGTAGATGAAAGGAAGGGGGGAGAGTGGGAGGGGAGGAGAGGGGAAGGGAGGAGAGGGGAAGGACAGAGAGAAAAGAGAATAGAAAGAAAATAAAAAGTTACTGACCACGGCTTATTATGTAACATTTCCAGATGGTTAGAAACTGTCTCTGATTATATTCATGGCAGAAACATATCTAAAATTCATCATTTAAATATTTAGAAATCTATTTTTATGATACCCTTCTGACATTCAAAATGGTATTTCAACTTGCAATTTCTTAAGTTTATCTTAAAATAAGCACAACTTTAGAAATTGATCACCCACATAAGAAACCAGAAATACTTCTTTAAAGAGGCTTACCTCATTAAGAAGGCCAAATTTCTTTTAGAATTTAGAACTTTTAGGCCCTGGCAAGCACCTGTAATCCTTGCACTCTGGGAGGCTGAGACAGGTAGATTGCTTCAGCTCAGGAGTTCAAGACCAGCCTGAGCAAGAGCAAGGCCCCCGTCTCTAAAAAATAGCTGGGCATTGTGGGGGGCGTCTATAGTCCCAACTACTCAGGAGGCTGAGGCAAGGGGTGGGGGTCACTTGAGCCCACGAGTTTGAGGTTGTTATGAGCTATGATGCCACAGCACTCTACCCAGGGTGACGAAGTGAGATTCTGTCTCTAAATCAATAAATAAATTTTAGAACTTTCAAAATATTGGGGAAAATAGTTAAAATGAATGCCGTTACTTCTATCTTTTTATTAAATTCATTATATCATTCAGCTTTATTCATTAAAAACTTTGTTATAAAATTTATATTTGATATCTTATTCATCCTATGTGATTAAACCAGAATGAAATATTTATTAAAGCTACCTTAAAATTGCTAACAAATCCAAACTGAATTAAGAAATATTCCTCAAATACAGGTTATATTCTAAGCACTTTGGACCTGGAGAGAAGAGAAGAAATGACCACTTAACCTTACAATGTAACTGGCAAGGATAGCATGCAAGTCACTGATTTTGTTTTGTTTTTTTGTCGTACAAAGGCAGTTGACTGTTTGCTCACACCAAACTCTCCTCTTAATACTAGTCTACATAAACACAAAACTATCTGTCCTCTAAGTTATCAGCGCCACTTTAAACCAGCTAAAGCCTTATCCAAAATACTATACCCTTTCCTAATAGAAGATAGTTAAAAAACAAACAAAATGCTCATTTATATACACAAAAGAGGTGAAATTAAGAAAAATATATCAAAATGCAATTTTGTAATTTCAAAATGTAAATATAATTTAAATGTATCTATTAACAAATATAAATTTTGAGTTATTTTTGTTTTTATTGTCTAAATACAAACAAAACAATATATATCCTAGGATATATATTAAGAGCAATAGGGTCAAAAGAAATACCTGTGTACATAAAAATGTTCTTTCTTATAAGAATTTGTCAATTCTAATAGTTTTCCCTTATGCTCAGACACTAGCGTTTTAGAACTAATACTGCATTTTAAGGGCCAAGTAACATTCTGAGGCCAACTGAAGGCAGGCTGGTATCTAGGAGGTGTGGCAAAAGATGTTATATTAGCATTCTCCTAACTCTTCCCATTAACCCAGTCTGCACAAAGAAGACAGTTGACCTGAACTAGTGTAAGACTAGAATACTTGGGGAGTTTTGATCATTTAAAACAAAAGGATTTTTGTCCTAAAATTATAGTTAATTAGCCATTAAAACAGCCCTGAAATTCTGAACCACCATCTCTCTACTTTGCCATGCTTGGTAGGAGAAAAACACCGTGAAAGGACAATCTTGTTGACACCTGAAAGATCTGAACTGAAACTCTGTTGTTATAATAACTGTGCATCTTACATCTGGGCCTGGCACCCACAGGGACCTTCTGGCCTGATACTGCTCATGCTGGCCTTCTTTTGATAAACAAATCGCTTTGGTTTTTCAGAACATTCTCCAAAACCACTTTTATTTTATTATTTTTTCATTGTATAACACACAGTACCTCAGTGGTTCAGAACTCAAGAGACTTACTGACGTTACCTTTAAATTTTCATTCTTTATATTATTTTATCCAACTGGCATCTCTTTATTCATGTCAATAATGTTCTTACCGACACACTCTATTCTAAGGTCTAAATGTGTACTTCCTCTTCTTTTAAATAATTATCAGTATGAGCTCTCACAACAAACCACCACACACACAAAAATAACTAATAAAAAAGTCTTTACCTAATAACTATGTGAAAAACAACTACTCTTCACAAACCCTTTCTTCAGATTTTTCTTTATTTTAAGCCACTCTAATATAAGACAGCTGTATTTGTATGTGGTACGTTTTTCCGCTCTGAAATATTTTGATTGGCTAGGTATAGGATCTTAAATTTCAGTATCAGAGTAAGAAGGTAAGAAGTATATGCTGACTCACATTCTACTTCAATAACCAACGTGCTCCAAAAATACTCATAATACTGATACATGAGCAAAAAGAAAAAACAGCCACGTCAGTCCAAAAGTTTTTACATTCACAAAGAACATATGAAATCAAATCAAATATTTTACCAAAATGCATTATTTAATTCCTTAGCTATAAAGAAATTACTCCTATATGTACCTACAGAATGCCCTATCTCCTACGTAAAACTCCAGCAAATAATTAGAGGTTGGTCAAACTTATGCATTTGGTATGGTCATCAAGCCTGTTGATCCTCGCTAGGAGAGAAGTGTCATGGTGGTCCCCCCTGACCCCCAGAGAGAGAGCAGGTGACCTTTCAGAATGAATATGGCCCATTGATGATAAAGGATTAGTTAACAACTGACGTTATTTATTTTATTTCGGTCTTTCCTGGGAGACAAAATGTATTTACTTTCATCATTAAAACCACAGTAGCTATTTGGGAGTAACACAAACATTTCCTAGTGACTCCCATTCTCTTATCACCAAGGCAAATAACTTGAAAGGTATTAAAATTATGCTAATTATGAAATAAACAGATAATCTGGAATAAAACACATCCTTCACAAAGTCACTTCGTAAAAGTTCTTCGCCCCAGCCCTGAGAACCTGGAACTCTGTGATAGTTTTTGTGCAGGCTAAAGTAATGATAAGGAAATAGATCTCTCCTCCTATTTCATACCAACAAAGGGAGAAAAAACCCTTGTCCAACAGGTGCCCTTTAAAGCAATCTACCCACCCCCAGCTGTGCCAGGCTCTTGCCTCTGTAGAGTTCAGTGTCTCCTCACTAGCAGGAAAGTACAAGCAGAGAGATCATTAGTCTTGACACGGAGACTTTAGCTGATAATGTCGACCCACTTCAGCAGCTACTAAACTCTAAACAATGTGCTGAAAGCCATTTATCTGCTTTTTAGGATAAACATCAGAAACTTCTCAATTAAAGAGATTGCAAGGAATAAGCTGCTGATGTCAAAGCAAGTGGAGCTTAATTTTGAAAAGAAAAATCTGTGATTTAATAAAAACCAAGGTGGGGTGCCAGGAATACTAGAATTCAGTATTTTATTTCATAGTATACATGTAACATATAAATGTATAAAACATGTTATAAAAGATCAACTTATTTTTTTTTTTTTTTT
>NW_003852532.1:1199756-1209521 GCF_000181295.1 Otolemur garnettii | reverse complement strand
CCACAACGCCCGGCTATTTTTTTTGGTTGCAGCCATCATTGTTGTTTGGCGGGCCCGGGCTGGGGATTCGAACCCGCCACTTTGGGTGTACATGGCTGGCGCCTTAGCCACTTGAGCCACAGGCGCCGAGCCGATCAACTTATTTAATCACAGTTATTGTACAACAGTTTGAAGGTCAAAGTAAATTTACTGAACCTTGGCAGACATTTCCCTTAAGTGCTACATTTATGGTAATTAATTGATGCTCAGCCATGTCTGTTATCAAGGAAAGGTTTACCTGCCACTGCGTAAAAAGGAAATTAAACTGGGTCAGTTTTCCTCATCACCACTATTCCTATTCACAACTATTAGGAGAGAGAAATTTCCTTTCAAGAAAAAAAAAACACTTGAGTGCTATTATATTTTACAGTTGACTAAAAATACACACACACACACGCACCCTGCCTATTTCTAGCATGTTAAAATGCTTCATGGAAAACAGCATACGATTAAATATAATGTATCATGGAACCTTGGAGGCTGGAGTCCATAGCTGATTACAAGGCTATGAGAGCCACAGAGGCACTTACTGCAAGTACCTTATTCAGGTACAACACTACTTTTAGAACTTTTTTTTTCTACCTGTCAGAAAACAAATAAAAATCTGCTCTTTTTCACACTTCCAAATGTCAGAAGCTTTTCAAAACAATTTTGAGTTCAGAGAAAAGAACACACAGGTGTGTGTTATGTCAACTACTGAAAGTAGCTAGAGGTTTCCTGGAATCTGATCCCTCTACTGACACATTCTTGTGGGCATTACAAACGCTCCCTGAAGGAATACAACACTACTTTTTTAAAACATCCCAAATCTCATTAGATCTATTCCTTAGCAGTATTGTTCAGAAGCATCTCTGCCAGTAACAGCAGACTCGAGGCCACCTCTTAAGTAAACCTTTCATGTTTTCTCCAATATCACCTCTTCTGTTCTATTTCAATACAACAGGTTGAACAACAATGAAATATTCAGTATCAACATGTATAAGTTTTTGTCATATTATGAAAACTGTGACAACCCACAAAAAATTAAATGTTAGGTTATCAGTAACAAATGCTTAAGAATAACTGGTTCATATTAATGGCCATTGCTCTTAAGAAACCTGTTCCATATTCTGACTGCTGGTATAACAAGCCTGGCACAGACAGATGCCAGGAGTACTTTCAAATCTGGAATTACCTGTGTTCATGCTAAAAAAAAAAAAAAATCTGTATTTTTCATTCAATTCTCTGCTAAACACACATAATGACAGACACATGATATTTTCTTAATTAAAAATAAATAGTGATAGGAAGGGAATTCTTGCCAATAAACAACTGGGTTCCTAATTAAGATGAGAAAAATTCTCCCTCCCAGTAATATGACTAGTCACCATTGACTTATAATAATGTTTATTAATGATCCTGAATGATCACATCAGTCTATACCTTAAAAACTCATTATCAATGATATTAACATTCATTTAACAGATTGTATATTTATATAATCTTTTCTCCTTTTTACACACACACTCCACAGATATGAGGATGCACGAGGACAAATTATTCCCATAAAACCTGCCTCTTCTTGCCAAATGTTCCTACTGCTTTACAAACCTCAAAAATCTTACTACTAGGCAAACCCTCTAGCTAATTATAAAAAATCTAAAACTTTAAAACTTGTTTTCCTCTTCTTTGTCTAAGTGCCTCACGCTCCTTTCCCAGACACAGCTAATACTCAGAATCGGATGCAAGGTGGCTCGTGACCACCTTCTGCTACAACATCGAGAGCAGCCGTGAACTTTTATTAACTTTGCTGACACACTTCACGTCTACACACATCAAGTTTCGTCGGCATTACCTTCCTCTGCACAAGCGGTAAACCCAGAGGCCTTCAGCGCTCATGTCCTCCCGGGCGTGGGGAAACCGGTGAGGGTGGTGGGCATCTCTTGGCTCCATGTGCCAAATGTGCCTCTTTGATCTGAGATCCCTTTCTGCCTTCTCCTTCTTGGCTCCCAACAATTTCTCAAAAACTTCAAAATTCTTCAAGACCCAGATGTCTCCTTTCTTCCTCCCACTCCCACTAAAAGACAGGAAACGCCAGGTGTGACATGTCCCTGTTTGCACCCCTCCTGCTGTGAACTGTCTTTCATCCTGGCTTGTCCTCTCAAGGGAGCCACGCTGCCATTTGTCTGCGAGATCCCACCTCCTCTCACACACCCAGATGCACAGCTATGGCTGCAGTCCCCCTAACAGAGGATGGTTTGTCTTCATACATTCCTCCCTAGGTTATAATCAAAGAGTGGTTTTCCCAGCCTAGATCAGCAAAGCTGAAGAAAGGCTTTAGAAGAGTATTGGGTAGAAAGGGCAAGAGAACCCTGAAAGGAAAACCTGAGAGGCTTATGTCTGCGCCTTCATAGCAACGTGTAAAAAGTTATATGCAAAACACGTAACCAGGCACCCAGTCTTACAATAGGCCAAGTCACACGTGTAACAGGATAAGTAGGCCCAAACAGGTGTTGGAATCGTGATTTCTGGCCCTAGATATACCACTGACTTGGAAATCTCCCGAATGTCTTGATTGCTAAACTAACACAGTGATGATTTATCAAATAAGATTTATGACTTGTGCAGTAAGAAGTTCTTAGAATGCATTTGTTGAAGGAATGCTCGGTGAATGAACTGGATTATTAGAAAAGACCCAGTGAAACATACCCAGATTAGGAACTGAGTGCGAGAGAAATGAGCCTTGAGTCCACACCAGAATGCAGTCGTACCACACAGGGACCGAGTGATTTCCCACACCCACATTCCCTGGAGGGTAACACAGACGGTGATAAGGGATGCTTCTAAATAAAAGAACCCAATGTAGAAAATAGTGGCCACTCTGGCAGCTTGAAAATATTCCAAAACACTATAACATATTCCTCTAACTACTTCCATCTCTACTCGTAGCTAATAAAGAATTTGTGAACAGGACATTTAACCCCCACTGCGTAAGATCACAAGTAGTTATAAACAGGAGGAATAAAAATACATCCGAACAAAGGAAATCATTTATATGCAGATAGACAGATACACAGATAGACAGATTATGTATAGGAGAGCATGGAAAAACACAGGATACTAAACATATATATAAAGATATATGAAATATATAAGGACATATATAAAGTCTGTGTATAAAGATAAACATATCAGAAATTAGATATGGATTTATATATGAATGTCACTGATTTCACCTACCTAATTTCAGACAGATTTTAAGGTCAACATCTACATTAATATATTTAGGAAATATTACATACATATAAAATTATTGATGCTTGAAAGTTTGCATTGATGAGTTTACTGAGAAGGGGGTTTAAATGGCCTGAAAGGATATTACAGGCGTCCTCAAACTACGGCCCGCAGGCCACATGCGGCCCATCTAGGACATTTATCCGGCCCACATAGGACATTTATCCAGCCCGCCAGGTGTTTTTGCCCCTGCTGCCTGTCCTGCTTAGCAGCTGACTCGTCCTGGGGCCCGCAGTCCAGCCCTCCAACGGTCTGAGGGACAGTGAACTGGCCCCCTGTTTAAAAAGTTTGAGGACCCCTGCTATATTATATGAGAAAAAGAGAAAAATGACAGAACATTGAACAGTCCAGAAGAAACATATTTCCCTTGAGCTTATCACTTACCCAAAATATATTTAAATAAATGTTCCATCTTTATCTATTACAGCATATTCAGTTGATTTTTATTTTAATCCTAGTAAGTAGGTATAAATTATAAAGAAACACAAGAAGAACAGACAAACATCATAGATTAGTGAGCCCAAACCAATCCCATCCTCCATAAGGTGCCTTGGGGTTGCAGGTGAGGTCGGGGAGCTTCAGCCACCCCACAGCATGTTTTCATCTCTTAAAAGCTACCAAAAAGGTAGTGTGTTACCTGAACTTCACCAGTCTCCTCTGAGGAGCTGGGCTGGCGGACTCTATCCTACGCTCTTTCCAATTGCAAATATGGTAGAACCCCTGTAAGCTGACCACCCAGGAGACTGTAACAAGCTGGTCAATGTATGGAGTGGCCAACATAAGGAACTAGGCCTATGACCCAGCGGTGCACGTCTGGTCTGTGAAAATTAGGACAGGTTAAGGAGGTGGTCAATGTAGGGAGGTGGTGAGCTCTGAAGGTTCTACTGTATGTCCAGCTTCTTTTGCTTTATTACAGTATTAATTATCCCACACACACACACACACACACACACACCCTTTTTATGTAACTTCATCTAAACTTCTAAGAACAACTAAGTTTTAAGACTTTAAAAAAATCTGAGCAGTAACAAAACTCAGCCAGTAGCCAAAGAAAGTTTTGGTTATCAGCTATGTGGTTATTTCATAATCTTCCTGTCGTCTTTCTAATTTGTTTTTGTGTGTCTTTATTATCATGTGTGGGATGGGTAAGACAGTTCTTGCCAACAATTCTTAAGTTCTTTCATTCTGTCTGGTCAAACAAACAAACAAAAGCCTAAAAGGAGGCTAAAAAGGTATGAGAACAATTATATTAAAAATACTACCAGGTTCAAAGCAAGTTAGTGGGCATACGATAAATTATATCTGGGTGCTCTGAATTATGTTATCAATAAAATGCATTATAGGAAGATAAATTCTCTCATTTTCCTTATACTATATGTTAGTATTTCAAACACATTATAATTCTCTGTAGCTTCTACTTTGCTTCTATGTACTCTTTTTTCAAATAGATAGCATGAAAAGAAATATTACATTAATAAACCTTAAGAATCCCAGGTCTGCCATTTGTTAGTTATGGGACCTGAGGCAAGTTCTTCATTTCCATTGGTTTCACATATTTCATAGCAGGAGTAGCTACACTTCATGGCGTTCCAAAGAGTAAATGAGATGTAATCATATCTTTCTCTGCTGTTACATGCTTAAATTTCACTTACTGTAGTCCTCAAAATATCTATGCCATGTAAGTGTTACTATTCTCATTTCATAGATTGGGGATGAGGGCTAGAAAAGATTATTTGTCTGAGTAGAAACAAGAAAGCCCCAGAGAAAGGTTGGATTCACACTCTGGTCTCTCTGGCTTTTCACAGCAGCAATGCCTCTGAACAGGAGTTCTCAAATATGTGTTCTCAGGGCCCTTTTACACTATTACAAATTACTGAGGTTACCAAATTGTTTGTATGGATTATAGTTTTCAAAATTTACTAAACATTAAAAACATTTGTTAAACATTAAAATTGAACAGCTTGGCTCGGCGCCTATAGCTCAACCAGCTAAGGCGCCAGCCACGTACACCTAAGGTGGCGGGTTCGAATCCCCAGCCCAGACCCGCCAAACAACAATGACGGCTGCAACCAAAAAATAGCCAGGCGTTGTGGCGGGCGCCTGTGGTCCCAGCTACTTGGGAGGCGGAGGCAGGAGACTCGCTTGAGCCCGGGAGTTGGAGGTTGCTGTGAGCTGTAATGCCACGGCACTCTACCCAGGGGGACAGCTTGAGGCTCTGTCTCAAAAAAAAAAAAAAAAAAAAAAAAAATTGAACAGCTTTAATCTATGTAGAATTTACTTAAAAATAATAATAAACCCATTATATTTTAACATGTGCTCAAAAATAGGGGCACTGTTCTACATTTTTGCAAATCTCTTTAATGTCCAATTTAATAGAAGCTGGATATTTACATCTGTACTCAAATCTGTTATTACATTATTAAAGTTGACATATTAAAAATATATGGACTTACACGGACATGAGTGGAAAAGGAAGATATTTTAATAGCCTTTCACATAATAGTAGTTATTCTTTGACATACAAATAAAATTGGAGAATTGGAAGTGTCTTAAAAGTTATTTGCAATGTAGAATTGAAAACCCAACCAATGAAATTTTTGTATTGTGATAAATCAAAACCTACTGTCCATCTTATACTTTGAATGGATCTTTTACCCATACGAAACAATAGGCCCTGGCCATCTGGAAAAAAGCAAAACTTGGTTCACTTGGTTATGCAGATCTGTTAGTGGAGTCAAGCTGCCCCAAATCTTAATTTTTACATGAAAGTCTGAGGTTTATCATCAGCAATAAATGAGAATATATCTTCAAGGACCCAAGTCTGACTAACCATAATTTGTCTATCAGAGACTCGTTCTAATAAAATCTGATTTTCATAAAACGAGTCTCCAGACCACCTTTAATCTTATGGTTTTGCTGAGGAATTTTACTATGGATACTTCACATTTTGTCACACAGAATACTAAAAAGACATTTACTCAGAGGTTGAGATTTAATAAAAGTAATCATTTTTACTGCTTCATTCAGGATATTCTTGAATGAAGCTTCCCTTTGCTGGCCTGGCTGGGTGGTCTGGATGTCTGGTTTACCCTGGGGAAGTGTGGGAGTGAAGAGGTGCAGTTTGCTCTCTGCCTTGATGTGCACTAAGGGTCCACTTACTATCACTTTTGTACCATCAGTGCTAATGTGTGCAAACTACCCTTTCAGAACAGACACACTAGATGACCAACTACTGGTCATTAGAATTAGAAATAAAGGGGGGTAGGGAGGATGGGTGGAGGGAGGGTGATTGGAGGGATCACTTCTACGGTTTATCTTACAAGGGTAGAAGTGAATCTAAGAGTAGAATATAAACGTCTTAACACAATAACTAAGAAAATGACATAAAGGCTGTGTTAATCAGTTTGATGAAAATATTTCAAATTGTATATGAAAACACCACACTGTACCCCATGATTGCATTAATGTACATAGCTATCATTTAATAAAAAATAATTAGAAATACAAATTTTACATATATGTTGATATATGTTAAGAAATTTTACTATTGTGAAAGAGTCTTTTTGATGGATATATAGAGAAAATATAATTTTGAATGCCACTTATGAAACAGTAACTTGCTCACAGAATGAGTATGTGTGACAGATAAAGAGAAAAATAATTATTAATATCAATGTATGCTCTGCTGCTTTTATTTTTAAATGTCACAATTAAACTTGAATTAACGTAGTACCGCTTAGATTCTGCCAATTATGAAATGGTGACAAATACAAGGAAAAAGCCCATTAACATGAGACAAAAATCAAACATGCACAGAAAGTTCATTTTCTCAGAAAAGGACTTACGAAAAGAAAAAGTTCCTCAGGTATGGTACTAATGAATCCGTCTTGGCGGACTTGCAGGTTTTGTTTGTTTATTTGATAGCTTTTGTCACCTTATGTTTCTGTCTTTATTTGAACTTAGTTTAAGCCTTAATTTCCAAACACAGGTCAGTTTTTCTTACATGCTACAAAAAACTGCAATTCTGAATGAAGAAAAATCACATGTTAGTTCCCATAAAGAGCTTAAAGAAAACGTACACTAACCAGACCTTTTTTTTTCCTACCTAAAAATATTATATGGAAAAAGCTCTGGAAGTATCTTCCTCAAATGACATCTTAAATATACTGTAATTTCACACTCTTAATGAAATATTTAGAATATCCAAATTAGAATATAAACAGCACAAGAATAAGAGCCATATCTCTTTGGTTAACCACTTCATCGTCAGTATCAAGAATCATATCAAGGACCTGTCAGGCATGTGCTAAGTCTTAGTTCAGGTCTGAGAACAGCTTACTGATTATTGTGAAGGCTTCAAGGTCCATCTAATATGACAGAATGGGCAAATACATTATTCCACATATACCTATGACTATGGCTGTATCTCAGTTGTGTATTTTCTGTTGTAATTGCCATTTGGAAAAACCTCTGCTTTTTAAAATTAGAAACACACAGAAAATGCAGTCGAATTTTTCTGACATTACATTTCCTTCTGCCATATAATTTTCAAAATCAAGCAATACGGACTGGACAGGGCCAATTCAATTAAATTATGCTTTAAGTTAACAAGCAGTGGAACACGGGTATGAGCGTGAGTTTCCAAACACAAGCATCTAGACAGCATCTAGAAGACAGTGCATGGCTATAGACCTCACCAAGTCATCAGTTATCTACACCTCAATTTCTCCGTCTGGGAAACAGGAGTAACACTGTCTCCGTCTTACACGGCTGCTGCTAAGACTGAATGAAGGACAACATACAGCACGTGGCCCAAGGCCCAGTGCCTGAGATAGAGGAAATGCCCAGTAAATGTGAGTCATCTTTTTTTAAAATCAGAAATTCACGGCTTAAAATTTGTCCGTAAAGATTGTGAAGTTTATAACACAGAAAAGGATGAAACATTCACTGCAACTTCATAGGTGGCTTCCAAAAGCCACTATCAGAATCTAGAACCAATTTAAAAATACATGCCACTTAAGAAACACACACACCTGAGACTACTTTCTAGAGTGACCTTCTGGTATTTACCACTGGTGATAACTACTGCTACAATTCATTTTTCCAAATTTTAGTCAATATAATTTTAGTCACTTTTCTAGTTTTTTCCACGATTTCATTCATCAAAAGAAAAGTCATGTGGAAATTCCACGGGCATGGTTCCTACCAGAACTGATAAGTAGCTGTGGCACTGTACAAAACCCAAACCGAACAATTTGCCATTCCATTTGAGAACATTATACGTGACGAGTCGTGTACTCACGTTACCCCTTACTAACATTCAGGGCTGCTTAGCATGTCATATGAACTCCGCCTTCCAAGCACTTCAAATGCATGTATCTTTAAAATGGCATGCCTTTGTGTCACGTTCAATTTACTTTATAAGCTATTACCAACTTCTAGGTGACATTAGTTACTATTTTTAACAATGAAATATTTACATAGCATCCTATACTTACATGAATATACATGAGTATGCTAAACAGATTCAGAAGTTATACACACATACGTTCTGTAAGATCTACATAAAGTGTTAACGAGGCTTCAAAACTGACCCCAAATTAATCATTTACCTCAGTTCTTCTGTTGATACGTAATAAGTAAAACCACTTGAATAACTTCAATGAATTCTAATGTCCTATGTTTTACTAGGAAGACAATAAAAAGAATATATAGATAACACGGACATTCATTTTAAAATTTATGAAGACCATCTAAAAACTGTATTAGAAAGTAGCTTGTCAGCAAACTCTTCATTATATATACAGTCTATCGTGATGTGCTCCGTATCCTTCAGCAAGGTAGTAATAATGATAATGCTTCAGGCAAGGTAGTAATAAAAATAATTAACGAAAGAAAGGAAAAGGCTGGCGTGGTGGCTCACCCTGGTAATCCTAACACTCTGGGGGGCTGAGGCAGGAGGATAGCTTGAGCTTAGACATCAGAGACCACCCTGAGCAGAACAAAACCCCATTTCTACTAAAAACAGAAAAATTAGGTGGGTATTGTGGCAGGTTCCTATAGTACCAGCTCCTTGGGAGGCTGAGGCAGGAGGATTGCTTAAGCCCAGGACTTTGAGGCTGCCGTGAGCTAGGCTTATACCATGGCACTCGAGCCTAGGGCAACAAAGTAAGACTCTGTCTAAAAAAAAAGAAAAAAAAAAAGACAAAAAGAAGGAAAAACCACAATTTACTGAGTACCTACCCCATGTGAAATACTATTCTAAAAACTTCCACCTAATTCTTACCAAAGCCTAACAGAACAGACACAAGTATTCCCATGTTTGTAAATGACTGAGGCTCATATATAATAAGGTCTAAAGCTAAGCTAAGATTCTCACTACTTCACATTAGTGCCTTAGCCAAATCACTCAGGAACAGTGATAACATGATGTCACCAGCAAAAGGCAAGTGT
>NW_003852532.1:1196647-1199466 GCF_000181295.1 Otolemur garnettii | reverse complement strand
GCCCTATCCACACCTTTGCTTATTAGATGCACCATGCTTTCAGTACTCCCATGCCTTTGCTCATAATATTCTTTCAGCCTACAGGAGCCTCCCTCTACACCATCTGTTACATTTCCCAGTCAGAGGTATATGCTTCTTTTTTGATGCTTCCATGGAACTTTACCATGTTATATATTTTACTCTACCTCAAATAATAGCTGCACACATCTCCCTCTTATTGCAAAAGTAGTATAATTTATTTACATGAGTCATCCAATTTATTATTAATGTGAACAACTATAATAAAGTTTCCTGCGTGACCTCAGAAATTTATATAACCTCCATGAATATCCGTCTCCTTATCTGTGTAATGAAGATAATAACAACACTTACTCAAATACATGACATGTTTAGAAGAGTACCTAGAATAGCACGCCCCACAGAAATGTGAACAATTTATATACTATTATTAGCTCCAATCTGTGACCAAAGAACTTTATTGTTTGATGTTAATTGGCTCACATATGCATCCAACTCTAATTTTAGCCTTGCAAATTTCTGAAGATAGACATTTAAGTTTTTAAGCATAAAAAACATTTTTTGAAACAAACTAGATTACTTTGTAACTTTTCACAGTAGTTTTATCTCAGCAAATAGATCCATGATTACAATGAACTAAAAGGACAATTCACCGTAGTCTAAGATCAATCCAGAGTGTGGCTCAAATATAGCTGGAATTGGTTCCCGCACAGCATAAAGTAAGCTCATCCTTCCTAGCAAGGCATTGGCTCTCCTAAAATCTTACTACATATAGAGGGAAATGAGGGTTCTCAATCAAGGGAGGACTCTGGGGAACAGCTAAGCTTCTTCAATGAACACTTCCATTTCTGCAAATAAGTTAGGAACCTTTTGAATCCCCTCTGAACATTCTATTCACACAAAAAACTTGTTTTATAGTTATAGGATATGCACAGTTAAACATGTGGGTGTTGTTTCTGTCTTTCTTTGCATTAGAAAGATAATAAATCTGATCCTGCAGCCTTTGATGTCTATAACTAGAAAGAGAATGGACATTACAGTTATGACAGTGGCTGGACACAGGTGCATTGGACCACACTGAGCTGGGAGACAGAAGCCTTATGATAACATAAACCAAACAGTAGACTCATCAGCACCGGTGTACCTAAGGGCCTACTTGGAAATGTGGAAATAACTGACTATGTTCTCTGAAGTCTTTCTACTACAAAATGAGGACTAGATGGATAAGAATCATAAACAAAAATTTAAAAACAATCAATACCTGGCATAAACACTCAAGCACACAGTAGCCAGTAAATGATAAAGAATTCTATTCTATTCTTTCATCAGGGTCCTATTTCTAATGCCGTATCATGTAACATGTGAAAATAAAGTTTCCGTCTGATGCATCTAAAAAACTTAGGACTAAGCTGAACGTTTTATTCACACACAAAAAAAATAAGCCTGAAGATGCTTAAAAATCTGTTAACTGCATAAAAATCATAACTCTAACAATCATTCCCCAACAGAAAATAATTATTAGAAGTAAAAGATTACCCAGTTACCGTGAAACAGCTCCAGTACTTTGCATACAGACTCTAAGAAGGGCAGGTGGAGAAAACAGTAAAAATTCCAGTGGAAACTACGACTAATTATTATTAAATTGATGAGGCTTGTCTTAAAGATAAGGTTTGAGTTAAATAACCGCTACTCAGCACATCACAAAGATAACTTTAACTTTATGACTTCAAGTGTGTAAAGGAGGATGGCAAATCACTTAAGAATAAATGGGATGTTCTGTAGAGGAACACATTTATCATCAGAACCACAAATTTCTGCTTTCCACATCACTGCTTGCTTCTGCGAATGCTAAGCCTCATAGAAAAAGAAGTATAGAGAGGGACACTTTATTACTTCTCTGCCCATCCCAATACGTACTTTTACTTCATATTTAAAATAAGAGTGAGCAGGCATGCACATTTTCTAGGCTATTATCTGATTTCAAGTCCAGGTATTTTCTTTATTTCCATTACCAAATAACAGTAATTTACCTAAATTAGCAGCAAAAAGTAGCATAACTGCTCTCACTTGATAGTACTGTTTTAACTTTAACAATTTCTCATTTCATAAAAGACTGTGCTTTTAAAAGTTACTAAATACATATTTAGTCATTCCTATATTCTTTGCATCATAACTGAACCAAAAGAAGAGCTGCAGTCCAAGGTTGCTGGAAGTTGCAGGATGGGGCCCTGGGGTCCTAGAAAGAAAGGCTGGAGCAAAATTGAAATGAGGAAGGAAACCAAAACGCTACCCATCAGAACTAAAATGCTACCTATCAGTAACTATTCCTTTGCACCACTTCAGCAAGGGGAACGCTAAGACCTTTGCAAATGGCTCTGGCAAGGGCCAACAAATGCGAATTGAAAGGAAAGATTTCTCAAGGCAGAGAAAACTAGCATGCTAGGCACCGTTCTGAGTATTTTTTGTGTATCAACTCAGCTGCTCCTTCCACCAAGCTTAGGGGGTGTGCAGTATGATCAATACAGACACAGAGGCGGTGAGAACTTGCTCAAGGTCACAGAGTTAGGAAAAGTTGAAACTGAGATTTAAACACAAAACGTGACTCTGCAGCCTGATGGCCTAGCCGTTATGATGTGCCATATCTATACCTTTTTTAACAGGATTTCCAAGTTATCTTCACGTAAAAGCACTCACCAAACAGGGTGGTGCCTATGGCTCAAAGGAGTAGGGTGCCAGCCCCATGCGCCAGAGGTGGCGGGTTCAAACCCAGCTGGGGACAGAAACTGAAAAAAAAAAAAAAA
>NW_003852532.1:1187233-1195522 GCF_000181295.1 Otolemur garnettii | reverse complement strand
CCCCTTTTTCCTCAGAACTTCTGTTTCACCAATCAGACAGTTGTCTACAAAGGCACCTTCGTAAAAGACGCTGAATTGTGAAAGAAGCTACCTTGCCATTACACAACCAAACAAGATATGTCAGTCGAATCGGCAGAACACAGAAGACAAGGAAGAAACAGAGGAACTCTGTACATTTATGTAATAGAATCTTACCTTCTATAATTTTCAATATGTGCCTAATTCAAAATGCTTAAATTATTAAATTAAAAATCTTTTAATTAAATGTTTAATTTAATTTTCAATATGTGCCAAATTCAAAATGCTTAAATCATTAAATTACTTTTTGAATTGAATAGATGAAAAAAATTATTATTTTAATTAAAAAATCAAAATATTTTTCAATCACATAATTTTTGTTTTTTACTTTAAAATGTCTAGGATTTTCCAAATACTTTTCATATCCTTAACACTGTTTCCCCAGAAGCTCTGTATTTCTCACTTACTTAAATTTGAGTGGGACTGGGTGGAAGTGAGGAAAAGAGAAAGGGTAAATCTGTAATGATTATTTAATAAGCTACACTTTCTGGATAAATGTTCTATGTACAGGATTCTCATGCTTTTTCAAATAAAAAATGAAGTCAAAACTTTGTTATAAGGAAATATTTTACATTGCCTCAATTAAGAAATACGTGTCACAAAATAGTGGACCACAAGTATGATACAAAAATAAATAAAGCAGCTTGGGTACAAAATGCTAGAAAAAATGTTTTTTGGAAGTCTCCACTTGATTAAAAATTTTTTCAAACAGACTAAGATTTTATTGATCATTACTTCATGGTTATGCTACCAACCTCCAGATGAGTGTATTGTGATGTAAACAGAACATGGATAAAAATGGATGAAAAAGAAAAATCACATAATTTTCTTAAAAGCTATTTAATAACATAAAGTTCAGAGTAAGAAATACAATTTTATTCCCACGTAGTTAGCTTCAATATATATGAAAAATGTCATGGTAAAAAATGCAATCACTTAAGACTGTGGGAGGCCGGGTGCAGTGACTCACACCTGTAATCCTAGCACTCTGGCAGGCCAAGGCAAGTGGATGGCTTGAGCTCACAGGTTCAAGACCAGCCTGAGCAACAGCGAGACCTCCATCTCTAAAAATAGCTGGGCATTGTGGTAGGCACCTGTAGTACCAGCTGCTTGGAAGGCTTAGGCAAGAGAATCGCTTGAGCCCAAGAGTCTGAAGTGAAGTTGCTGTGAGCTATGACACTACAGCACTCTACCAAGGGTGACAAAGTGAGACTGTCTCAAAAGAAAAGAAAAAAGACTTGTGGGGAGGAGGAAGAAGGCAGATTGGGGTGGGGGGATGTCACTGGCATATGACATACCTCTTGCGGGTGTGACACAATTATAAGAGGGTCTTTACCTAACAAATGCAATTGGTGTGGTCTAATTCTTTTTACCCTTAATGAATCCTAAACAATAAAAAAGAAAAAAAAAAGACTTGCATTTTTCCATTATTTTATAAAACTTTATTCTTCTATCAAGAGTAACCTGAAACCTGTCCTCTACTTCTTTACCCCAAATGTCCAACCCTCTGCCGAATACACAGAGCTATGCCTAAAACGCTGACGCAGTGAACAAATGTGAATGGATTTTAAACTGGTTATTGTGATGGTTAATTTTACCTATCAACTTGATTGGGACACCAGGTGCTGTGATGTTTGTTCAAACGTTATTCTGAGGCTTTTGTGGAAGTGTTTTTGGATGAGATGAACATTTAAATTAGCAGACTGGGTAAAGCAGATTGCCCTTCCTCAATGTGGGTGGGCCTCATGCAGTTAGTTGAAGGCCTAACCTTCCCGCTCAGGTGAGATGGAGCTCCTTCTGCCTCACCGCCTTTAAGCTACCAGTTTGTTTGTTTGTTTCTGTGTGCTCAAACTGAAACTTCCTCCCCTCTTCCCAGGTCTCGAGCCTGTTAGCCTTTGAATTGGAACTTCACCACCAGATTTCATGGATCCCCAACTTGCTAAATGCACATCTTGGGACTTGTTAGCCCCCATAATCACATGAGCCAATTCTTCATAACAAATATCTTTACACACACATGCACATACACACTTACACACATACAATTACACACACACCCCTAATGGGTCAGTTTCGGTGGTGAACTCTAACACAGTTATTTTAAGTTTATAAAGTTCTGTTAAATAACCGGGCTTTTTAAAAAAAAATTCAAAAGGTTCCTTTAATTAAATCTGAACTATCTAGAGCTCTGGAATTACAGTTCTCACAATTTCTCCCATCCAAGAAAGCAAGATTGTAATTTCACTGCCAGCAACACAGTTTAGAGTTCACGTATGTGTTGATAATCTACACCCTATCCATAGCAATTCCAGCAGTGCAGCCTTCACCCTGCTGTGTCTCACTGAGTATCCGATGTAAACTCAGCCAGGGGAATCATGAACATCTTTTGAGCAGACTACAAACTGTGATGCTGATATTAAACAGCAAGGATCACATTCAAATAAGATGTCAAAGACTTCACCTCCAGCTAGCTGTAGTTGCCAGCTAAGAAATGGTCACTGATCAGACAATGATTTTGTTTCAGTTTCTATAAATTTCCTTGGGGCAATATCTTTCCCATCTCTATCCTCTACTGGCCCAGAGATTTGTATATAGTAATCTTTTCCAATAGTGTTGTCCCTTGAGAAATTAAATTGTTTAATAAATTTCTAGGTTGAACGTCAGTTCAAGATGTTTGACGCTTGACTCTCCTCTACTAAATAAGGTAATAAAAATCACGAGAGGTATGAACGCTATTGGTGAAGACCTAAGCTTCAAAATAGATGGAAAAAATGTGTTGTCGAAAAACACAACAATTAAAAACTTTATATTATTAAATATATATGTGTACACACAAATATATATATATATATCTCCACCCCCAAATCTTACTTAAAACATTTAAACATTTTTCACTGCATGCATTTTGAATGTTTTACTAAAAAACTTTCTCTGTCCCAGTGACTAAAGGAAAAATTAAAAGTATTTCAACATGTTTTCAATAAAAGAAGATGGCTATGAAAGGAAAGTACAGATTTTGAAGCTAGCCAGGACAAACTAAAGGTAAATAATTCTTTGTACTCTATGGGTACTAAGACACTTCATCTTAAGATAAATGACGTTTTCATTCTTTCACAATATATCAACAAAAATGAATCAAAAAGATAATTTTTCAAATTTTCTTGTTCTCGAGATTTACTTTTTCTAACTGTTCTTTCTCTAAGAAAGAACCAGGGACAACAATTAAGAACTTCTAAGCTCATACAGAAACACGTGTATAAACCATAGCTACCGATGTGGCTTCTCTTTGGTTTTCATATGGCCACAAGCTCACCTCCAGGCATCATCTCCTACTATGCATCCATTAACCCTACAGTACCTGACCACTGGGCTCACCTCCGGGCATCATCTCCTGCTATGCATGAGTTAACCCTACAGTACCTGACCACTGGGCTCACCTCCGGGCATCATCTCCTGCTATGCATGCGTTAACCCTACAGTACCTGACCACTGGGCTCACCTCCGGGCATCATCTCCTGCTATGCATCCGTTTACCCTACAGTACCTGACCACTGGGCTCACCTCCGGGCATTATTTCCTACTATGTATCTGTTAACCCTACAGTACCAAACTAGACTTCTGCCATTTGACACTAGTCACTTTTTTTTTTTTTTTTGAGTTTTTTGCCGGGGGTGGGTTTGAACGTCACCTCCAGTATACGGGACCAGCGCCCAACACTAGTCACTTTTGCTGGTATGTCAAACTCAACATACTCCCAAGTTATCCATCCTCCTCGAAGCCTTTCCACCTTTCCCTTTTCTTTCTCAGTCTTCTCTTCAGTATTTTCTCTGATGAACAGAACCACTATCCACCCAGCTGCCACATTCAAAAGCCTTAGAGTCTTCTAAGATATCTCTCTCTCCTATATTCATTATACCTAATCCATCAACAGCTTAACCATTTTAATCTTCTACATGTTTGCAATCCTTCCTTATCTTTCCATTTATGCTGTTAAAAGATGCCAAATAAGACCTTCATTATTTTTTACCATGCTGACAGTGCAGCTTCCTCATCTAAGCTTTCTAACTCTACCTGCCTTTAACCATCTTTATCCTATTAATAGAATTACATTTTCTAAAATATGCCTTCATTCATTTACTTAACTTAGTAATCATTTACTGAACTCTGCAGGAACCATGCTCTGTTGTAGGTTCTATTCAAGGCCCAAGGACATAGCAATGGAAAGAAATATAATTCCATGCCCTTACAGAGCTTAGTCACCACAAGTAAAAGAGATCAGCAAACAACACAACATGAGGCTACACAATTATGCTAAGATATATACTATCTAAGTGCTTTGGAGCAAAATAAAGCCAGGAAGAGGACAGTTCTTATTGGGAGTGACTGTAATTTTAAGGAGGATGCTTAGAATTTCCTCACTATAAAAATCATCTTTGAGAAGAGAGAGCTGATGATCTATAAAGACAACTGGAAGTGTCCTAGATGAAGAATCGAGTGCCTTGAGGTTGGATGCGTCCCAGGCGTTCTTGAGGAGTAACAGGTGGCAGTCTGTCCAGCCAGAGGAGCAGCAGTAGGAGGTTAGGTCAGAGAAGATATGGGGAGCAGATCCTAGAGGACTCTGCTGGAAACTTTTACTCTAGTTTGCCACACTAAGAATAGACCATAGAGAGCAAAAAAAAAAAAAAAAGCAGAGAGCCAGTCAGATTATTGCAGTAACTACGGCAAGTGCTAATTGTGTATGGGTGGTAGTGAAGGAGAGATGACAAGGGCTCATATTCGAGATACACACACATACACACACAGCTTCACTTAACCTCATTGATAAGTTCTTGGAAACTAGGACGTTAGGCTGAACTACATAAAATGAAGCCAATGTTTTTTCCTCATCAACCTTACAATGAAACATCAGTTGAGGACCTGCTACAAGTCATTTTGCTTTAAGTAGCAGTTTCCCAGAATTGACTGAAGGTGTAATGTGAGGACTAAATGTAGTTAAAAGGTTCTATCATAACCTTGGTTTCCCAGGAAAGTGGGGTGTAAGACAACCGCTTGCATAGACATAGTTGATTTGGGAATGGCATCCCAGGATATTGGAGTGCATGATGGGGTTTATAAAATAGGGAAGTAAAATCTAGCAATTCAAGAATGAGCTGTCCAGGGCAACACGATGCCCAACCCCTGGGAAAAAGGAAAAGTGATTATCCCTCAGCCCTGAGCCCCCAGTTGTCTAATCTTCATTGCAGGTTGTACGCGAGTACTGGGGTTCCTGTCCAAGTCCCACATGCTACATCAAAGAGGGCGCAAAGCAAGAAGCCATGGGATGAGACCAGTGTTTAATTCCACCTTCAGAAAACTGGTCACTGCTTGCATGGAACTGGCTGCTGCAGCCACAACCACAGAGAAGTCCCAGAAGCTCAGGTGCCCATTGCAGATGGTGCTGAAGTAATTCTTCAGTGGACCACATACACTATGTGAGAGACCAGAAACAGGCTAAGGATAATCCCAAGGGTTCGGTCTTAATCACCTGTAAGGATGGACTGACATTAACTGACAGGAGAAGATGGTAAGAAATACCATTGTTACTTTCCTCAAGAGCACCCACAGAGATCTATGCAACCCGTAAGAAAAAGTACATGTTTCCTTTCCTGGGGCCACACAATCCTTCACCATCTGTCCCCTGCTTACAACCTCAAACTCACTGCTCACTACGCTCTCCTCCAACTCTGCAGTGACAGTGAACTCTGTGCACTCCCTGGCTGTGTCCTGCTGGCTCAGGTCTCTCTGGGCTTCTGTTCTCGCCCGGATAACTGCTTATCAGCCTTTAGTTCTAAACTTGGCTGATACCTCCGGAGATACATACCTGTCTATTCTCTGTATTTGTCTATCTCCCCTCCAGAAAGTGACATCCATCTAAGAATAGCTTCCTTAAATCCACAGAGCATATTACAACATTTGGAAGACACAAAGTATTCAATAAAAGTTTGATATATCAAAGGGGGGGAGGGAATGAATGGTTTCTCTAAGCTATTATGTGTCTATTTTAAAGATGCAATAACACTGTCCAAAACCAACTTTCTATATGAAATATTTCAATATTTTGATCTCACCTAGTTCTCATTAAAATGATTATCCAAAGTCACATAAGTATTTAATAGCAGGCCAACAATTAAAATTTGAGTCTTTCCATTCATACCAGAAAAAACTACTCCCTTTTCCCATATAGTTAAGTCTTGGACAAGATCTAAATCTAATATGCTCTAGAATATTTTATAAAATTTGGTAGATTAACAATAAAAAATACATACTGCATTTTAATACCAACTTTCCATTTAAATGTAAAAAAATGTGATTATTGGAATTAAATAAAATTATCCTATGACCAAAATGACTCTTTAAGGAGAGGATTACATAATCGTATTTTGCACAGTCATCCCCATCTGAGTATTACAGGTAAAAGATCTTTTTCAACATGTTGTCTATTCTATAAAAGATGGAACGACATATTTAGTTAAAGCTGTTCATGCAGGGCAGAGACCAAGCAGACTCCTCATGGTACTTTCTTGGCTTCATTCCATTTTTATTCTGATGGAAAATATGAACACATTGGTTTTAGAGTCAACATAGGTTTTCGTTGAGTAAACTTCTTGGCTGACTAGGTTTTCTGAGCCTAGCCCTTTTTGCTTTGGAAGAAATGTGTTTCTCCAGAAGATGCCAACATATCATGTGTTACTGATGTGTGACAAGATTCTGAGGAAAAATGGAAACACTTAAAATGCAAGACCTATTTGGGAGGAAATCATACAATGAAAGGACCTGGGGCCTGCCCTTAGCCATTTTCTAAAATTATTTGGGCACTATCTTTAGGATTTAAGGGCATATGCAGATCCTGTAAAATGCTTTAAGTTTAGGGAATAAAATAGCATACAAAGGAAAGCACCTATAATTTATAGAAAGTAAAAGTCACTTAAATTTCAAACTTTCAAAGTTATATTAAATCTTTCCGCAACTTTCTCATTTCACTAAAAGAAACTACAAACCAACGTACCCTTCAGAAATGTACAAATTAAATCAGATCACTGAATATTGTGATTCTTTTTAATTTTTTATCTGCATTTTTTTTATTTTTCTCTATACATATACATCTGTTTATTTGGTTTCCACTTTTTGCCTTCACAAAACTAAAAAAGCTCAAAATGTAGTGACAATAACAATGTTTGAAATAAGGACTAGAAACAAAAACCTCATAAAGAACGAATGAAGATAAATACATTCAGAAAAGGAACCAGAGGAATGCTGCAACAAAATATTGAGCAATAACAATAATAATGCAAAAAAAGTAACATTCACATTGCCAGATAAGAGTATGTCTATCATAGAATGCTTTGACTTTTTTTTATTTACCTGAACTAAAATTCATTTACTAAAAAAATGAGAGAGAAAAGTCTATTACCTAAATAAAACAGTACTTTTAATCATTCCATAACTCTGCTCACAAATTTTCCACGAACGTCTATTGCCAGTGGGATAAAGTTCAAACTGATGTAGTTGGCATTGAAAAATCAACCTAACTTGCCCAGTGGTTCTCAAAATTTAGAGCCTATTTGAATTACCCAGTGGGCCTGTCAAACCAGATTCCTAGTCTCATCCCCTGAGCTTTTGATTCAGTGAATTTGGTTTGGGACCTATGAATGTGCTTTACCTAAAGGTTTCCACATAATGCTGATTAGGAATTAGAATTTGAAAAGCACTGTCTGGCCATCATCTGGCTTTTATGTACCAATTTCCATCCCCACCCCCCACCACACAAACACACACACACACACACACACAAATTTCTGTCTCTGCCCATTTTTTTACTTCATTGATTTTGTTTAAACTGTTCCAATTGCTCTTATACATACAGGCTCTAGAGTAGGCATCCTCAAACTCCTGCCTGTGGGCCACATGCGGCCAGCCTAGGACATCTATCTGGCCCGCGGGGTGTTTTTGCTGCCACTGCCTGTCCTGCTTAGCAGCCAACTTGTCCCAGGGCTCGCAGTCCTGCCCTCCAACTGTCTGAGGGACAGTGAACTGGCCCCCTGTTTAAAAAATTTGAGGACCCCTGCTCTAGAGTTAGAAGAAAGTTATCCTGTACTCTTCAGGGCATCTGTCTTACCAACTGTATTTGAACACTGCCATAACTATATTCCCACCTACCCTCTCTTTTTTTTT
>NW_003852532.1:1183453-1187059 GCF_000181295.1 Otolemur garnettii | reverse complement strand
GTGCTTTATACTTTTAGATAATGATTTAGAAATGAATCAACATTAATAACATTTGATTTAGTTCATTCATTTACCAACTTTTTATAAAAAATGTCACATAAATTGAAATCCTGAAAGAATAGTTTAAGGATTATCCAGAATCACAACTGTCAATATTGTTCTGTTTTTGTTTTATTCATGTTCTATTTATTTATCATTGTGTGTGTGTATAGATTAATAGATATGCAGACAGATGTTTTTGGATGGAACTTTTGAGAGGACGTGGCAGATATCATGAAACATGACTAATACTTCAGCATGCAAATCCTAAAAGAACATTTTCATAAATAAATAACCTTAATATCCCACCTACTCTCACTCAGCTTGGCGAACTTGTTATCCAATGTACAAACTTGAAGACCCTGAGGTCATTTTCCCTTCCCGTGATGGTCGTCCCCCTCAATGAGAAAAGTATAAAACAATATTCTAGGACAAACAATATATTTTTGTTATGACTATTAGCCTCTCCTCCTGAGAGAAAAGCATATAAGCCAGGCAATTTCCCAACCATGCTCTTCCCCTTGATAGGAAAGAAATGTAATTGTGTACAAGGAGAAAAGGAATGGGTCCCCAATTCAGGGCTGAGTCCCCTGACTCCTCAGATTCCTGGATGATGGGCATGCTCTTTGTCTACCAAGAGAATCTTTTATTGTGGGGAGAGAGTCCAGATAAAGGTTAATAGGCAAATCAACAGCTTCCCACAAGGCCAGACTCAGAATTATGACAACAGCTGCCCACAGAGGCTATCGTCCCCTTCACTAAGCAAGCAGGATTGCAAGTGGGCTCCTCTGCTGAGTTTTAAGCAAAGGAAAAATGATCTGCTTGAACGAGGACTAATGGTAACTGTTCATCACAAAGGATTTTGGTTATAAACAAAATAATAAAGTAGCAAATAAAACTGCCTTATTTAATCATTTGTAAAATTCCGATTTTAGGGGTAAAACATTATTAGATTGTAATTAACATCAGAAAAAGCAAACAGCTGCCGCTGTAGGAGCGCTAAGAGAACCAAGTCTTCAATTTCTGGGGAAAAGGAAAACCCAGAATGTTTCTAGCTGAAAGGGAGGAGGGATACAATGTACTCAATTTCATTTCTGGTTATCGCTTCTGTTATAGAAAAAATATACAAATATACAAAAAATAGAGAATACTCGAGTCTCCAACTCAATTTTATAAGACCTTAACAGTTTTCTTATTTCTAAGGAATGAAAGATTGGAGGATGAAGCCAAATGAGTACAGGTCCTTCTCGTCACCCATCCCCACTACTCTGAATTTGGTATTTATTACTCCTATGCATATTTTTTTAATTAAATCATCACTGTGTACATTAATGCAGTCATGGGGTATAGTGTGCTGGTTTTATATACAATATAAAGTACTTTCATCAAACTGGTTAACATAGCCTTCATGGCATCCTCTTAGTTATTGTGTTAAGACATTTCTATTGTACATTTAGAAAGATTCAGGTGTACCCTTGTAAGATGAACCATAGGTGTGGTCCCGCCAAACACCCTCCCTCCTATACATATTTTTAAGACCCTCATTAGAATATAATTCACACACTGTAAATTCTACCCATTAAACATGTACAATTCATTGTTTTTAATATATGCAAAGAGTTATGCAACTATGAGACAATTTAATTTTAGAATTCCCACACACTCTGCAAAACATTCTGTTTGGATTTACCTAGTCTGGTCTTTTTACGTATGAAATGATACAATCTGTGGCCTTTGCATCTGGCTTCTTTTATTTCGTATGACGTTTTCAAGTTTTATCCATGTTGCGGCAGGTAACAGTATATCACTCCTTTTATTTCCAAGTAACATTCTATCATGTCGATATAAGATTCTACTCATCCATTCATCCCTTAGCAGACATCTGGGACTCTTTCACTTTTGGCTACTATGTGTAACACTGCTATGGACATTGGTGTGCAACTACTTTTGTGGGCCTATATTCTTATTTCTCTTATGTCTTATTATAAACATATAAAACATATGTCTTATATGTTTCTCTTATTTCTCTTATATATGTCTGGGAGTCAAACTGCTGGGTCATATAATAACTGTACTTTAACGTTTTTGAGGGACTGCCAGACTGTTTACTAAAGTGGTTGTACCATTTAACATTCCCATAACGCAGAGCATCAAGATTCCAGTTTCTCCACATCCTTGCTAATGCTTATTATCTATTATCTTCTGTCTTTTGGATTATAACCATGCTGGTGGGTATTAATTGGTAGCCTATGGTTTCTATTTGAATTTCTCTGATAACTTATCATGTTAAGCGTCTTTTCATGGATATCAATCATTTGTATACATTCTTTGAAGAAAGAATGGAAAATGTCAGTTCAAATCACTGACATTTTTAAATTGAGTTTTCTTTTTATTAGTGATTTGTAAAGGTTCATTATATACTCTGGATTCAAGCATGTTATCAGATATAGGATTTACAAATAGACCCTGTGGACTATCTTCTCACTTTCTTGGTACTGGACTCTGAAGCACAAACTTGTTTTTAATTGATACAGTCCATTTCATTATTTATATTTTCTATTGTTGCTTGTGTTTTTGGTGTCGTATCTAAGAAACCATCACTTAATCTCACAAATATTTCTATACAATTACTTTTCCATATCTATGAATGACACAGCATTCTTCAACATGGTTGAAGCAATGTGTTTTCCAACTAACAACGGTTAAGGGTGTTCACTTCTTCACATTCCACCAAATCTCGGCTATCTTAGGCTGTTAATTATGTTGACGATGACTTGGTATCTCATTATTTTAACCTGCAATTCTCTATTTACCTCCTTTTACTGTATTCCCATCCTCTTCTTTTGTGAACGGTCTGTTCATGTCTTCTGCCATTTTTATTATTTTTTCCTCCTTTTCGAAGATTTTTATATGCAACTGATAAATACTTCATAGGTCATACAACATGCTTTCCTAGTGCATAGGCTGTCCTTCTGAATGTTTGTAGTTTACTTAACTGCTATTAATTTTACTGTTATCAAATTCTATAATGGTTTCCATTTTTTCCTGGTTTTTCATCCTTTTGGAATTTTACATCACATAAACCTTATCCTCTAAGAGATATTATACAGTACAGCTACTACTAGACAAGACACAGCAATCAGACCGTCCTGATTAGAGTCTACTATGTATTAACTCTGTGACTCTCAACACAGTATTTAAGTTCTCTGAACCTGTTTGCTCATTTGTACAATAGATATAATAAAGTCTCAATATCTACATGTTTATTTTAATTGTTGCAGCTACAAATCTATAAATCCATACATTTATCCATGGAGGAGCAAGGGTCTTTACCTTGCTCTGTACTTAAATGCAAATATTCACATATTAAAACATAAAAAGAACGCTGATGTTTACATTCTTGGATTTGTAAGTTGTAAAATCACAAATTAAATATATTATTGTCTTAGATTATTAATATTTAAAACAACAATAAGAATGCTACTTTTTTACCCCAGGATTTGATTATTTTGTAAATAATAAGATAATGATTCAGTAAAAGCCACAGAAATGATAAAAAAAAAAAAA
>NW_003852532.1:1157067-1183281 GCF_000181295.1 Otolemur garnettii | reverse complement strand
AGAATAAGTACTATAGCAATTGTACCTGCTGAAGACACTTCACTAATTATTCTAAAACATTCTACAGCAACTGCAGGACCTGTAAAATCCGATGTGTAAACCTAGAGGATCCCAGTACAAGTGACATCCTACAGTGGAGAGAATGGTAATCGTGTAATTTTAGCATTAAGAAACAAACGTGAAGCCACCTTAGCACGTGTTCTTGGGGGAAAGCTGCAGACTGCATTTCTTATTAGCAGTCACAGGTACTCAGGACATTTTGCAAGTGGTCTCTTTAACATTTTAGGAAGAGGAAAAAGAGAAAGATGCTCCAGTCTTCAGTATGAGGTGTAAAATTCTTCTCTAGCACTTACATGTATTGTTCCTCTACTTTGTACTTTTCAAAACTCAGATGCTAAGGTATTTTGACTCAATAAATTGCATAAATTGCAATCCTGTGAGCACTAAATTATGACAGACTAAATGTGGCCGAATATTGAACACTTTTTACAATTAGAAGATATGAGAATATTATATATCAGAATGAATAGGAAAATCACAGTACAAGTTTTTAAGAACATCAAAGCAGCAGTTTCAACTAAGAGCTTTAGTAAGACACTAAAATTTATTCTTGATGGTGATAGTGCTTGTTTTTGTAACCTGTCTCTTAAGTAAAATGCTCCTGGGACAAAGACCTAGTCTCAACTTTCTAAACATTCAGACTAAACAGTAATCCTAAAATCAAATTTAAATGTAATTCCTAAAGAACTCGAACTAAAAAATTCTGAGATCCCAGCTTCTGCTCTGGCTTTAGTACTAACAAGCGAAACTTCAAAAAAAAAAAATAATGCCTAACAGCTTTCTGCCTCATTTTCCTCACTTGTAAAAATGGAGAAACAAAAGTAGATCATTGAAATTAACTAGGTCTTTTAAACCTGAGGGTGTAGGTGCCTTTAGTGTACATTTCTGCTAGGTTTGTTTTAGGCTGCAGAGATGTTTGTTTACATAATGGGTCTTTATTTTCTGTTAAAGGAAGGCTCCATCATCCCACACACAAACTTCTTCCGTTCTTACTTGAAAGGAAATTCCTTTTCAAGGTTCACAGTACATTAGAGACAGCTGCATAGCTGAGCTTCCTCCAGAAACTTTAAAAAGCTGCAGATGGAGCCCGTGTGCGTGACATGGATTATGGAATGAGACAGTCTTAAGCATCTGGATTGCCCCTTCTCTTACCCTCTTTCTATTTTATACAATCTGGGATGTTGCCTGTGTACCCTAAGTGGGGGGTGTGCATTCATATATATATGTGTGTGTGTGTGTGTGTTTTTAAAAATCACGTCCCTGGGGGAATGCAGGAGCTCTCCAAAATAACAACCTGAGAGCTAATTGTCAAAGATAAGCATAAAAAATCTATTTCCAATCAATGACATTTTAACAAAAGCCACTACCTATTAATTTCCAAAGAGGCCAACTGCACCATCAACTCCCTATTCCCTGCATATGTTTCCATATTGTCCTAGAATTTAAAAGTGTTTGTCTGGTAAACGCAATTCTAGACCCAGAATTCACAAAACAGTACTAAACTCAGGGGGTAAGAATTCTGGCCTAGAACTTTTCCAGCAGAAGCAAAAACAAGCTATGACTTGGCTTCTTTCCAGAATGGTCCCCAAAACTGCTCAGACAGCCACAAAGACATAAATAATTTTCACTAGAGACCATATTTAATACAACTGGGAGTGAGCACAGGCTTGGGAGCATCCAAACAGCAATATGGTGCTTTCTAAGGGGGTTCACAGAGTCAAACTCTAAAAATATTTCCAGGAGCCTAACAGATGTCTAATGACTGCCTAGGGACAGAAATTATTTAATCAAATGTATCTGAGGAAGAGATGAGAAATTTGGGATTCCCTTTTCATTTTACATTCCCAGAAATCCTTCAGTTAATACTCAGATTGTTCCAAGTAAATTAAGACCTTTCTTTCTCAGTAGGGACAATATTTGACTAGTGCTAGGACAATTGTTTTATTAAACAATCAGTCATGCTGGTGTAATACATTATGAAAGAATCTCTACACTGGGTATGTGGGTAAAGTAACTTCTGAAACACCTCCTGACAATTCCTTTTAAATACACATTAATAAAACAGTTTCATTTCTTGGTCAGAAAAGGGTTAGAGTTTCTGTCCAGAGGTAAAGAATAAACTGATTAACTTAAATCCAATGTGTATAAAATCTCCTGAGATAGCTTACTAAACTGAAGCCTTCTGAGCTCACCTCCCAAATACCTGGTTTAGTAGATACGGATGGAGCACTGGGACCTGTGTCTTAAAATGACCTCTCCTGATACTGACTAGGGGAGACACAGAACCACGCTATGGGAACTCCGTGTTTCTCAAATTCACACATGTTGATTGGACACTGCTTGTTTGCTGATTCCTACTCAACAGTCCCCGCAACAAGCCTTCAGCCCAAGCTCACTGAACATCTGCATAAAACCCTCAAGTCCCACCAATCAGGCAAGAAAGAGGCAGAAAAATCATCTGATCCTGAACTCAGGTCTCTTCTGCTACACTGCACGAAGCTGCCACAGAGAAAACACTTTGGCCAACTGCTGTATTATTGTTGGCAAGCACCAAAATTTGCTCAAAACCCTTACAAATGAAACCCAGCTGCTTAAGCTCAATACCAGATGTCTTCTACAATGTGTGGCTTTGATAGATTAAATTGAGCATAAGAAAGAGATGAAATATATGAAAATCTAATTTGCAAGATGTTTGTCATTAAGTCTGTTTAACAAAAAGGACAGAAAATTGTATTTTTCATTAGAACAGGTTAAGTAGGGTAGATTAATAATATTCATAATAGCTACTAAAATGCTTGTGTAATGGACAAACTGTCTGGTACATATGCATAAAATCCAGTCCAGAGACAATCTCCAGAAATGCCCCATTGAAAGAAATGTCATGTGTCTGTGAAATCACATGATTTAACCCCAGACTCCTTTTTCTTTAGACCCATCCCCCAAAATGAACATGTTTCACTCAGCCCGTAGGAAATTAAGAAGGAAATATTTAGTGATATTGTCTGATTTTAATAAACTGTAATAATCCTATGAAAATATATGTATAAGAAACATATGTGCGTGGATAGGTCAAATATGTCTTAAAAAGTGTGTGACATAAAAAGGCAGTTTGTGGAGCGACTTTAAGTGGTATCTACCCCTCTTCCGTCACCACATCAGGCTGGAACTCTTGTTGTTGTTGTTGTTGTGACTGTTTTCCAGGTCATGGCACAGTTCTCAGTAACCTCAGCTGAATTCAGAGGCCAAGTTCAGTTCAGAGAAGCCATTCAAATGCACCTCCGAAGGGCTGCTGCCTGTTCCCTCACTCAAATGACCCAATATTTCATGGAAAAATACAGCATATTACTCTTACCATGGTCAACTTTTTATCTCAAATTAGGAACCTAAAAATACTTGCTTTGTACTGGCATTTGAGTACTTATTTGGGCTTTTAACTCTAAGCAAGACAAACACTCAGCTGATATTTAGCCTCACTGAAATCATACACAGCCAAGCCTCCAGTCTGGATTTCCTTCAGGTTCAAACCAAATAAACACAAAATGATGGTGTGACATATGATTTGATTTTTTTATATCTGAAAAAAATCAGTATTCTTTCAGAGAGAAAACAAAGTAAACACTTTATCAAAAACATTGTTTGATATTTCTATAAACATAATAACAGGAAGATAATTTTATGCAAAGTTTACAAAACAACCCTTGGCTTTCTAAAGCGGCAAACTATTGGTCTTGCCATAGCTCATATTTGAAGGTAAACGGCAATGACCAGAAAAAAATTTTAAGATGCCCTCTTTATATTTAAATTTTCTCACACTTGGCTAATATCTTATCAGTGCAGTTCCCATATCACAGAAGTTTCATGATTAACGAAAAGTGGTGTAAGTCACATTTCCTTACACGTAAAACTCCCATTAAAATTAAGAAGATCCCGTATGAATACGAGGACATTAAGTACTCAAGGAGACTGTGAAGCAGTAAAAAATCATGAACCAAGACAATTTTCAGCATGTACTCACCAAGTTTCTAAATAGTGAATTAGAATGTACATTAACTTTCCTCTGGACTCCAGAAGAAATCAAAAGCATAGTTTCAGACACTAAGTTCCCAGAATCTGATCAAATAAATAACATACATACAGGGACAGCCTCAAACTTGTATCCTGTTCAAAGACCATAAATGAAGACTTTATAGGATGTTCTTTGTGAGACACGAAGTTTGCAGCTACTATTTTAATAAAGGAATGAAACTTATAACAATCTGTTGAAACTGAAGTCTGTCAACTCACTACATGGTTTCCTATTATTTCTGCCACCATCTGCTAATCTTGAATTTCAATTGCCTATTTTTTTAAAGAGTAAAAAAAAAAAATCACAAATCCCCTTCATTAACTGTTAAAATAATTGTTTAGAAACTATAGAAACACATTGCTATTATTAGTAGTTGTAACATTTCCTAGATACTAAAGTTCAAGTGAGAGATACTTAAGTCTTTTAATTTTTTAAGACACATAGCAAACAAATGTCATTGACTAGCCAGTAGTAACAATTCAGCATAAACAGAAGAGTGCTGGATGCATTCCTATTATTAGTAGGAGTGACAACAGCAGCTATGGTAAATGTTTTGTTTTAGGGCACTTTTTTAAATTTTAGACAGGGTGATGCTCTGTAGTCCAGGCAGGAGCACAGTGGGACAATCACAGCAACCTCCCAACTCAGCCTCCTTAGTAACTGGGATTATACAAGCAAACATCACCACGTCCAGATCATTTATTTTTTCTTTTAGAAAGGGGGTCTTACTATGTCGCCCAGGCTGATCTCTAACTCCTGACCTCAAGCCATCCTCCCCCCTCAGCCTCCTAAACCCCTGAGACTGTAAACACATGATCCACTGAGCCTGAGTATTAAGAGTTTAGTTACCAACCTAATCCAAACCCTCTTCAGAAAACTTGCTCCTGCCCACAGCATCTATTATTGTCTAACAGTCACCTTGGTATAGAAAGGTGGTTCCCATTTCATTAGTCTAAGGCTCTGCAGCCAATCAAATTCCCTCTCTAAAAAATTAAAGACATAAGACAGTGAAACATCTATCCGTTAACTCTGAAGAACAAAACAAAAAATGTCTTGGAGCCTCAAAGAGTGCAGTCACCAGTTTGGGTCATGTGAGACATAATGAGTCTGTCCAGGGGGGTCACAGACTCCTCCATGAGCCAAGACCGTGCTACACACTCAGGATACAGCAATAAATGAAATGGACAGAGTCTGCTCCTCCGACCAGCTTAGCTTCTGGCAGGACAGTGACATGTACAAGGAAAATAAAATTGACGAAGAGGGAGTAGATCAAAGGGTCTCATTTGACTTTTATTTAATTTTGACTATTAAGGAAAACTTAACTAAAATCTAAGCAAACACATGGATAAGCAGCACAGAAAGGCCAAGAACTTCCTGAGCCGTGGAAACAGCATATGAGGAATACCTGAGTGAGAAAAAGTCTGGGTCTTAAAAAGAAAAAAAGTCTTGGTCTTATTGTCTTATTGCTGCTGCTATTTTGGGACAGTAAAAGGTTGATGTGGCTGATACCAGTGAACAGTGAGATGAGATGAGCTCATACCAACCAGGCAGAGAAAGATCTGGATTTTATTCCAAATGGAAGGATCATCCATTAAAGGATTTTAAAGAGAAAGGCTGGGTACATTGGCTCACTCTGGGAGGCCAAGGTGGGTAGACTGCCTGAGCTCAAGAGTTCTAGACTGGCCTGAGCAAGTGAGACCCTCATCAATGCTAAAAAAAAAAAAAAAATTGAAAATCTAGTTGGCTGCTATAGTGTATACCTGTAGTCTCAGCTAAACTACTCGGGAGGCTGAGGCAGGAGGATTGCTTAACTTGGAGAGTCTGAGGTTGCTATGATTAACACCAGGACACTAGAGACTCTGTCTCAAAAAAAAAAAAAAAATTAAAGAGAAAAGAAATCAAAGAGTGGTTACATACTCCAGCAGGAGAAGGGAAATATATCCAAGGCCCCTAAGAGACAGACAAGTTGAAGCTCAAAGTCCTTGAGGCCTTCTGGGTCTCATGAGACCTGTGTTTACTTCTGCGTTTTGTTTGTTTGTTTGTTTATGTCTCATTCAACTTCTTCCTCTGCTTATTATATTCTGTTCCTCATAACCAATACTAATAATATGTTTTTATGTGAATAGGTAATTAATTATCGAAGGTATGAGATAGAGATGGTATCAAGCAGAGAAATCAGTTAATCAAAAAAGCTATAGGAGGGGGAGGATGGGTGGAGGGAGAGTAGTTGGTGGGACCACACCTATGGTGCATCTTACAAGGGTACATGTGAAATTTACTAGGTGTAGAATATAAATGTCTTAACACAATAACTAAGAAAATGCCGTGAAGGCTATGTCAACCAGTTTGATGAAAGCATTTCAGATTGTGTGTAAAACTAGCACATTGTACCCCATGATTGCATTAATGTACACAGCTAGGATTTAATTTTTTTTAAAAAAAGCTATAGCTTCTCTATAGCTAAAGCTTCTCTTTTATACCTTTAAAAGAAAAATGGAAGAGTTCAGAATAAGAATTATGTTTTTCTGAGTGCAAGTCACAATCATCTTCGTGTATTTTAATATTAACATTCCCAAGCTAACATATTTAACATATTTAAATAACATAACATATTTAACACGCGAACAAAAGTATAATAATCAAGACCAAAAAGAGTCCATTTGGATGTAAAATGTAGTATAAGAAAGCTTGAAAGAAAATTGACTAATCAGTATAACTTCCCTACAGTCAGTTGTTAATACTATCTCTTATGTGAGGATTTGCTCAACTTTCTGTATAAATTCTAAAACCAAATATGCATTTGAAAAGTGAGAAAAAAGGCACATTCACAGATTGATTTTTCTGCCAGTTCTAAATAAATAAAAGGTTTATAAAATGTTATTTCAACTTCAACTGGCTTCTAGGGGAAAAAAGAAACTAAGGTGAGTTACTCTGATACTTCTAATATTATTATTCTTCCAAAAGACTTCACATATTTGTTAAAGATTATAATGATATTTGCATGGATATTTACACATATCCATGACTTATGTATTGCTGCTACCATTTTTAAAAGAACATAACTTACTTTATAAAAGGTGAAACCAAATAATTTGAGTCTGTACTCAATAGTTATTTCAATGTCTATTAGTAGTGTCCAATCTACTCTGCAGAATTTTAAGTTGAGAACTATGGTTTAGTCATTTCATCCAGGTAAATTACCACAGTGATCAAATTTCTCACATCTGTGATACTCACCACAACTCGCAGTTACTGCAGATTAATAGCCTGAGATTAATTGTTGGAAATGCCACATAATAGCTGTAGTAGAAAACATTTTAAACACAGAACCACATTTATGCACTAAACAGCTGTGTCGGTCTAACAGTTTAGATTTTCACTATATTTTGCCATATGGTAACGAGGATCATTTTTCACTTAAAATATTACCGAAAAGACGCCCTACAGCAATATTATCATTCTAGTTTTGAAAGTACACACTCACAGCCATGTTTGTTATCCTCTTGTTATTAGATTCCCTATTTGCTCCCATTTTAATTAAAATATTTTATAACAGATTTTTTTTTTATTTTAATTAGTACCAACCGGATCAAATATAAATATTACAATAGGAAACCCACAGAATAGGACCCGGCAATTTATATTTGACCTGGTTGGAATATTTATATTTGACCCAGTACATAAAACTGTGAGGGCCACGAAGATTGGGATATATTTTTGTTCATTGGGCTTCAGGGCTTTAATAATTGTCACTACTAACATAGAACCACTTCTAGGTTAAATCCAGCTGCCAACTCTTACTTTAACTGCTGCAATAACCGATCACCATGATTTTATGGAAAAAAATACTGTAGAAAAACTAAATGAAAATTTCACCTTTTAAAATATCAAAGCATGAGGCCTAGCCATGCCCAGAAGGACACACTGTTGCCTCCAGTTTTAGAACAAAAGATATAAAGTCCTTTAGTTTGGGGAGGTCTACTGGTCTACTATCTTTGTAACATAGTACTAAATTCCTTTAGCATAACTTAAGGAAGGTAGCCGTGAAAATGATGCCTTAATACTTTACACACTGCACTCCATCCAGTATTTTAATACCATTTTCACACTGCACCATGTTCATTATAACTGCCTCTGATTCTCCACTATGTTTGGAAAATAAAGGAGCAAGGTAGTATAAGTAGCTCAATTCTAAAAATAATCTCTTTCAAGTAAAAAGTTACATATTTTTACCATTACAGGTCACACTTCTACCTTTAGGAAGGCAAATCCACATATTAGGATCCTTAGCTTTTAAAAAATATATTTCTGAAGCAACCACAATGTGCCAATATAAAAAACATGAAAGTCGAAATGTCTACCGAGATACACTCTTCCTTGCTATATCTCCCTCAAGTCAAACATTTAACATGAAATTTAGGCAGTGACTAGATCTAAGCTGATGAATCACTACATTTTGCCACCCTTGCTACTACCCCAACTAGGGAGAGTTCTATCCACTTATGAAGACTTTGTAGAGCGTTGTACCTTGGGAATGGAATTGCACCATCATATGTATTCCTTCCACACAAAATTTTTATGTTTCCACGTATTTAATTTAAAATTTTTTTTATTTGCCTGACCCTCCCACTCTCCATATTGCTCAAGTTGTCATTTTAAATACATTTACTTTAAATAAGGATGTATGGTCTCAGAACATTAATATCAACTTTGACACTCACTTAAGGAGCCACGACCACTTCATTGTCTATGCTTCACATCTATCATTTTTTGGTGACCATCATTCTCACTAAAGTAGATGCAGAATTAATGAACGGAAAACATGTTACAAGTTGTCACTGAATATTTAACTTTGTTAGTCAAAGTTGCTTCATCTTGGTTAAAGTCGCAGTCTCTGTCTCTAGCACATTCTGTATTCATCAGGGCAAAATTATAAAAAGTTAGAGGTAAAAAAATTCCTCCAAAATATGTTCATTAAGGACAAAGCTGGGGAGATGAGTGGAGACTCAGCATGTTAATCACAGTAAGATGAGCTTTCAGAATCCTCACAGTCCCGTCTCAATGTTCATTTGCCTTGGTTGCCTTTTGTTCTTGCATGAATTAATGATTACTACTAGTGATATTAAATGATAACAGTAAACCTTCGGGCAATTTTATATGCCAGACACTATTATGCATTATTTACTTATTTAGTAATCAAACCTATGGTAATCATTATCCCTCTTTTACAGCTGAGAAAACTGAGATATCTGTAAGATAACTCATTTGAGTTTTACACACCTAGTAAGGGACAAAGCTAAGATTCAGGCATTCTGAGTCCACTGTAATGTGTACAAGACAAAGCTGGCACACACCCATAACACACACACACACACACAAGAGCACTGGATGGGGAGTGTTCACAAGGCTTTAGATCATTAGAGCTGTATGAGCTAAAGAAGGTGGAGAATGCTTCTGGGCTTCAACCTCCTCACTGGAAAAATAAAACATTATTTAACACAACATCATGTTAAGATACATTCTAAGCTTAGCATTTTATGATTCAAAGATTCCACTTGCAGCATACAGCCTCCTTGCTTCCTATTAGCATAACTCAACACTAAATTCAGGTATTCACACGTTCCAAGAAAAATGCTAAAACAGAAAAAAAAATGTCCTTAGATAATGACGTAGCAGAATCTAGAATAGAGGAAGAACTACTTTACCTCACATAGATCATGCTTTAAGCTTTCCGGAACATTCTTAAGTAACAGTTTCCCAGAATTCTTTTTATTATCTTCTAGAAGGTACCAGTTTACGATAATTTTTGTATAATAAACTAGCAAAGTACGTAGATAAGCTAATTCTTCCTTCATATAAATACACAAAACTATTCTATATTGCACTTACGCCAATGTATACCAGAAATTAAAAACATTTTTCCATAGAGCCAACCCACAAAATATAGTGACAGTGTCAAGGAAAAACTTGAGACTATGAAAACTTGAATTCTCCGAATGCCAATTAAAAGTACATAGCTTTCTTATAGATGGTAGCCAAATTAATTCTATAAAATGCATTCACAAATACATAAAGTTGAACTATAAATGCATTTCAATCTCATATGTATTCTCTTTATCATCTGGCTTAATTTTATGAAGCCATCATTTACTCATTTCTACCCGTAATTTCCTCATTGTAATCACTATACCAAAGCCTGTTATGTCATAGTCATTATGTTACCTTCTAATTTAAAATAATTTACCTACTCTTAAAGTAACTTTTTTTCCAAAAATGTGAAGTCAACTTTAAATATTGCTATCTTTTAGTTAACTTGATACAACAATAATTCTTCTGAACAAGATTATCACAAAACAAGCCCCTGGCTTTTTTTTTAATGCAGACAAACATTACATTTGACACAGTCACAAACTATAATTATTGCCTCTGTAAAGTTTGAAATTTACTCAATGTATCCATATAAAATTGTAATGAACTTCAAAGTCAATTACCCTACAAAAATCTAACAGTATTCAAATGGAAATGACCAAGACGAACTGTGTTAAACTTGTTATCATCTTAAACTGTCATAGTTTGGTGAGAATCAACTTTATCCTCAAGGTTCCAAATTGGATTGCATTGCATTCTCAATTGTAAGAGAAAACAAAAACTTGCAATCTCTTTAAAATTATTCTAGCAGACCATCTCCCACAGGAATCATATTAAAGGGCTGTGGCATTAGGAGGGTTGAGAACCACTCAGCTAGAAAGCTTTGCCCTGATAGAGAAAGAAGAAGAATCACAGAGCAGTTGTAGGATGGAACTTTTTAGCCACTAAACTTCCTCCCTGAACTGTCCCCTTTGTGATAAAAGCGGAAATCAGAGGTGAACTCAGCTCCCGTCTGTGCTGTGGTGCAGGGCACTGATCTTCTTACCCCTGTGTGCACAGACAGAAGAAGCAGCGAGCAAACGTCAGGCTGCGGGGTTAGCTCCTCCAGCCAACCCGCTGCAGCGGAGAGCCGGCACTGTGACCCGCCTGCCTGAGACTCCTGTTCCCTGCCTTTCCTCTCCCTGGATCCCCTCTGCTGCCACTCTTGTCACATCCTCTCTCAAGCCTGAGACAGGACCATGACAGACAAGCCTGTTACAAACTGGTTCTGTCACCACGGAGACTTCAACGGATCACCTCGTGGGGAGGACAACAAAGGGCCGGGAGGACCCCAGCCGGATTGTTTGCTTAAGCAAGGAGCCTGACCCAGCTGCCCACACAGGGGCCGGCACACGCGGGGCTTTGCTCCCACTGGCAGCACCCACGCCCCCCATCTCTCTGGCCACCGTGAAGGGAACCCAAAGCAAACCACACCTACACTTTGCCCTCACAAAATAGCTGGTTTCTTTTGTTGAAGTTTTTTTTTTTTTTTTCTCTGCTAAGATTTATAACTGTTTGGGAAATGTAGAAAGAAAAGAACTTTTTTTTTAATTTCATGAAATGACAGAAACAGTGTAACACATCACAGTGCCATGTTCTTACAGTTTTCTTACACTACATCATCATGTAAATAATGAGACCAATACCTTTGGATCAAGTACACAGATATGAAAAAGAGTCACATGTAAAAGACATTTCTAATAAATACTGTAGGTTAAAATATTTCAGTGATGACTACAGGTTTAAGTGTCCTATACAGAAACACGAGAGCTCTGAACCTAACTATCCTCATTATGTAAATGTTTTATTTAAACTGTAATTGTTCCTCAAAGTAAACTCTGAACATTTTTGTGACTGTTCATTTCTCATGATAATGAACTTCTTTTTTAACAGTAATGGCCTTTAAAAAAACTCTCTTGTTTTCTTTTACTCTGAGAACTGTCAATAATAAAAGAACAGCAAGAAACGTAACTATATTGTTTGTTAGAAACTACAATGTTACCACGGATAGATACAACAGTAGTTCTTAAACCAATCAGCTTGCCTAATAAAAAGTTTATGAGTATAGGGGAAGATTTATTACAATAGTCACATCTAAGATAGCAGGATAGTATCTTTACTTGATATTTTAAAAATCAGTTTCTTGAGAAAACAATCTCTGGTATCTGCTCACTTTCCAGAGACACCCCCTCCTTTCCCAGCCTAACTCCCGACCCCATCAGACACCTCCCAGCACTATTCTACTGAAGGTGCCATTCAAACCTATTCTCAGCGTAGCCCAACAATTGTTTTTTATAATCTTACACACACTACAATCAATCTAACCCCCTCAATTCATACTTTTATACGAAGAAATTAAATAGAAATGTAATATTTTTTAACCACACAGGAAATCTTAGACTATTTTGAACTTAATAAGCTACACATTTTGCATTTCACAGAAGCCATGCTACTTACTTGTCAGGAAGATGGAAGTCAGGGGTGATGCAAAGCAACTATCTTTCAGTATCATTTATCCCATGTCCTTGTTAGTTAGTTAGGGAGACTGGCGCATAGTAATACGAACAAGGGTGACCAGGAACAGAGGACTGATACGTGGGAAAAGCAGACAGAAATCAAGCAATAGAATTTGCTGTTCGAGGCTTCTCTAATCGGCTCAGAGCCACATTCACTACGTGGTTCCACTGCCAATTTGGAACCCAGCCTTCGGCTTTGGGGCAAGGAGTGAAAGGCTGAAATGTGGGACAGCTCCCATCGCTCACATTTCCCCACGATGGGCATCTATAAATGGCTCAAAGCATCAGAAGAGAATCTTTGCTCTCTCCCTACAATCCTAACTCAGTTTAAAATAGTTCACATCAGTAACCATTTCTGATTGCGAACTATGTGCTAGCTATAGATGTACTCAAGAAGCTTAAAATACCACACTCGAAAAACAAAAAAGGACATCAGAATTAAGTAAAAAAGGAAGATGTTTTAAGATGAGTACCCCAAAGGAGTCCAGTGGAGATTCTGAGTAGGGGATGGATTAGACAGGTCCAAAGATGAAGGAAGAGCTGGATGCTGAGAGATGAACTGAACTTACAAGCAATAGAGGAGCTGGAGAGAAAACAAATTATATTAGCAAGGCATACGGGCAGAAATAAATATTTCATTTGTACAATAGGATGAGGAGAAAAACCTTACTGGAACAGACAGCTACTGGCTGGAGAGAAAGTGAGACAGAGTGGAACCAGATCATGCAGGACTCTGAATGCCGGTTTCACAGTTTATAATGTGTATTACACAAATGACTAAAGGCTTTTGAGCAACTGACCGCCTTAAGGACTAAGAAAAAGTTTAATACCTCAGCATGTAGGAATACTCTCTGACCCTCAACTTCCAACTGTCTGAAAAGAACTGAAATTTAGATTAAATACATGTTTTCATTGGGTCAAACATTTTTCTAATTCAGTTTTTCATTTAGTAATATTAAAAAATTCAAGAGGAATCCCTATTAATTCCTTCTATTTTACCTTTAATTATTAATATATGCCAAATACCCCAAATGAAGGAAATCTTCCATAAAAAAGCACATAATTCGGTCCCAAACGACTAGGCTCAGAAAAATCTCATGAAACTCTCATTGTGTAGATTAGAAATCTGGCTTAGCAAAACATTCCAATTTGCATATGATTTAACCCATTCACCTTAATGTGTATGTTTTTATCTATAGTTTACATTTTAATTTCCAAACTCCAATCTAAATAAGTATCTAATTGGTTTTAGAGGAGTCACACCTTCAGTTCTGATTTCCTATGTAGTGGGGGGAATCAGTGCTGCCAAATGGTTGGGATGTTTAACTTGTGAAGTTGTCACAATTGAGTCACTTAACCTCTCCAATAGATGCTACTTTAATTAAATGTTTATCTCTGAGGAAGAAAACCAGGAAGGAGAATGATTACCGTTTATATTTGAGGTGCCCTCATCATCTGCAGAGAGTAGCCAAGTTAATTTTGCAAATTAATTTCTGGGTGAAATGAAGCCTCATTGAAAGCGGGAGAAAAAATTAAAAGAGAGGTCTCAATTTGAAAATGTAAACCCAAAATAAGAGCAAGTAAAGGGAAAAAGAGCCTTGTGGAGAGTTCTGCCAGTATGAAGTGGACTTGCCATCACTACATGTCACTGGGGGAATCTTACACAGACTCACGTGCTCTAGACTTACGGAGTCCTCGGTGTAGAAGAGAAAGTCTACTTGGGCTTATCCAGGCACGTACAACCTGGGGTAGATTATGTTCTATAGTTTTCTCATTATCTAACTGTTAAGATTATCATATGGACTAAACCAATGAATATGAACTATTAAACACTACCCAGAGCACAGGAAAATACCAGAAAATGCCATAAAAATCAGAAAATGTACTGACAACTCTCATTAATCACTCTCCTGCCTCCTGACATGAAAAGCTGAAGAGCTTTGCTAACAATAATGTCCTTTAATATGTTATATTATATGTATAAAGTAACAGGCAAGAATGCAACATTTGCCAAACTGTTATTATCACAAATAATATAACCATTAAAACAAGGACACAAAATGTGTTTTATGCTAAATCAAGCTTTTAAAAAAATTGATTTAAAGCTGGGCATGCCTAGCTGTGCACCTGTAGTCCCAGCTACTCAGGAGCCAGGCATGAGGATCACTTGAGTCCCGGAGTTAGAGACCAGTAAGGAAAATACGGCAAGACCTCTCTTCCAAAAAAAATTTTTTTCCAACCATACCTGCAAAAGTAAATACTTATTTACATCAGTTTACTTTTATTTAATTCATTAAATATTAATTAATTAATTCATTAAATATTCCCACATAAAGCAGAAATATATTGAGACTACCTTGTCCCCACTTTCAATTTTTGCTTCATTTTCACATAGACGCCTCCCAAATCTCCTGATGTTATTATATGTACACAGTTTATAATGGCTCATAAACATTCACTGTTTACTGTGTTTGCAGGAACCGTGTCTAGTGAATAGGATGTGAAGAACATTAAAAGGAGTCAGTACCTGCCTTCAGGACAAAGCTTACCCTCCAATGGATAAAGACAAATACATAATCAAATAAAATCAGCTCGGCACAGAGGCTGCCTGCTCTGCAGCAGGAACACGGAGAGCACAGTGGGTAACAAAGACCCGTTCTGCCTGAGGGTGGGGTGGACTCGGGGAAGAAGCTTTTGACCAGGTCTTCAAAGATAAGTAGGAACTCACTGGGCAAAGGGATCAGAACAGACAGCACAGCGCCTACATTTATGAGTAAGGAAAAAGAGGAGTGCTAGCAAGGAACAGGAGAAGCTGGAGGTGCCGGGAAAGCAAGAGAACGGCTGGAAAGCAGATGGGAGAGGCTGTGAAGGGCTTGTAGCCCATTACCAGGAGGTTTGATCTCCACAGTGGAAGCCTGTATTTCTGGAGGTATTTGCAGAGGGTCCTTCCCACTGTTGAGAACTAATAAGGGCTACTACTTCCTGCAGCTGATCATATTTCAAAGGAAACTAGTAAATGTTTAGAGGTAAGATGAGAAACGTTTTCCTTTGTATCTAACAAAGTATAATTACATATGTCTTATTCTTAATGAGAATAATGAAGTGAGCATTATCTTCTTTATTACGTAGACATCCCTGCTAATACCCATGTTACTTTTGAATTAAACTTCCAATCAGACACACAGAAACATTAAAAATGAGAGTTCTTTCCTTCTGCCTATTAGAAGTCATAGCCTTTAGGATCCCTACCAGTCCACAGAATTTAGTACTGAAATATTTTTCAAGCTTTGATATGGGTTGTATCAAAAACAAATTACACTCAGAATTATATTGGTAATTCGTTTTAGTATTCTGGTTTTTAACTAAACACTTAACACTTCGTTACTGATGTAAAGAGCTACTCCACGATGAGAAAAAACATATTTGCAAAACAGCTCAAGGCACAAAAACTTTTCCCCTGACTTTGGCCTTTATAAAGACCACAACTTCAACTTGCTTTGAGGCTGCCTCCCGCCTCCCCTCCCCCGTCTCATTTGCAGCATTCCACATCACTAGTCATTAACAACCAAAGCTCCCTTCAGCTGCACCGTGAAAGACCATCACATTATTACAAATAAACAATCCCTTCCTCCCTTGAACGAGTGACACGTTATTCCGAGCACGTCTTCACTCTGCTTTCACTGCTCTGCCAAGGTCCCCGTGAGTGGGAAGGGGTAAAAAGAGAGAAAAAATATCCCACAACTTGTCTAACACAGGCGGAGGATGATTTGTGTTCTTACTTACGGGACAGGACTGTCACTGCTGATCTGCTTTCAGTCCTAGAGTACATGTGATAAGGGCTGACCTCCTTTAAGTATTCACACATTATGCACTCATGGAGAGCGGGCAGGACACAAAAGTCCTTCAGATGTTCTGGACATCAATCAAGTTCACAGCATGGAGCCTGCCAAACTTTTCTTCCATTTACTCAGGGAGAGGAAGGGGGAGTCCAAGACAGACTTAATAAAGTTTAAAGCTATGCCACAGTATATTTGGGGAGACCACTGTTATTAAAAGGGTGCTGTTTGAAAAAATTCTCTACAGTTACCACTAGCAACAAAAAAAAAAACGATTCACACACAAATAGAAAAAGACAACCAGATTTCTTTCCAGCTTTGAAATTTCAAAACTTTTATTATAAACTGGGTCCCAATGGCTTTAGCAGAACGCTATTTCCTCTTGTGAAGCCATTTTGTTAAGGATATATTTCAAAAACTAAAAATATAAATTTTCTTTTATAACCACCATCCTTAAGGGGAATCTTTTTTGAGGCATTTATAAAAGTCACAGAGGAAATGCATTTGTTACAAAATAAGCATATCTTAATATAAACTGAACACTAGTCAACAGTATAAGCCGTTTTTTCACCTGGTACAATTATAGTATTATTATAATTAACTGGCAAGAGCCCCAATATTATCATACACATGACGATACCTTCTCATATAGGCTTTTGATGCTGGTCTTTTATCACTGTCCCTCCCTATAACTTACTAAAGGGATTTGGGGTAGCTTTTGAACAAGAAAAGCCCCCAAACTGTGTTCACCTAAAACACTGAAACACTATGTCCTTGGAGCATATAATTTGATCATCGGCACAATCAAACCCATCAGAGCAAGATGCTTCATGAAATTTGATGACACAGTACCTTAAATCTATAAAAAAAAAATCATTTACCTAGAGATTGCAGGAGTCTTTTTAAAAGCTAATGATATGCTATGAATATGACAATTATATGCACAGCCTGTGCACAAGATGACCAGACACAAAAAGGTTAACAGACAATTCATGAGGCAACAGCACAATAAACCTTAAAAGAGCAAGAAGAGAATTAAAGGCAGCTTACATGATTAAACTACCAAAGAAAATTAACTCAGTAACTTTGCTAAAATAATTAAAACAACAATAACAAAGCCTGCAGATCATGTTCTGTGTGTATAAGTCCTGCATAGATACTTATTATCCAGTTTCAGTGTTACCGTACTAAAGGATTATAAAGTCAAACTTGCACCCTAGCAAGAGGCAAGTAGATGATTGATGAAATCTGTGGTTATTCTGTATGGTAACCACTGTAGAGCAAACCATCACTAGTAAATATGATTGTCTCAGGCCAGAAACTGAAACAGAATGGGAGGAAGATACCTTGGCAGGAGCGAGGACCCAAAGAATCCAGGGTATGCAGCTGTAGTTGTTTCCAGACGGACACAGAATGATGACATCTCCGATGATGACAGCTATGATGTTGAAGATCCTATGATTGTGACCCACACCAATGAGCAAGCTTTACTATCTGTTAGGCACTACATTATGTACCTCACTTTGAGGTTGGAATCAGAAGTGTTCTGGGTTTTTTCAAATTTGGGAATTTTTTGCATATGCATAATGAGATATGGGGATGGGTCCCAACATAAACATGAAATCATCTATGTTTTATAAACATCTTAGAGGCATTACTTGAAGGTCATTTTATGTAATTTTTAAAATAACTTTGTGCCTGAAACAAAGTTTCTAAACCACCAGAAAACAAAGGTGTCACCATCTCAGCCACCACAGTAGACAATCTGTGGTTGTTTGCTATAACCATCATTCTTGACTCTGGATTTATATTCTATCAATAAGCAATCTTTTTCTTACACTTGTTCATATATTTACACATAGTGTTTAATAGTAACATATGACATACCATTCGTACAGTAAAAAAAAAATGCATCAGGAGGGTGTAGAATTTTCCACTTGTGGTGTTATGTGGGCACTCAAAAGTCTTAGATTTTGGAACATTTCAGACTTTACACTAGGGATGCTCAGCCTGTATTATTTTATTTTATTTAACCTTTGCTGTCTCCCTGAGCAGGATGTAATATCATTTCCAGGGCAGAAACAATCCATTCAGGTGCTGGAGGACTCAGACTCTGGGAAGCTGGTGAGATTAATTCAGAAATCATGGCTGCCAGAAATTCTGACAGCTGAGCCAAAGAGGAGTCAGATATTCTCAATTCCAAACCTCACCTTCAGTGACAGCAAACAGCAAGAGCTGTGTGTGCAACCGGAGTGCATTCAGAGGTCAGGGGTTTCACATCTGCTGAGAGGCAGAACCCTCTCATAGAGCATGTATGTTACAAAAGCAATTATAAGAAGAATCAAAATGCATATGTTATTATTATAGTAAGGCAGTATTTTGAATACATTCTTTTTAACTTTCCCAAAGGCCCATCAATGGTCCAGGCGGGTATTATCAACCACATTTCACAAGGGGAGCAAGTAATGTGAGTGCAGCAGCTTGGAATTGAGGAACAAGTCCTTGAATAAACCTGCACTTGAGGAGGTACAGCGAGGAAGTACCCCAGGCCCAGAAGAAAAGGCAACTGAATGAATCAGGCCATCAAGTTCTTCCCTCACCAGAAGAGCCTCTGTTTGCTTTACCAAAGGAGGCTGTTTTCTTCATGCTCAGAGAAAAGCTTTCTAGGAGATTTACTTCACCCCACCGAGTTTTTTGTTTGTTTGTTTAAATAACAACCAACACACAAGACTACTGTAACTGTTAACACTCTGACCCCTGGACACCACCGAGATAAAATTACACACCGTGAAAACTGAGCACCCAATCCAACTTACCGGAAGTTCTATTTAAAAGAGATTCTAAGAACATTACCTTCTTTATCAAATTGGTGCCAAAGCATCCCTGAGCTGAAAATCAAAATCTCTATCATCTGTTTGCATCCATGCTAGCCATTTATAAATAGCTGAATAAAGTTTTGCATCCAAACCAGTTTCTTAGAGAGGGTGACTATCACTCTGACTTAAGGTCAACTGTTCATGAAATTCATATAAATCCAACTTGAACAGAATAAATAAATTGAAAATGATATTTTAACTAGAAATGATATTTATCAACAAAAATTATATTTAACATCAAAGGAGTTAAAGTATAACTCTCATTTACATCTTTGAAGAGTAGAGGCTTAAGCTGTTTTTCCACACACTGTACACAGCCAGCTCCCAGAAAATCTGTTTTCCACCTGGAAACACCTCAAGTATGAGAATGACATGAGAGAAAGTTTCGAACAGAAGATATTAGTAACAGAGGGGGGAAATGTTCTCATTTAGCACATGCTAACTTTTCTACAGAAAGCTTCCCCAACAGTGCTATGCAACGTCAGTCTATACCTCACACATTTATGAATAGACTCAGAGTAGTCTTCAAAAACGGATGGTAGAAAAAATACGAAGGTTTCAGGCATTGAGTGTTTTATTTAAGGCGACTTTTAAAATCTAGGTGCATGCAGAAGTACTTTCAAATAAAATAAATAATGCTATGATTTTTGGTCCAGATCTGTGACATGCTAAACCTCTTCATCTCTTCTCCCAAATTCAACCGTGTATAACTGAAATCTTCTCCTAATCACATAGGGTTAACAAAAAAGGTACCTGAAAACATACAGCATCCCTGAACAAGCCAAGGGGAGGGGGAGAGTGTGTGTGTGTGTTCCCTTATCTTCCTTTACCTGTCCCCAGATGCAAACACGGCCGCTTAGGGCCTTGAATTTTTTTCTTTGTGAGAAGTAGTAGTTCTTGATAATTTCATTATAGCCTAACAGATTTCACACATGGAGAATTTTCAGAAGATTGGGGGTTAGTGTGAATTTTTAAACAACTAGTCTGTGTTTAAAAAATAACTAAAACGGACCTCGTGTATACACACACAGCGATCGGAGAGTGTTACAGCACAGGGAAACCAGACTTTAGTTTTATTAAAACCTAAACTTTGAGACAGAGATACTTCTGTCATTGCCCTGCCCAGAGCTTCGCAACAAAACCCAACGACGCTCACTGTGCATGAAATGACGGAAACAAGGTGCATAATTTGTGGAGGCAAAGAGGATGAGCTTTAGTGATCATGATATCAGATGAAACAATGTTCTGCTATCCAATGAGAAGATATAAAATTACAATTCTATTCCTGTCAACGTGAGTGCCTTCGTTATATCCCCCCATCCGATCCCCCCGGTCTACACTTCTCATCGTGGTCAGGCAGCACTCTGTGTGGCTACGCTGCCACCGCCAAACGCCCAGCTGAGAAGTGAAAAACTCTGTCAAGCACTGAGTTATCCTAAGGATTATGCCAAACGAAACATTCAAACTCAACCTTAACCAAAATGAGTAAAACATGTATTTACGCAGATGATTTACAGCCCATTAAGACAGGCGGTGCATTTAAACTGTCACCATAATTTCCACTCTGAGGTCTCCCAGAAGTTTACAGTGGAAGCGCTTCAAAGTCCTCCACGCATCTCGTTAGCACCTCCACCAAAGACGGGCAGAGAAAAAAGAAAAGCAAAGACGTCCAAGAGGAGTAGCTGCAGTTTTAGAGGACACTTGCTTTGAAAGTATTTTCGATTTTTTACTAAAACGATTATATGTGTAATTAGAAACTGAAGCTTGAACCAAAGTGTTTATTGCACATTTTAGGAAACAGAACCATAAATTATTCCTCATAGTTTGCCTTCTGCCTTTTCAATGAGGATATGGATTATGCATTGGTTATGGTTATATAACATTATGTCTCTGTGTTGGTTTTTACACTATCATTTTGTAATAGTGACAGAAAGTGATGGAAGTGACAGAAATAGAAACTAGATTATTTCTATTAAAAATAGGAAATAGAGGCTCAGTGCCTGTAGCTCAGGGGCTAGGGCGCAAGCCACCCGAACCTGCCAAACAACAGTGACAACTACAACCAAAAAATAGCCAGGTGTTGTGGTGGGTGCCTAGAGTCCCAGCTACTTGGGAGGCTTGAGGCAAGAGAATCACTTAAGCCCTAGAGTCTGACGTTGCGGTGAGTTGTGACACCAGAGCACTCTACCCAAGGCAACAGCTTGAGACTGTTTCAAAAAAAAAAAATATATATATATATATATATATAAATTAGTGATAGAAATAGAAAAAGCCTATGAAGATTAAGCTTGAAGTCTTTCTACATTGTATAAGAAGCTTTAACCTCATGTTCAGCTACATAAAATATCAGTGGCCCACCAACCCTAGATGCCTATGACATCCTTGCAAAATCCTTAGGGATTCTGCCTGATGAGGTCCTCTGAGCTCTGGCTTCCAATCACTACCTCACTGGGCCCGTCCGCTATTCCCCTTCTGTTTATGTTCCTTACACACAGGCATGCTCCAGCTCAGAGATTTCTATCTCCCGACTCCTTGGCCTAAAATACTCTCCTCTTAGATATTTAGAAGCATCCTCCATCATCTCCTTCAAATTCTGGTTTAATTCTTACCTTCTCAACGAAATCAACCCTTCTTCTCTATTTACTACTACAGCCACCTCCCTTCCTCAAGCCTCAGTCCCCCTTTTCTGCCCACTTACCATGTTCTAACTGCTCCATTGTTTACATATTTACTATGTTTATTGCTAACTGTCCTCCTCTACTCCACTACAATGTAAAGGCCCCAGCAGCATTGATCTTGGCCCGTTTTTTTTCACTTACATAACCCTAGCACTTGGAACGGTGATGATGGGAGAGGTATTCAGAAAGTGTTTTGTTTTTTTTTTTAAATCATTCCTGTGTCAAGTCCTATCTCTCTCTTTCTAAAGTACCTGACCCTTCATGCCATCAATTACTCTCCATCTCGATTACTCTTTCCTTACAAATTCCTACTTGCCCTCTGATTTCAACACCTACCATTTTAACGAATTTCTTCTTTCAGTGGTCAACAAATCAAATTTTCTTAGTCTTTACCTTTCTCATCCCTATGTAACATAGGGCTTCCTTTTTAAGAGTATGTCTACTCTTTTTTTTTTTTTTGAGACAGAGCCTCAAGCTTTCCCCCTGGGTAGAGTGCTGTGGCATTACAGCTCACAGCAACCTCCAACTCCTGGGCTCAAGTGAGTCTCCTGCCTCTGCCTCCCAAGTAGCTGGGACCATAGGCGCCCGCCACAACGCCCGGCTATTTTTTGGTTGCAGCTGTCATTGTTGTTTGGCGGGCCCGGGCTGGATTCAAACCTGCCACCTTGGGTGTACATGGCTGGCGCCTTAGCCACTTGAGCCACAGGCGCCGAGCCAGTATGTCTACTCTTAAGAGGCTTATCCCCTTTTAGTAAATTTAACAAATACAACAAGACAGGCACTCACTTGAAGCTCTCCCTTTGGTTTTCATGGTGAGGGCCTATTTCCCCACGTTCCTTCCTTTTGCATTCATAAAAGTATACAAGGATCACAATCCATCCCAATAATCTCTTCTTTTAAACATGTTCCCTCACAGTGCAGAGCTTCAGTTAATGTCACTTTGACTACCAAGCTGAGTATTTTCCTGTATGTCTAAATATTACTAGTCCTCCTATACCAGTTCAAATTCTACCTCTGCCAGTTCCACGAACGTAGCCTTTCTTTGTAGTCATGTAGCTTCAAGCCCCACACCCTTCCTACGTGTTTATGTTGGACACTTCCTACTTGTTTGAGGCAGAGTTCTACTAACAAAGAAGCTGGGGAAAGTTACGTACTTACTCTCTTACCTTCTGTAACTTGGACATGAGCATGTGACCCAAGTCCTCCAAACCAGATGTACTTGTCCCAGATTTTATAAGAAGCTATCGAGAAAAAGACTTTAAGACATTCACTCATCAGATGAATGGTGGTCACCATGATGGTGGGAGCAGCAATGGCTACATTTCTTCCCCAATGGCAGACCAATTCTAATGGCAGCGTCTGGATCTAGTGTTGATAATGTGAGCAGCATAACTTGAGGGGTCTCTGGTAAGCTCCACTGACAACAGTGTCCTTGGAGGATAAATACTGAGGGAGAATTTTAAGAATTGCTCTTGGCTGTGTCTCTTCCAAACCTGGTTCCACATCTTCCTGCAGATTGCATGAACTAGCAAAGATGCTGTTAATAATTTTGTTTTCTTTGTAAATTAATCATGGCTGGTGTCTGTTGCTTTCAACTAAAAAATTTGCCGGATATATCCAGGAAGATCCAACTGATAATCTCAGCAGAAACAACTGCTTCTTCTTCTAAACTTCCACAGCACTAACTTTACCCCATATTATAATTACGCATGTCATCTTCCCCACCACATTTTATGTTTCCTCAGGGTGGGGTGCCTGTCATTCATCTTTGTCCATGCTTTTAACATTTCTCTCCTCATGTATTTTAGACCTCCTTAAAAAACAAATGAGACATTGTTAAGTATCTTCCTTCTGGCTCAGCAAGCTGCTCTAAGTTCCTCCTTCTGTGCTCCTGATCTGACAAGGTTTCATCACTCTGTTCTTAGAATTACCTCCATGAATAACATATTTAGAAAGTCTCTAGTGTCTCCCCAAGATTATTCCTCTTAGGCCACCTCCTTATTTCCATGCACTAAAAACCTTTGCTCCAGCAGTATATGTAGACCATCAGCAAGTATGCCAAGACCACATCAAGATGAAAGAGCAGTCTCTTCACTAATGGAGACTAGGAAAACTAAATACCCCCGTACAAAAGAAAGAACTTGGAGCCTTCTCTTATACCATCTACAAGAACTAACTCAAAATGGAGCAAAACCTAAATGTCAGAGTTAAAACTATAACTTTCCTTAGAAGAAAACACAGGAGAAAGGCTTCATGTCATTGCATTTGGCAATGATTTCTTACATGTGACATCAAAAGCACAGGCAACTGGCTTGGCACCCATAACACAGTGGTTACAGCGCCAGCCACATGCACTGAGGCTAGCAGGTTCGAACTTGGCCCAGGCCAGCTAAACAACAATGACAACTGCAATGGAAAAATAGTCAGGCATTGTACCAGGCGCCTGTAGTCTCAGCTACTTGGGAGGCTGAAGCAAGAGAATTGCTTAAAACCCAAGAGTTTTAGGTTGCTGTGAGCTATGACACCATGGCATTCTACCAAAGGCAACACAGTGAAACTCTGTCTCAAACAAACAAACAAACAAAGAAAAAAACCCAAAGCACAGGCAACCAAAGAAAAAAACTGCTTGGACGACATCAAAAGTAAAAATTCCCATGCAAAAGATACAACTGACCCAGTGAAAAAGCAACCTATAAAATGGTACAAAAAAAAGATCAGACATCTTTGTGTTAATACTTAATGTTCAGAATATATAAAGAACTCCTACAACTCAACACCATTGAACAAACTCAATTAAAAATGATCTAAGGACTTGAAAAGACATTTTTCCTAAAAAGATATACAAATTGTTCATAGCCCATGAAAAGACAGTCAACATTGCTAATCACTAGGGAGATGAAAATCAAATCCACAATGAGATGCCACTTCACACGTCATAGAATGGGTACTACCAAAAACACAAAATAACAAGTGTTGGTGAAGTGATGAAAAATTATACCCCTTTGGCATTGTCGGTAGGAATGTAAAACCGTGAAGCAGCTATGGAAAACAGTATGCCAATTCCTAAACATGTTAAGAATTGAAAATAGTGTCTCTAAGATATATTTGTGCAACTGTATTTGTGTTCATAGCAGCATTATTTACAATGCTCAGAAATTAGAAGTAATCCACGTCTCTGTCAATGGATGAATGGATAAACAAAATGTTATATATACATACAATAGAATATTATTTAGCCTCAAGAAGGAAAAAATTTCTGGCATATGCTACAACATGGAATTCATGAAAGTTAAACACATTATGTTAAGCAAAATAAGATAGTAGCAAAAAGACAAATACTGTAGGAATCTACTTGAGGTATTTAGAGTAGTAAAATCCACAGAGGCAGAAAGTAGAATGGTGGTTTCCACAAGCTGGGAGAAGGGGAATGAGGAGTTGTTTAATGAGTATAGAGTTTGCTGTGGACTGAATATTTGTTTCCTGCAAAGTTCCTATGTTGAATCCCAAACCCCCAATGTGGTAGTATTTGGAGGTGGGGCCTTTAAGAGGTAATTAGGCTTAGATGACATCATGAGGGTGGGGTCCTCATGATGAGATTGGTGCCCTTATAAGAAACAGAAGAGAGACCCAGACACTGCTTGTGGCACACTCACTCATGTACTTTCTCTCTCTAACCCCTTTCTCCATCATGTGCAGACACAGCAAAAACAAAGCCATCCACAAGCCAGAAAGTGGGCCTGCACTAAGAACACAAAACCAGGAATAGAATCTTCCGGCACCTTGATGTTTAACTTCCCAGCCTCCAGAATTGTGAGAAATAAACGTCTGCAGTTTAAGACAACAAGTCTAGGGTATTTTGGTATAGGAGCCTTAGTAGACTAGGATGGAGTTTCAGCTTTGCAAGATGAAAAGAGTTCTAGAGATTGCTTACACAGCAATGTGAATGTACTTAATGCTACTGAACTGTAATAAAAATTATCAAAGTGGTAAATATTGTGTTGTGTATAGTTTACTACAATTTAAAAATGTTTGACTGCATTACTTTAAACAGTCCTTTGCTCCATTCAGGTTTTCAGGATACACATCCCTGCCTACTCATGCCCTGCACCACTGTCAGGGTGATTAGCTTCTTCAAACCCTGCAATGGCAGGCAAGAACGGTGGCACACACCTATAGCCCCTGATAGTTGGAAGGCTGAGGCAGGATGATCGTTTGAGCCCAGAAATTCGAGGCTGTAGTGTGCTAAGATTGTGCCTGTGACTAGCCTCTGCAATC
>NW_003852532.1:1132396-1156476 GCF_000181295.1 Otolemur garnettii | reverse complement strand
GCATCAGTTAAACATTTTAAAGTTGAAAAATATAATAGGTTTCTTTAAGAGTAAAGAGAGATTAATTTCATAGTAGAGCAGGAAACGCAGGTATATTTCTTAACAGCCCATTTACCATTTTAAACTAAGGTCATTTTGCCTCTTTTCTGGCTTCATAATTAAAGTTTCTCCTGCCATTTAGAGTAAACACAATTCCAGCCATGAGAGACAAGAATGACCAGTTCAAGTTCAAGGGTTCACTGCTCATGAATATCCATAAATACCCCTTGACAGTCTTGGAAGTATAATGAACCTTGCAATTACTCAGCAGGCCATCACCACAATACATGAACATAATGCTTCCAAAGTCAAACAACAGAACACTATACAAATAATACCAACCAACTGTTACAGTTCATATAACTATTGAAAACTAATTAAATTTCAACAGTTCCTCTTCAATTTCTATACTTTCGCAGGGAGTTCTGCTTTACTGAGCTACACTTACAGGAAATAATTAATAGAAAAAGGTGTTGGCATTATATACAATTGGGAGATGCCAATTAGCAAAACCCTCCTTCAAAATGACACCAGTTAATTCCAGCATGAACCCTCAGAGTGAAACAGCCTCCCTCTTACACAAATGCTAGTGCCTCATTGTCTTTAGGAATGCTCCAATCATCCTCTATAAAACCTCCCGGGGTAAATGCTTTTGGCCCTGGCTTTCTGCTTCCTCTGTGCAGAAGAGATGATCTTCATTAAGTTAAATCTATTGAAAAGCCGTGTACTTTCCTTTAACTGAGGTGACTTGTGGGAAGTTTATCCCCCACAAGACTGTCTCTGACATCGCTGGCATTATCAGCTAAAAAGTAATACACAATTAAAAGATTATTATTAGCGCCACCAATGAAAAGTATAGAACATAATGGAAAATAAATGTGTCTATGTGCATGAAAGCTGGCATCTCATCTACCAATTTAATGACCTGAGTAGTCTAGAGATTAAAGTACAGTACTAAAAGTGAGAGGTTTATAAACATTTATACTCTAGTTAATTTATTTTAACTCATGTTTTTCTAGTCAATAGGCTGAAGACTGTCTATATGCAAAGTACCCTGGAAGAGAGGTAAGGAGTAAGTTCATGATTATGGGGTTGGTAAATAGCAATCCATGCTCCTCTCATCACAAAGGGTTCATTGTTACTCTGGGCATATTCAGAGTAGGCTTTGCATGATGGCTCGGCCTTTATCATCCAGTTCAAAGGGAAAGATGAATAATAATGCAAACTGAGTTTCCCCTTCACAATCACATACCAAGAAAAAAGCATGGAGAATTTGTTAATGAGAAATGGAGAAGGTTTGGTTTTTCTCCTCCATGTTTTAATCATAGAATGTTTTTTAATCATGTTTTTAATCATAGAAAACTGCTTAGGCATCTCAGACTCCAAGAAATTAATCTATCGAACAATCCACCTTTCTAACTTTATCTTTGCTTTTTCAATCAAGTACAATGCAGAAGAAAAAAATAAGTTAACAGAGAAACAGGTTCTTCTAGGTTTGGAAACCAATATTTGTTTTTATCATGTTTTACAAAGTTAGCTGATTTTCTGACGCTCACAAAGCGCTATTTCTTTTTAAATGGGCCTTAGGGAAAGTAATAGTAAATGATACTATGGATAGCGTGAGATATCTAGTTTAGAAAAGTCAGCCTTTTGATTTTTTAAAAAGTACAGATTTTTTTTTTTTAGTTAACTATAGCACATCTGCTCACATTTCAGATACGTGAGACTTAGGGTAATCTTCATAATTACCATTTTTATCTAAAATAATATACAAATTGAGGGGAAATGCTTTAAAAATTATATGAATGTTAATAGAATTTCTTGGGGGCAGAGAAATAGAAATAGTGCTGATAATGAGAATGTAAGATCTGAAATACCTGAGGTAACAAAATGGTGGAAAGAAAGCAGGCGGAATGTGGAGGTCCAGTATGAGCAGAGTGTTATTCTGTGAGAGGTACAGCTTTATAATCATGTTCTCAAGGCTCCACCTTTCTATAATTTTACAACGGACCCTCACATTATAATTTGTGGTTGAATTCCTGACCAATATTTTAGAATCAAGTAAGTTATATATATTACTAAATTGTTATAAATTAAAAGATTCAAATATAAGCCTTCACACTGTGAACTAAAATAAAATCTTAAGGTTCTCCCCCACTCACCCCCCAGGGGCTGACTGGACTCCCTCTTTTTCTTTTTTGAGACAGAGTCTCAAGCTGACATCCTAGATAGAGTGCCGTGGGGTCATCACAGCAACCTCCAACTCTTGGTCTCAAGCGATCCTCTTGTCTCAGTTTTTCTATTTTTAATAGAGACGAGTTCTCACTCTTACTCAGGCTGGTCTTGAACTTGTGAGCTCAAGCAATCCACTGGATGCCCTTTTGGCCAAGGGGATCCCCTAAAACTAAGTTGCTAATCATGAGAAAGTAGATCAGATGTGCCTCATCATGTCCTCCAGGCCTTCTTAGAGATGTCCTTCCTGACTCACTAACAGGCCTCAGGCTATACAAGACACACCTGCAGGCCCTCCACAGGCACACAAACCACATCAGGGTGGGCATGTGTCCTGTCAGTTTGTCTCTGATCAACAGACCCTTATCTTACCACATTCCTTTTCACTGACTCCTGGTCTATTAGACAGAGCCTAACTCTTTCAGCCAATTGCCCACTGAAGGATCTTTAAACCCAACTATAACCTGTGGGACCCACCTTAAGATGACTCACTGTAATGGGCCAAACTAATGTACGCCTTCCAGATAGTGATTTATCACTTAACCTATAATTCCTGTCTCCCTGAAATGTATAGAACCAAACTGTAACCCCACCACAATGAGTCCACTTACTCAAGGTTTCTTGGGCATAGCTCCGGGCCATTACTTCAAATTGGCTCAGAATAAACCTCTTTAAATTATTTTACAGAGTATGGCTTCTTTTCCAAAGACAAGATAAGACAATAAAGTTACGTTCTAAGCTCTATAAAAGAACAAAGATGTATTGTACACTGATTATACGAGAGGCCCTGATGTGCCGTCCAGTGTACTTGTGACACATAAAAATGCAATCACTATCTAGGATACTATAATAAAAATCAAACAAATGTTTAACATTTATATTTGCTGTCTTAATAGTAAGACTGTATCAAGGTCTTTCAGATTCACAGCATACGTTTGAGCAATGTTCTTCATCTTGTAAACTATCCTATGGCAAACAGATGTTAAAAAATCATCTCAGTGAACAACAGTTACTTTTAAAATGACTCCTGTTCCTAATAAAGATGATATGTCTGAAAATGAGTTTCGAATGTAGAGATAAAGAACTCTAAAATGTGCCCCATTTACCTTCTTCTTCTAAGTCATTCTAACCTACTGAAGCAGCAATTTCTGAAAATTTAACCAAATAATGACAACTAGGAATCAATTCATGTGCAAAATGCTGAGTCTATCGGGATTCTGGACACTTTCTCAAGAGTAGTACCTGGTAGCACTATATCCAGAATCCTTCCCAATGGAACCACTTCTCCCCACTGCTACTGGACCAATGCTAGCTAAGTCACCACCATCTGTCCCGTTGAAACCAAGGTGACAGCCTCCTCATTAGCCTAATTCCACTTGTGTCCTGCCATAGCCTGCCCTCCACTCAGCAACCAGAGACAGGACCACAAAGCATAACTTGCAAATGACTTTCCTGCTTTCTGTCTCCCAGTTAGAAATAAAACCACACTCACTACTGGGGCCTACACTGTCTGGCCTCTGCCTGCTTATGTGACCTCATCTCTTAACACTTTCTCTTTGTCCCACCTACTCCATGAATGCCAGTTTTCTTTCTCTAGCCCCCTCCACCACCACCACCACCACTCTGATTTCCTTTCACTGATCCTACAAGTGCTTCTCTCACTTATTTTCATTATTTGGGTTTCAGGTCCAAGACCATCCTAAGTAAAAGTTAACAACCAATCTTTTTTTTCTTATCATTTTCTTCAGAGCATTTATCTCAATCTGTTTGATAGCCTTTATTTTTGTATTTATTGTCTGCCTTCTAATAAATATCAATTCTTTGGGGACAGTGTTCACTACAATGTCCAAAACATCTATAATAACTGTATCTGCTTCCTCCAGTTGATACTTACAGAATGAATGAAATAAGTTGGATCACCCATGTTCTTATTGTATTTACGATATAACAATAAGCCCTTGTCCACTGTGTTCTGGAGCGGCTTAGAGCACAAAATGAGTAAGTAGTCAGGAAACCCACACAGCAGCAGATGCAGTGGGTTACAGACTAAGGAAGCAGGACCTAACTTCCCTCTCCCAATACCATGCAACTCACAACATTTTATCCATCACTGACCTGGGAAGAAGGATATAGTCAGAAGAATTCTAGAAAATGAGGAAACCCCTAAAAGGCTGACAGATTAAATTTTAACTTGCAGGACATAAATATCTTCAGTCACCAAGATCAGTTCTCTCTCATCATCAGAGAAAGAAAAGGAGCTTTCTAAAACTAAGATAAGCTCAAGTTATTTCTTTCTTTAATATATACAAAGAATACAGAATGTAGAAGTATAAACCCCAATCCATTAGTTACTAGAATCATTATTATTCAAGCAGCTAAGAGCTTTGGCCCCATGGGCTAACCTATAGATTCAACAATTCTGAATTCAATAGTACTATTAATAAGCCGTGTAATCATTCCTGTTTTTCAAATGTATTTTTGGTGCAGTCTACTGGAAAGTGTAAGGGTCACAGCCTTCCCAGCTCTACTTCAATTCTCAGCATCACTTAATCCCTCTAAGCATCAGTTCTTGAAATAAAACAAATGCCCTCATGCCTCACGATATTATCACACTGAACAAATGATATATGTGAAAGCCTGTAGCCTGAATGGTACCAGACAAAATTAAAGTCCTCACGTTAGAACGTGATGTAATATATACTTTCTCATTCATGTGTGTAAACTTGCGTATATTAAAACACATTTGGTGTGAGAGGTCTGTTGTTTCATTTGAGGCACAAGCTTCAAAGCCAGGGAACTTTAAAATTTATTACACAAATGCATATAAACACATTTTAAAAGAAATAAGTCTTGAAGGCTTGCCGTCAATGCGTCTAGATGTGAAGTCAGTTCAAGGATCTCTGACATAAGATTTGGAAAGAAAATATAAATTTAAAGCATTTCGCCATACTGGAAGTTTTGTTGGCAGGCACATGCTGTATAAGAGAAGGCGGCAGTCTCTGAGGAGAGGGGAGAAAGGTACGGAGGAAGGCTTTGAGTGGATGTGTGTTTAAACTGGAACCAGGCTAGCTTTCATTTATTTAGAGCCTACAGGTTTTACATTGGAAATGGGAAATACCCATTAAGGAAAACAAAATTAGCAGTGGCAATTTCATAATAGAGAAGACATACCGTGTTTCTGAAAGTGAAAAAAGCATTTGAAGTTTTTCCTCAATCACAAGAGGAGAGTATGGCTCTGTTAACTGGGGGGCTTTCATTATGTACCTAACCTGGGGGCAGTGCCTGTGGCTCAAAGGAGTAGGGTGATGGCCACATATACAGGAGGTGGCGGGTTCAAACCCAGCCCCAGCCAAAAACTGCAAAAACAAAAAAAAACTATATCTAACCTGAGACAAGACATTACTGGCAATCTGTAACACAGTCTTTCCTGCAATGGAATAGGTTTTTCTCTTTTCCTATTTTTCAGGAGAAAATAGATTTTATAGAAATCTTCCTCATTCATTTAAGCTAGCAGTAGTTGTATGGCATGTATTATTTTAATATCATGTTGATAAAGTCTTGATTAAGAACTAAATTTCCATAGTCTTTTTCTAAACTCAAATTTCAGAAATTGCATCAATGCCACAGAAATGGACTCTGTAGCTATTGGCACTTATAAACATCACAGAAACAAAAAAAATATTTTCCCTTCATAGAACATAACATTAAAAGTCTGGACTGGACACATCCTGTGAATTTTTAAAAGATTATATAAATAAAAATAGCAAACATTACCTAGAACTTCAATTTCCTTTCACATCACCTCTTGTTTCAAATATTGAAAATGTGACAAAATTCTCAGAGAAATGAGTGTGCCAAATGATTATAAAAGATTTAAATTATCATTTAGAAAGAAGCAGACCCTAACAGATTTTGAGAAATGCTGATTGTTTATGGGACTTATTCAGCAAGGTCAGAAAACACATCTGTTTTGGAACACGTACCTAGTAACAACACACAAAAAAGAAATCTTCTAACACCTACTAGTAAGACTTGTTTCTAAATGGGGAGTTTTCATATTTTTTTTCCAATAAAACAAAGTGGTCCTTTAAAAACCATATGGCACTGTGCTCTAAAAAAGTTTCATTCAGCATCTATTTTTAGACACAGGTTTCCTTATAAAATATACCGCAGTCACCAAGCTGATGGAGCCTCATGGTTCTGCAGACAAAGCTTCTTCCATCTAAAGAGTCCTCTACAGCTCTTGTAGCCACGGCACCGACCCTTTGTCTTCTCTCCCCCAAAATAAATTAAAAAGATATATGCCTGTGGTTTAAATAAGTTTTTCTTCATTTATTTGCAAGGTATTATTTGAAAACACAATGTTAAGAGAAACCTTTCCCACTGCTCATAAGTTCCTATTAGTTATTGCTAAATGGTAACAATGCTGGATTCAGAAATATTTTTATGCTCCATAACTTACCTGATATATTTTGCATACTTAAAATATTAACACAATTTTAAAGTTTTTGCATAGCATCTCTGCCCTATTATACATATAAGAAAGCCACTAAGAACTGATTGGGGACTTTTAGTAGACCTTATGATGAATACCAATATGCCAAAAAAAAAAAAAAAAAAAAGGATTTAGTATATCCTCCTCAGCATTTATTTAGCTGTATTACTGAGCAGTGAAATTTACAATGTTTACTACAAAATAAAGGTAACATCATTATAAATAAACACCTGGTTCAAATCTTATCAAATCAGATGAACCAAAGCCTGGATTTAGGTATCATATTAAACATATTCTTGAAAATTAACTTATACCTATTTCAAGCTAAGCAAATGATTCAAGAATTTATAAACACTAAGTACACAATAGGACGACGACTACATTCACGCTGCACTCCTTCTAGGCCAAGTAAGTACCATATTTTCTTCCATTGTGAATGTAGATATAGCAGGAACTGAAAGGAAAAGCTACAAGGAGTCTGTGACTGCTACTTTCCACAACATTTCAGATTCCCTACCCAAGAGTCACTTCTGATTTCTGCAGTATATCTATAATTTGAAAAGGAAAGGAAACAATAAAAAATTGAGAATGTGCTATTTGTTAGTTAATCCCACACAACTCCATATATCATAGCCACATGTGACTATGCCTTTTTGTATAACATTTCTTTGGAAAGTTTACAGCATCTTCACAATCCATTATATAAATAATTATAAATTACATATATATAATCATATATATATGTAATGATTATAAATTACATATATATATCCATGATTATAAATTACATATAATGTCTCATCATAATAAGCCATCATTTGGGTGGAGCAGGTTTCTCAATCCCATTAATTTTTTTTTTTTTTTGAGACAGAGTCTTACTCTATCACCCTATGTAGAGTGCTGTGGTGTCATAAGTCACAGCAACCTCAAATTCTTGGCCTTGACCAATCCTCTTGCCTCAGTTTCCTGAGTAGTTAGAACCATAGGCATGCACCACTACATTAGGATAGTTTTTTCTACTTTTGGTAGAAATAGGGTCACACTTTCACTCAGGCTATTCTGGAACCAAACAATCCCACCCACTTCAGCCTCCCAGAGTGCTAGGATTACAGGCATGAACCACCACGCCTGGCCCAATCCCATCAATATTTAATTCTTTCTCATAGGAGACTGTCCTTCCTTTAGAGAATACTCAGCAGTGTGCCTCACTCCCACTCATTAGGTGCCAACAGTATCCCAGTGCTAAAAATAAAAAACGTCCCCAGACACTGCCTGATGTCTCTGATAGGGAGGGAGGGAGGGCTGTCTTTGGTTGAGAACCACAGGTTTAAGGCAATGGATTTTCATTTTCATTATAAATTTAAGATACATCAAGACCCTCTGACTAGGCACAAACATATCATCATCAAACTGCATTTTTATAAATTAAACCATAAAAGTATAATACAATCCAAGTTCATACAAATTTATACTTTTATCTTCAACACCAATTTTAAATTTTATCAAGTTACCAATAGTGGAAGTATTTCTGACTTTCCAAAAATATCATCCAATTAAAATGTTTCCTTTCACCATGGGAGGAAGATTTGTTTCGGTTCTGGTCTAGCTCAAATGCTTAGGGGTAAGTACAGGAAGTTTTATCTGAAAAATGAACATGGACCAAGTCTTATAAATTGGCCCTAGTGCTATTTCCTATCATAGCTCCTGTTTGTTTACATTGGAGGTCTTATAAATTGGGTGTTATTTCCTTTCCACTAAGTTTCAAGGTATTAACAGCCAAGGAGGTGTTTTTGACTTCTTCCTCCCTCCTTTTCTCCCACTTCCCTCAAATAAATAATGCACAGTGTAGATCACAATTTTAAGATCAGGGTTCCCAAACTTCAAAAACTCCTAATATGGTAAATTTGTTTTACCTAAACTCACCTTTACACTTCAAATTTAACATTGTCTCTTTAAAATGGACATGAACAAAATATGAATCTTCTAGTAGGCACCTACTTTCCAACAGAATCATTTATCTAGTCCTTTCACAGCTAAACCTTGCAAATTCTTAAGTAAAGCAGTTCCATTTATTTTGACTTCCTGCCTAGGCTCTTCTTTCCAGAGAAAACATTACTCTAATATTTTCATCCATTAACTACTCTTAAAATTAAATGGCCCTATTTAAATAAAATTCCTCACCCTCAACTTAGGGGGGGAGGCACAATTAAAGGAAGTGGATTTCTTTCAATTGTCTGGATTGAGTTATACATGTCTGGTTGTAAAGAGGTACACATTAACCTTGATTAGGGAGCTCCATCTGTGTGAACTAGGAACTACAGTGGCAAAACCAGTTGCTTTGTACACAGTATGTCGCGGTTGAAAACTGTCCCTGACCAGTGAACTTTCAGTGCAATAACTGTTGAAAGTTCATGCACCCCAATCGCACATTCATTCTAATCAAACAAGAAGATTACACAGACATGGCTGGTGAGGATTATCAAAACAGATTGGTGCCACCTGCCCCCTTGCTAGCCCATTAATTAGTATGGAGTCCGAGGTGCCAATTAACAAGAAGAAGCAGAAAAGGATCAGCAAAGGCAGCAGCACAAGCTGAACTGGACAATTAACTCTTCCAGCTCAGGTTCCAAGGTTTAACTTTACTGGGCGGATCTGTCTGTACAACCTGAAATTGAATTCTAGGCCACTTTCTTTGGAAGTTTTGAAAAACAGTTATATATCATTAGGAAGACATTTCAGTTGTGTGAAATAATAATTCAAAAACTAGCTGCACAAAAAGTTCATATAATTCCATGAACAAGTGGCCATTCAGTATTTCACAGGGATGCAAAATACTAAATAATCCAGGTAATCCAGTGACTAAAATACTTTCACATTATAAATTACAGAGCTGTGATAGTTAATATTAACTCAGGCAAACAACTAGAGTACTGTGTGGTTAGTACTAACTAGCACTCCCAAGCTACTAAATAGCCCTTTATGGGCCTAAAAGCACAATTTTTTTAAAAGTAAGTAAATAGCTTCATTATTTGTTTTATGAAGCTATTATTAGTCGGTTTTAAATCTCACCATTTACTATGTTAGAAAAATACTTTCCAAACACAATATAGGCATTTCCATATAATTCCCAATTCAATCTAAAATTTCTCTGTAGACAGTAATATTATTCTGCATACCTAAAATTATTTCCTTAAAATAAAGCATAATTAAGATGTAAATTATCAGCAAAATTAAGGAGTGACTTTTATAACACTGTTAGATATAAATGACCAGCCTGTATTCTCTATTTGTTATTTCTATCATTAAATACTCCAGTTTAACTTACAAATTTTGTTTTACCAAATGTGAACTGATTTTGCTGAAAAGATAGTATTTTCCTCAAAATTTAGAGGGGATTCTACCCAGAGAAGCCTTCTATATTTGTTTAGCCATTCACAGCAGTACTTTCTCTTCAATGTTGATACGTCTGTCTCTAACTACAGAGTTGTTACTCCCCAGTAACACCAGTTACAAATCCAGATGAAAAAAAGGCAGGCTCTTGGCATTACAGAAAGATATATCCCAAGTCCATTTCAAAACCCAAATTCCCTAATGGCATTAAGCACGCACCCTGAAAAATGGAAATAACCTCATAGAGTTAACTGAGAGAATTAAAGTAGATGCCGAGTTTAAAGAAAAAATTATAAAGGCCATACTGAAATATCGATGCCTAATACAAAGATTCATCTGCCTGGGAAAAAACTCCAACATCACCTGTGACTAGCAACACTCTTGACATACCTTTGTGGCACACTGCTCTCTATTTAATAATTTGAGATGAAGCCCGAGAATTCAAATTTTTAAGAAGCCTGTCTAGTGATTTTAATACAAGTCCTATTTGGCTGACATCAATATTACCCTTGGATAAACAGGACCCCTCCCTGGATATCTGCCTGTTGAAGGTACTAGCTCCAACCCAGAAATGTGCTTCTTGGGACCTCATCATTTCTCCTTTCAGATTACCCTCTGCAAACCTGGGACCCTGGAATTCTCTTCCCAGAGAATTGTAGTACACTATCTTGGCTCACAGGATGACCAAGGGCAATTGGCTGCTGGCTGTGTGAGAACAGAGCTTGGACCAGAGAACTGGAGGGTCCACACACATGTGGAAAACATCCTTTGTGGTGCAGTAAGAAGGCAGGGGAAAAGAACAGGGTGGTGGGTCGTGGACCAGGGTCAGATCACCTCTCCTAAGGCAGCATAGTGCAACTCAGAACTTAGGCAAATACAAGAATCCTATGCCGGAATTTCGTCTTCCAACTTCAGTTTCATTTGAAAAACTTACAATGAGTAACAGTAACGGGGGAATCTACCTGTGGGCTTGCTAAAGACTGAAAAGAAACCTAATCTTCTAGATGCCTCACTTGGGCATCTATGGGCAACCTGGGCAGGGGGGTGGGGGAAAGGCACAAGGTGGGGTGAGCAGCTGAGCCTTGGGGGGTTGAAAGACCCTCCTCCAGGACAAATAATCCCCTAAGGGTTGTCAAGACTGGAAGGAGAGGCTGAGGGTGCTAACCAGGAGGATAAATTCTTTTCTCCGCTCTCCTCCTGTCTGATCAATGCTGCTACATCTTTTTATATCAAATCACAGCCTTTTTAGAAAAATGATAACTTTTAATTTTTTTTATTTTTTTGAGACAGAGTCTCACTTTGTCACCCTCGGTACAGTGCCATTGTGTGGTATCATAGCTCACAGCAATCTTGAACTCCTGGATTCCAGGGATCCACTTGCCTCAGCCTCCCAAGAAGCTGGGACTACAGGTGCCTGCCACAATGCCTGGCTAGCTTTCCTATTTTTAGTAAAGATGAGATCCCAGTCTTGCTCAGGCTGGTCTCGATCTCCTGAGCTCAGGCAATCCACCCGCCTCAGCCTCCCAGAGTGCTAGGATTACAGACATGTGCCACAGTGCCAGCCTGTGATAATCATTTCAAAGTGTTACTATCCACAGTATTGTGGAACAAGCTATTGCTTTACATATATTTTTTTCTATTATGGGTAAAACAGTACATTTTCCAGGGAAAATGGATAAATATAGGGTGACCATAAAGTTCATGTAACTATTTAAATGGCACACGAACTTTATGGCCATCCTGTATTTTATATAACAGTGTGTTGGCCTAATTTATAACTTTGAAATGTTTTGGCATATGTAGTTCTCCATTTGCCCTCTTGTCCCAAACCCTGGAAAAGTTAGGGGCAGATCTGGAAAACACTCGGCAAATACTCTGCTAAGCCTTTCATCTTTCCTTTGCCCCTCTTTTCTCTTGTCATCTCTCCTACCCACACCTAATAACCACATGCAGTCAGCACGCCCCAAAGATATCTACCTCTTCCATTCTTTTCATTGCACCAGAAAAATGATATACTGGCTCAAATAGTAGCCCATCTCTGTCATAGTAACAAATGGCAAAAACATGAAAACAGATAAAAAGCTACCTCTCTGTATCTGAAAACTCGTAAGAAAATAATGTTGACTATTTTTTTTCTGTTATAATAATTAGAGAAATAAAAAGAAGCATAATGTGTGACCCTGACCTAGAAGAGTCGTATGCTCTGACCTAACATTTCTTCTGTTCATCTCTTTGCTCCCACAGAAAGGTCCCAGGAAGAGCCTGCATTTTCCCCGATGCCCAGGTTTCTGACTTTGTACAATTCTGTTCTACACCATTAACAGCCTCTTAGAAGTGTTTAGAAAATATGGAGCTCAAAAATGCATTCTGCCACATTGATAATTTAGTGTGGCAAACTGGAAATATCACCAGTGCCACGGGGCCACCTAACAGTGTACATGTGGTAGCAGCTCTGATTTGACTGTAAGTTACTACCCTGTGCACTGACCCCACACAGATGAGACCCCACACAGATGAGACCACAGTGCTGGCTGAGTACATGCACTTTCTACCTTCATGAGAGATTTACAGATTCCTTTTGGCTTTATATCATATCCCAAAGGGGTACTGCTGGGTTGGCTCACACCTGCAATACAGAGGAAGCCGGAGGGAGGGAGGCTGGTGGCAGAGGAGCTGCTGGGATGGGTCAGGAGACAGCCATGTTGGAATGCAGTTGGCTTCTTGTTAATCCCACATCAGTCCTGGGTTTTTCCACTCACTGGCTTTGTTTGACCCTTTTTACGTCTTTCTCGAAGGTTTAAGTTCAACCATATTCTGTCGACTGTTCCAGTTTCAGTGAAATCTTGTATTTCTGGTTCATTGTAACAAACTGTTCTCTCTCAAAAAAAAAAAAAAAAAAAACCAGGGGACAGAATCTTCCCTTCAGATAACTCCAAATACCTACCAAGGTTTCTTAAGGACAAAAGGTACACAATAATTAGGTGTTAAACATATCAATAAATGAGTAAGATGAAATGGTAGTAACTACACTAAATACTAACAGGTGAAACAAGATTCCTGCAGACCTGGGCACTAACTTGGGTATAAAGCTGTACCACCAAATTTTTCAGTCTGAGGAATTCTTCACATTCTTAGAAAGTATTAAGGACCCATTAATATCTTTGTTTGTATATGTTGAGATTTATTTTTATTTACATTTATGTTTTATCTTTGCTTTACTATGTTAGAAATTAAAACTGAGATATTTATAATACATTTAATATATTAAATTTTAATATATTAAATTTCAAAGTATCAGTAGTAAGTCTACTGCATGTTACCATATTTTTTATAAAAAAAAATAACCACATGGCCCAAATAAAAATAATTTGGTGAGAAGTGTCCAGCTTAACGGACAGGTGCTCTCTGCTTCTGTGTTCAGTATGTCATGAAAAGTTGTTTTTGTTAAAGTATAAGAAAACAATCCTGACTCTAGGCTTATAAAGTATTGTGAATATTTTTCCTCACTACTAACTCCAAAACTCAGCAAGTGGTTGGGCTATAGACTCTAAACCATATCTATAAAAAATTTGTATTCTGTTACACTAAAATCCACTCAGATATTTTACCCATATAGAATCCATGCATTGATCATCTATCATTTGGAAACTATCAGTTCACTGAGTCATGTAGAATTTCCAACTGGTAATATATTTCCTTATGCAATGACTAAAGAACAAAAATCACATCTGGTAGTATCAGGACCAGTATCATCAAAAAAATATTTTAAATATCTGGTTGCTCTCAAAGTTATGGTAGCAGCTACACATTTTCAAAATTGGAGTTTTACTTGAAATCTCAAATTTTATCACCAGCACGAATACTGTTATTTATTTGCCTTAAGTAATAGGCTCACTTCATTCATTTTGAAGAAAATGTCTACAAAACATCCAAGTCTGAAGTCTCACAGTTTGTCTATCTGTCATATTTTCAATTAAAAATGTTATACTAAAAAGGAACTGTGTCAGCACCAACTCCTTGATAAAACCACATCCTTTTGTAAACAGCAGCAGGACAAAGCACATTTCTATTTCATCACATAGAATACTAAAAAGGCATGAAGTTTAATAAAATTGTAAACTTTTACTATTTTAAGCGAGGACACTTTTAAGTTAAATGATTTTTTTTTCTTTTTTCCTCAAGCTTGTGGCAGTAAAAAGTCACAAAAGTAAACAGCACAGCCTGTTATCATGACTTTGACTGGTGCTGAGATACCAACAGCTTATCTACCATTGCTTTTGAAACACTGGAGCAGATGCCAACACAGTGAAAAGGCAAATTAGAATTTTTATGCTTAGAATTATTATGAAAATAGTTTTCAACTCACAAATGCCCTAAAAGTTTCTTGGAGGCCACCCCCATGAGAACATCTGCTTTGGCCGCCTCTGCTCCTCAGGCATCATGGGGCCCACGGGGACAAAGGGACATCCCACACCCCCTCTCCATCCAAACAGCCCTTCTAGATGGTGTCCAGCTTAACCTTTGTTTTTAAACTCTGTTTTTAGCAGAGTTGTCTTCTTTAATTTAGTTAGGGAAGTCACTGGGAAATAACATTTCAAGAAGTCACCAGTCTTGAAATCAGAACCTTGGTGGTAAATTACCCCTAGAAGTAAAAATCTACAAATCTCATCTCTTAATTTCTTAGGATCCATCTTAATGGGAGGTTTAACGCAGATTAAGTTCCCTTTCAGAATTTTGATGTTATATTTTGATGATAAAATCAGATAAAAGGTCCCTGTATAGATAGGTCCCTACCCTATCTATATAAAACAGAGACTTCAATCATTCTCAAATCTTATTTCATAGACAAGTTAATGGTCTTTCACTCTGTATCAACTGCAATCCACCAAATTAATTAATTTAATATTGTCAGAGTTTAAAATAATAAAATGGAAATAGATCCATCAAGTTGAACAAGTGAGATTTTTTTCCTATTGTTTCTTAAGTTATGGTGGTTAAGCCCCAGAAAAGATTATCTTTATTAGTCATTCTTGAAAGCCTTGAACCTACATTGCGTGGGTGGATTCTATCAATTACAAAACAGTCTAGCTTCTGAACTCAGATATGGATATAACATTTGCTGAATCAACAGGTATTTACACTAATGGCAGAATTTAAAATTAAAAAGAACTTTACAGTTGATCTTGTCAGAGGATGGCAAATATGTTTAATATTTAATTGTACTTTCAAGGCCTGCAGAGTCATTTATTCATTCTGTTGACAATTACTTAGTCCTTACAACCTATCAGACCACTACCAGACAGGCAGCAATAAACAAAACCCGCTCCCTGAACTAATTTATCACTATGATTTTTTATCACTATATTTTTTCTAATGACACAGATCTAGCCTCAGAATCCTTAAAACACTGTACCAAAAACACACTACTAATAAAATTTGCTACCTGGATCTGGTTAAACATCTTTATTTTAAGCTTATTAAGTGTCTAACATGATGGTAGATGCTACAGGAAATCCTCAAGACAGACAGTAGTTTCCACAAAAATACTGCAACTAATTAGAGAAAATACACACACACACAAAGCGAATGTATAATACATATACTACAATAAAATGCTAATTTTATAACATAAAATAATAAATGCAACATACATCTAGACGTCCATGTAGGGTGATGACTATGAACAGTTTCTTTTTTCTAATTCATCCTTTTTTTATCATTTTCTTCTATTCCACGTACCAGGAGTGCTCTGCTAGAAGATTACATTTTATAAAATTTTTGATCATCTTAAATAACACTGTTTGTGTCATGCATATATAATATATATAAAAAAGAGTGTATAAATTCCCCAAAGCAGGACAGTCTCAGCATCTGTTTTCTCACGCCATTTAGCTTTCTCCAGAGTACAAATAGCCTGGGGAGGCATCTCTGCATGGGGTGAGCTGTCCCCTGTGTCAAGCCTATTCATGTGGGTCCCCCAGTACTCACTGGTACCTGTAAGGCAGCCAAAGAGGCAAATGTCCATGTTTTTCAAAGGCAAATCAGATAAAAATAATTTTATCCAAAATACCATCAGCTGGAAGAAACACATGAGAAACTAGCCTTGCATGGCTCATACTAAAAAATTAACCATAAAAGTAATATTCTACAACTTGTCCATAATCAAATTGGACAGATATATGGTCACTTTTGGTAGGAAAAACATCTTTTGAAAGTCATATTTATCAGATCTGTGTCCTTCCTTTGGGCATCTTCCTAACTCACTTTAAAAACTACAGAATATTTTCTCCCCCCGCTGGAGAAACTATTTAATGAAGTTGTATAATTTTTCACATAAGACAGTAAGTTAAAAAAAAAGAAATCTCCCCTTTAAATTTTTGCTTCCAACATTTTCAAAAATATGATAGAGCTTATTCTCTCAGAACTCTCTTAAAAATTCCTTATTTCCTATAGGCATCTATTCATTTCTGTGGGAAACAAGATTTTTTTTTAATTTTATTTTATTTTATTTTATTTTTATTGAATGGTAACTGTGTACATTAATGCACTTCTGGGGTACAGTGTGGTGTTTTCACACACAATCCAAAACACTTCCATCAAACTGGTTAACATAGCCTTCATGTCATTTTCTTAGTTATTGTGTTAAAATGTTCATATTCTACTCTTAGAAAGATTCACTTGTACCCGGGAAACAAGATTATTAACCGCAACTGTGTTCATCACTAAGAACTCTTTCCTCAGAAATTCTGTTCCTTCTTGCAAGTACTATTCCATTATGCATATTTGTGTGAACCCTTATAATTCTGCCTGTGTTATGAAAGTCTATATTTAAGATACAGTAAGTGAAGGACAGATATTTAAAACACTGGGTCCATAGTGAAGTTGTAAACAGTGCCAGCACAGTAAATTTTCTGATTTAGTCTGTTTATGCAATAGAGGTATTCACACAGCTGGAAAAGCATCAGAACCACTGTCTCTATGTCAACGTTAATTAAAAATCAGTATTAATTGGAAGCAGCATAGACACATTTCTATCAAAGTAGAGAGAGGATAAGTACTTATGCTTAAGATGTAAATGAATCATTCAAATGTACCAAGAATCTATTTCTCTTGTATTAATAACATTGTGCCTTGCTGAAATAATAATTCATGGTTTATTCACCTGTGACCTGGGAAAAATTACTACCACGCTTTGCCAAAGCAGACATCCCTTCCTCTGACAGACCTAAGGTTCTGGACATGTTTTTATTAAATAACCAGACATAGACTTACTTCTTCAGTTGACTCTCAGTTCCTCAAGTGTCTAAGATACTCAGGGGAATATTGATTCAAACCTTGTCATGGAACTATACATTTCAATGCAATGTGTTAGGAAAAACAAAACAGCAAAAGAAAAATAATTTTTCAATGGCTAATAAACTTTAGAGATTCCATCCCAGATATCTCAGAATGGGGAATCTGCACATTGAATAAATTTATAACTAAAGACTGGACGTTGTGGCTCACAACTGTAATCCAGCTCTCTGTGAGGCCAAGGCAGGAGGATAGCTTGAGGTTAGGAGTTTCCAAGACCAAGATCTACATTTACAAAAAACAGTCCCAGCTACTTAGCAGGCAAAGGAAGGAGGATCAATTGAGTCCAGAAGTTTGAGGTTGCAGTGAGCTATAACGAAGCTACTGCACTCCTAGCTGTGTTGACAGAGCAAGACATTATCCCAAAAAGATATAAATAAGTAAAGAGCAATGTCCATTTTCCCTACTTTCCATATTGATGAAATATTTCCATCAATACCTTAAATAGAACAAATGTGGCAAAGCTGGCTGGTTACAACATATTATCCATTCTTCCCTTCCCTGGCCACAGAATCCTGGTTCTTCAGCGCAGTAAGACAGCCAGCTAAAGGATCATCACGTAGCCATTAAAAGTTGGCTAATGAAATGTGGCCAAAGCTGGGACATTTTGAATTGCTGCTTCCAAGAAGGCACTTTGTCTCCAAGGTGTATGCAGATGATCTGTTCTTCACATCCACCTCTTTCCTGCCACCTAGACAGGAGGCATATCAGCTGGAGTGACAGCAGCTCCTGTCAACCTAGAGATCTGGGTCCCTGACGTCTGTCGAGCAGCCACATAATCCCTGGACTGCCTACCTCTGCGCTTCTTTAGATGAAAGAGGAATAAACTTCTAATTTATTCTACCGTCATTTTCAGTTTCTGTTACTTGCATCCAAATGCAATTTCTAGTACATCTATTATATAAAGTACAGAAGCCAGGTATGAAAACTCAGGCAAATATAAGTCTACCCTGATGCCTGATGAGGGTGACCCTAACATTCCAACATGAAAGGGAGTCCATCATAACTCAACTCCGAAGCAAACTGTCCTTACCTACGACTGAACATTTAAGTGATTTTCTTCTCATGAGATACAAAGTAATGACAGATGCTTGTTCTGAATTAGAGGGGAACCAAATTCCTGGCTGCCAAGCAAGGTTCTTACAATTCCCTGGAGTTTAAAGAGCGGGTCTAAAAGAGAAGCTAAATAAATTTTCTTATGAACCAACCAATTTCCAAGGAACAGAGACTCCTAACTCCATTTTCTTCCAGTTCAACAATATTGCAATTTTTAAAAAGTCACCAAAACCTAAAGAGGAAGGAACAAAGTACCAAATCAGGTCATAGGTGACAAAACTATTAGGGAGAACGGGTTCTAAAATAGCAGATAACTAAGGACAGAACTCGCTCCTAACCAGAGGGCACTGCTTCAGAGAGAGGAGGAACCTATTTCAGCAGAAGCAGAAAATAGACCAATGAACAATCACCCACGAAATGTATAGAAATTGTTTTCAGAGTGATGCAAAGTGTAGCAGTAAGAAAATTGATAAATTTAACTTCAGGGTCCTGGAATGAATGTATTTACACGTGGAAATGTAAAGTGCCCATCCTTACACTAAATGTAAAGTGTACATCCGTACACTGTAGTAGTATGAACCCCTACTACATTTTCTATCTTGATAAACCCTATCCGCATTCAGCCAATCCATGAGGTCAGATGACATGAGAGTACTTGTGACTATTCCTTCTCTGCATCCCTTAATCTGTTCAGTTTAGCTTTTTTTAATCTCTAAAATCTCCTTGCCTCCATCTCAAATCCACATCCTCCTTTGTCTCCATTTGTAGTACGATGGGTATGATAGCACATTTTAGCTCGATTCCCAACTCCAGTTCTTTATTCTCCTCACTATAAAAAGGACTCTTCTTAAATGAAAGATTCCTCTTCCCAAATGAGAAATGTGAGGCCCAGGAAGGTTAACTCTTTTGTTACAGTTCACACTAGGAACAGGTACTTGGTAGTGGAGGCAGGCTGCAAGCTCAGAACCTCTAACTTCAGAGCTTACCTTTTAAACCTCTGATCAAACTATGAAGCCTCTCAGACAAACCATCAAAGTAGAGAGAATTAAGACACCTCAAAAACTGGTGTTTGAACCTGGCACACTCCATAATGTATCTTCGATTAATATTTTCTCAATTCCATACAGCCAACTTCAACTTATATGAACTTACGAAAAAGAAACTCCACCTCATTAAATATATAATTATGCATTATAACAGGTAAATAGTAACATGTGAAAGAATATCTATGTTAGAATAAAAGAAAAGGAAGTTAAGGACAGCGTCTAAATACTACAGACACAACAAAGTGCTCTTGTGTCAAAGATGGGCTGTGTGAGGGTATTCTGGAACATGTTAGGTTACACATAATTAAATTCATATTGTGCTATAATAGCAGCCTATATGGCTTTTAACCAAATAGTATGTTAGATGACAAACAGAGAAATCATTTTTAAAAATACATCCTAACTTAATAAAGTCAAGCAAAATGTGTTTGTTTTCATTATGGCACCAAAGTTTATTTTACCATGAACTCAAGTTCTATAGGGTAGGTAGCAACTGTTTCAACAAAAGTTTGGGAAAGTGCCCTCATTTCATCATTTATATACATATATTGAAATATAGTTCATATATCAGAATCTTAAAATACACATATATACTTATAATCCATATATGGATATTTAATACCGTAGAATTTTTTTCCCAAAAAGAAACTGAAGTTGCTTTATTAGAATTCAAGAAACATAATTAAGAAACCATCTGCGGAGTGTGCAGCAGCATGGCAGAAAGGGGAAAGGAAGTGTGTGGTTCACATTTTTCCTTTTCTTCCTTTGGTTTCTTTGTTGCATATTTTGACAAAATAAGAGAATAATGCTATTTTTAAAAAATTAAGTATCCTGGGCAGTGCCTGTGGCTCAAAGGAGTAGGGCACCGGCCTCATATGCCAGAGGTGGGGGGTTCAAACCCAGTCCTGGCACCAAACAAAAAAATTAAGTGTCCTACAAATACACTGCATTTTTGTATGCCATCCTAGTTAAAAAATCGTTTGCTTAGTTTTTTTTATTAGAAAATATTTCAGTAATATAAAAAGGATGCAGAAAATGTGGTACCCAGGTTCCACACTATCCAAATGTGAATCATTCACGTGTATATAACCTGAATTTCAGTGTCATTATCCATAAAATATACCCCACAGATTTCATTTTAGGGAGATTTTAATAGGACTCATGCTGTATATCTTCTTTTGCATCTTGCCTTTTTTCATTCGACATTATGTCTTGGAGATTAATACAGGCTCATAAATATAGTTGAGGTTCATTCATTTTCATTATTACATTAATTCTACTATATACAAAGATTCTCTAACTTATCCATTCTGTTTTCTGTTATTTGCAGATTTGTTTTATTTGTTTGTGTTTTGCTATCACATACGAAGCTACTATTAAAAAATCTCGTATGTATTTCCTAAGCATATGAGCAGAAATTTCTATACGATGGATACCTAGGGGTAGAACGGCTGAAGAAGAAAGTGCACTGGTGGTCAATTTCAGTTTACCAATTCAACTGCAGCAACTTACATCCCCACCAGCCATCGGCAAGAATTCCTGCTGGTTCACATCTACACCATTTGATTATTTTCAGACTTTAATGTTTTTACGAAGATGGCAGATATAAAATAGTATCTTCCTCTAGTTTTAGTTTACATTTGTTCAATGATTAATGAAGCTCAGCAAGTTTTCATATGTTTACTGATCATCTGGATTTTCTGGTTTTGAAATCCCTATTTTTATTTCAATTGATTTTACTTTTATTATTGATTCATAGCACCTCTAATTATAGTCTATATACTAAACCAGTTTTTTGTTTTTTTGCAGTTTTTGGCTGGGGCCAGGTTTGAACCCGCCACCTCCAGTATATGGGGCCGGCGCCCTACTCCTTTGAGCCATAGACACCACCCTACTAAACCAGTTTTTTATCTTTCATGTTCTTTTTAGTATCCTTTGATGAACACTTTTTTTTTTTCATTTTAATGTTGTTGAATGTATTCTTTTTTTTCTTTAAGACTGGCTCTAGCTGTGTCTTGTTAAATAAATTCTTTATCTTAAACTGAAATGATTAAACATCCATTTCTAAACATTTTAAAGTACTGGCTTTCATAGTTAAATCCTTCCTCCATTCACAATTTGATTGAACTATGAATCAGCTGGGTGGACACAATGTTCATTTTCCACATAGACAGCCACGCACTGAGCCCAGTGGCAGCTCAGCTTCGAGGCTCAGTGAGACTCAAAGGGAACAAGAATTGGATTGGCTGGTGACATCTGCCATGGATGGAGGCATGAAAGCTGAAGTATATCAATACACATAAGGAGAGAAGGAAAGTGGAGAGGTTAAAGGAAAGGAAAACTAACTGGATAAATTCACTCCATTCAAATGTTTATGACTTTTACATCATTTATAAAAGTCTACATAGTCCCTCTGTCATCAGCTTACCCAATACGGTGAGAGGCAGATATTCAGTAGTTTGTTTGAACTGCCTTATATTCCTTATAAACTCCTTACTGACATGCCAACACAGCTTATGAAAATATTTAGGAAAATATTACTAATCAGTATATAAGGTAGCAGTAATTTTTATGTGATAACTCAGTGGTTCCCAAACTAGCCTCCCACATACTCCCATAAGCTCAATACAGGTGTTCTGTCCCCACAATCATATTAAATTCTTCTCTCAGCTTTCAGAAACTAAATTAAATTCATAACATTTTTTCGGTATTAAATAGCACTCTCATAACTTTTTTCTTAAATGACTTGTACCAGCTACTCATTATTTCTACGAGAGCATGGTATGGGTTAACGTTTAATTACATATTTATTTGTTTGCATTTTCATGTCTTGTAATTAAGATAACCAAGCTTTAGAACAATTCTGGCAAGGTAGAAACATTTGGCTTCTCATTCTGGAATCTGCAATCTGTATCCCATTCTTCATTTCATGTTAATTTTTCCTCCATAAAATGCATATACTTGCTTCAAAACATTTTTGAGAGCAAGGTGATAAGATGTACTGGGCATGGAAATGGCTTTAAAACGTAAAATGTTTTACAAACTGGAGTTAAAACTTACAATAACCTTAAATTATATCTCACAAATACGAAGTTATAACCATTAGAAAAGTCAACAGATAACTTCTAAAGCTCGTTTTTATCTACAGTTTTCATTTTACCTATACTAATCCTCCAAACCCAGTTTTTTAACTAGATAAAAAACTGTCATTTCTTGACCCATATAATTTCTAAAAGAGTTCCTGAAAAGCAGAGCAAGTCAAAGGTAAAAAGTTAATCTACAAACACAGTATCTCATACCCAAATAACCTAAACATATCTGTTTTTATAATGATCTAATCTAAATCTTCATTCCATTAGCGTGATATAACTAATAAAAAGGTTTATTAGGCACATTGGCTCACACCTGTAATCCTAGCACTCTGGGAGGCCAAGGTGGGTGAATCGTTTGAGCTCAGGAGTTTAAGACCAGCCTGAGCAAGAGTGAGACCCCATCTGTAAAAAATAGCCAGGTGTTGTAGTGGCACCTGTAGTCCTAGCTACTTGGGAAGTTGAGACAAGAGAATAGCTTGAGCCTAGGAGTTTGAGGTCGTTGTGAGCATGACACCATGGCACTGTACCAGGGGTAGGAAGTGAGACTCTGTTTCAACAAATAAAGGTTTATTAAGATCTAAAATCAAAATGTTTCTAGATTATAGATGAAGATTTAACCTGTCTCAAAAACATTCCTGAGACTAGCATGAATTTATTTGAAGAGCATGCTTTCCTAAGTATTTCTGTTGTTCTTTGTAGATCACTTTGTTAGCGTTAGAAAGATGAGAAAATAATGAATGAAATAAGAATAAAGTACTAAAATGCTGTGTTTAATAAATAATATATTTATAAATTTATGATAGTATTTTATATTAATACTACATTATAATAGAGTATATTTATGTTTATATATTTATAATTAATAAATGCAAATAAATAAGATTTATTTCTGTTTGTAAATATCAAGAGAGCCTTGTCTTCTTTGTGGGAATGGAGTTGCTACTCTGGTTTAAACATCTGAACTGCTGAGCTAAATTACCTATTTTAAAAGAAAGTCGTGCACTATACACAGTAAAGTTTTTAAGAGTAAGAAAAACCCCACTTCCAATCCTATCTCCTCTACTTTCCAAGCTGCGTAATTTTGTGCATTATTACTCAAACCTCCATGAATTTCCACTTCCCAACTTTGAAATAGGGATGATAATAATAACCTTCTCACAAGAACTGTCTATAAGGATTAAATGGGACTATTATCAGATACACAAATATCCACAATATAATGATGACAAAGTCACCATTAATTATAAAACAGATGAGTAAATGACCACGGGGCGACCGTAAAAGATACTAACTGCAATTTTATAGTATTTAATGATATAGATTACATCAAGATATTTAATGTTTCTGTTAAAAACTGGAAAGATCTTTTTCAAATTG
>NW_003852532.1:1125331-1132376 GCF_000181295.1 Otolemur garnettii | reverse complement strand
TTTTTTTTAAATCAGGAAAGAAAGGCGGGAGAGAGGGAGAAGAGGGACGCAGGGGGGGACTGACAGCAAGCACATGGCTCCCGGCTGGCTGGAAGAGTCGGGCCAGCCTCCAGTCATCTCAAGTCAGGCTGTTTGTCCAACTGCCCAAAACGCAAAGATGAACAGCAAATGTGGCAAAGGAGGGGCAATGTACAACTGGCCATCTGTGTGTTCTACAACCCTTGTGGTATTTCTGAACCAGTATTTGATCTCAGGTATGTTCCAGGACGATCAGTATCACTGCCAATACACAGATGATCAAACCAGAAACATGTATGTGTATCACAGAAAATATTTTATTAAAATCTAACCAAAATGTTAAAATTAATTCTTTACCTCTGCAAATCATGTGTAGTCTGGACTACTAAGAAACTGAAATCATACAAGTATGAACACCACCATGCAGTAAGGGGATGGCTTCAAATTTACTGCAAAAAATTGTTTGAGCAGACCTAGTTTATATATTCACGTTGTACTTTGGAAGCTATACCATTCTACTTCAGATTGCAACAGTACAAGTTAAAAAAAATTTTTAATTGTCTATTTCTACCAATAATAATTTAAAAGTGTTACACATGGAGTATTAATGAATAACCCCAAAGACTATCTGCATTGTATGTTGGTTCATTTAAAATGAATAAACAAAAAAAAATTGCATGTTCTAAGTGTGGATTACTTCAACAGAACAGTGCGCTCTAGGTCACTATGCTTTCTTTCTCAGTTATTATCAAGTTGGATTTGCCAACAAGCCTCTGACAATCAACACAGAAGTAAACTTCAAGGTTAGTCATCTAAACTACTACTGGGAATAAAGACACTTTAATTTACTGATGGGGTTAAAATTGGTATAGAGGGAAGTAAAAAAGAGAGAGACTCAAGTGAATTTTACTTTTAGAAAACCAAATATTTACCTGGGGAACTAATGTATAGAATCATATATTGAATTATGTTTCAATTATACACTGTATAGTAATAATAATCTTTATTTTCAAGCAGAAAACTAAACATGTTGAGAAAGGAGGAAGAAGATGAATAACCTGCTTGGAAGTTTCAAGTCTAATAATTAATACAGATACTGATACACAATTGTCTAGGTAATAATAGAAAAACAACCTGCTTTTAACTAAAAGGTATAATTTCTTTCAAATTTTTTAGGGCAGGGCTATAAACCAAAACCCCAATGAAGTATGGTGTAACCGTTATCAAGACATACCAATGTCACAAAGGGCAGAGTGATCTCAGGGGAAAAAATAGTCCTATATTATTTGTAAGCAAAATCATTTGCCTTGAGTTGAAAAAAACAGAACAAAACATTTTATGGTAGCTGAATGCATAACAAAAAAATTATGATTGCGAACTATATCTTTTAATAAACTCTGACATGTGGCCTCTCCTACACATAAACACAAACTGTATTTATGAAGTGTGTGCATCTATACAGATTACTCTATCCTCTTTTTCATCACTCCAGGTAATCAATTAGTATGTTAAGTACTAAGTCCTACTGACATCAAACTATTTAGAATTTCTTTTCCTTCTTCAAGTACTAGAGCTTGACATCAAAGTAATAAGAGTCTTCACTGAGTAGCTTTAAATAGAGATGATAGCAAAAGCTGTGGGTTTGACTCATTTCTCCCCTGAATGAAACTCATCATACAGAAAGAGGGACGCAGATGGAACAGTCATTCCCTGCTGACCTGGCAGCTCCTTGACAATTTTCCTGCTAAGGGCCTGAGGAGTGATAAGAGGGAGGAAATGGTGCGATGTTATGCAGATGAGGAAGAGATGAAAAATAAGTTGAAAAGGGATAAACAGAGATTCTGGTATCTTCAGTGCTAATCCCAAATCATCAAATATCACCAGTTTCATCGATTTGCCCTCATGCTTGGAAAGTCGTCATTTCTGAACTCATTTTTTAACAGATGGGCCCAGGCTGGGAAGACTCTTGCCATCTAACTACCCTATGGACCCACATACACTATCACCACTTATGACAAAAAGCGTAACTTCTCTTGCTGGCAATGATTTCTTAAAAGATGGCCTTTGGCCCGATGTGAGTTAAAATTATGATCCTATCACTTGTTAGCTGAGTGAGGTTGATCATGTTACTTTACATTTTAGTGTCTTTGTTTCTTTATCCTGAAAAAGGAAGTAAGAATATGCCACCCAAACGTCTGTTATAAGGGTTAACAGAATGTACATACACACATCCATGATAAATGAGTAATACAGTGAAACACTAACTCTAAAAAAAAGAAAGAAAGAAAAACTCATTTGGTTCCTCTCTGCATCCCTAATTATTTGTGTTTTTAAACAAATCCTAGATGAGACTCAACATGATCTGAAAATGTAATTTGATTCTTTGATTTTTATTTTAATCATAAATTTTTCCAGCTATGAATAAGAATAATCATCCTTAAAACAAAGTTATAAAACAAAATATAGCCTTATATTTCCTATTAGACTACAGATATTCTATATTCTAATCTGATGTAGTGTAAGCAAAGCATAAACCTTGTTGCTGTACTTTCTTTCTTTTGCTTTAGGATAATCTGCTGTGTTTTATCAAAAGGAAAATGCTTGTGTAGCATAGATGTGATTGTAGTACCAGAAAGAATAGAAAAAATCAAGAGAGTCAGAGAGGATATCTATCATTAGAAAAAATATATATTTTAAGTATGATTATAAGTGTGAAAGTACTCCATTTCACTTGAGTGTAATAATTACTTGCTTTAATTTTCAGGAATTAAGAAGTAATACAAAAGAGTCTAATACAAAACAGAGATGTAACAAATTAAGTTTTAAATGTGGTATACAAGATAAAATAGAGCAATTACAATCAGAGAAGAAACGTCATATTAATAAAACACTGGCCTTATAATTACTTATTTCTTTTTTTAGTCTGAACTATAACTCGCTGCTTTAAAAGCCAACATTTGGCAAGTTATGTTACCAGTTTGTGCCACAACTGAAGAAGAGTTTTGACATTCCACTTCCATAACTAAGTTACCCTCCCCCTTTTAGGCACTGTGAATTCTATGCTATACAGAGTTATAGAAAAGTTTTGATTGGCAAGGAAGGCTGCTAACCATAATGCAATAAGACTCGACTATGCTGGTAAAACCCTTTATGCCTCATTCCAACCACAAAGTTCTTTGTGCTTTCCTTGGTGGTGGTGGTGGCGTTTCTGCTTACGTTTGATTCTGCTATAATCTTTTAATATTGATATAAGCTTGGGTTTCTTTCCCCACTAACAGGAACTGGGTTCAGGAACTTGGTCCACGACCAAAGAAACTCCCACCCTCTTGCTCTGATAATATTTATATTATTTGATATGCCTGTAATATCTATACAATTTACACCTATAACTCTTTGCTAAGGCACTGCCTCCATGTATATTTTGCCACAGGACAGTGATGTGGGCAGAATAGATCTGAAAAGAAATTCCAAATTGAATTATGGTCCGTTCTAAGCAAAAAAGGTTACCAAATTGTCCTATCAAAATACCAATTTTTTTCACCTAACCATACAGTTCAAGGTTAAACAAACAAAAGAGTTTTTCTTTTTTTTTAAAAAGAGTTACACATATGCAATGTCCAGAAGAGGTTTGTAAGGCTTAAATAGCAGTGAAAACTGTGAGTAGAGCGTGTAAGTAACAGTAATCAAAACAAAGAAAACCGTCAGTTACTTTAAATTGTACAGGAAGCTTTCCATTTGTTTCTGGTATACAAAATATTTCATACGTAAATAAGTACTCTTATGTAGGACGGGTAAATAAAACATGAAGACAAAATAAATTTTATCTTATTGACTATCAGAACTGAAAGAAACAGCTGCTATTTCTCAACCACTTTTTTAAACATCGACTTCCTTCTCTTTCAACATTTCTATTTTGAGAAGCAAATTCCTCTTCTGACTGAAATGGAATATCACCTTTCAGGTTTGGGAATTTTTAAGACATGGTTTTCTATATATCCTTAAATCCCTAACTATCTCTGTTAGAGAAATAAAAATTTGAAGATACGCATCCATCAGGAACATTGGGAGTAATTCCACTGTGCAATTCTCTAGGTTACGTGAGAATGGGCCTGCTGTGTCCTGAAGTTCTCTTTGGGCCTTTTGGAAGACGTGACCATGTTTTTACATTGCTAGGGCATTGTTTAATTTAGCACAGTAATTCACCTGGCAGTAGCAACTAGCTGATTTTGTTGAGATATTTTTTATCACATTAAGTAAACATTTGAGGGCTCTCTATTCTGGATTTTTAGTTGCTAGTCAATATAATTTTGAACTTCTGTTATTCAAATATGTTTGAGTTCAACAAGTATCTACTTACATGGATACACACACACAGAGCTGTCATTGGTGCTAGAAAGAAATATTTTTTTTTACTATTGTACCCAAAGCATTAGCCATCTACATGAGGGGATTTCCTTCAATCTAATTAATCAAAGTTTTAAAATATCTTAAAATAAAAAGCTAAACATGATAAAATTTCTGTTGAGTTCAAATTCTGGAACACTTGCTATTTGTTAGTTCTTGGAAAATCACAGAAGAGTAAATTTAAAGATCTGGCCGCGAATGGCTTACTGTCTCGTGTGGATAAAGATGCATGAAACACTATTTTACGAAGCTTTTTGCAAAGTGCTGACCAGAGGTCTATACAGAAGGCCATGCAACAGAGGCTGAGTACAGACCAGCAGGGATCCAGCAGGGGATGGAGGGATGCCTCCACTCAGGCTGGAACACAAAGACTAGGAAGAGAGCTTTCAAGACAAGAGAGGGCAGCTTCTTTCCCAGAAAGAAGCAACACAAGGTGGATTGTTTTGAGAAATACAAGATGTTAAATGTTGCTGGAGCATAAAATACCAAAAAAGGGAAATACCCTCATGGGTAAACAAGAGAGAGAGAGCGCTTCCCCAGAGGAAATGGTTAAAGGTGAATACAGGAAAAAAAATGAAGCTTATATCAAAAAGAGACACAGAGTACCAAGAAGTCTGACCTTTATCTATGAGTAAGAGAGTACCAGGGATGGGAGAGTTTCCTGAGGTTGGGAGGCTGGTCCCTTAAAGGGCAGTGAGCAGATGGACTGATAGCAGAACAAATGAGACCAGGGAGGTGAGATCCAGTAGGAGGCTAATATTAATATTTCAAGTTAAATTCACTCATCTTGTTTCAATGGATTATTAACATATAATACAAAAGGTCCTACATTGTTTTCTCATAACATGCTGGCATATAAAATGTTATTTATAAAGGTGATGAATAGCCAATATCAGAATTGAAAATAAAGCCAAAAATAATATTGAGAAGGTATTTTAAGTTTTAAAGCACTAAACCAGCCTTTGACCAAAATGCATCCTGTTTTACACATTATCAGCCAATATCACGGCTTTCTATTTCTTCTCTTAAATAATGAAAATATTCTTTAGTTTCTTTTTTATTGCAGTTATTTATTTGACCTGTTTTCTGCTCAAAAGTTCAACAGGGTACATCAGAAACAAGACATCAGAAGGAACAAAAATAAAACTGATAAAAAAGGGTACAAAAGCAATACTGTGAAAGTATGTATGTAAAAAAAAAAAAGATACCAAATAAAAAGCTGAAATTACAGCCTTGCTTATGAGACATTATCCAGAGACAGGCGCTAAGAAAAATGTATTGATGAACTTAGCCAGTCAGCTTCTTTAATTAGGAAGTAGATCAACCATAGTTATATTTTCAAAATAAACATATTGTTGTCAAAAATCTAACAAACTCACTAATAATGGGCAAAATTTGAAAAAGTATAGAGAAAAGGCTTGATTTAGAGGATAAAACAAGCATGTTAAGGTAGAGTTTATAGTTAGATATCAATTAGATTAGCCTTAAAGCATTTCTGAATAAAATTAATCTGAAATATTTTGCATCACTTTGAAAGTTAGACATGCATTTAACAAAAGTGATACTACATAACTACTGGACATGTTTTAAGATCCATACTTTACATTGAGATCTAGTTCACCTGCTGGTTCAGGTCTGGTTTATCTCATTTTAGAATGAGCTGTTTCCTGCATATTAACCCAAACACAAAATCTGTGCCAGAGTATTAGCTTTTCCTTATATCTCTATTGGCCTATAGTTCAAACTTTATGGCAACATTAAGTTATTTTTGTTTTTAACTTAAATACAGTGTACCAAAATCCCTTCGGAACCATAATCACCATCTATGACCTTACCTAAAATGTTCAAAATCATGCTAACGGTGATAGTTCTAACAATCTTAAAAAACAATCAAGGAAACTCAGTATGTCAGTGAATTTCATCTAGTTAGTACTGCAGTTCTAGGGAAACAACATAGTTACTTTCTAATCTTTTGTTTATTATAAACATATATAAATTTCATGAGTGTTCCAAATGAGAAAATACATTGGAAACGATTTCCATCATCTCCCTCAGCACCACTGTTTTTAGTCATAACGTGGGATATTGAAAACAATAATAGCAATGAATATCCTACAGCTCTATGAACTATGTTTAAAGCGTTACATGTGATAACCAGAAAAAAACAAACTATTCATGTGTAGCAATAGATGTCTGCTTTAGTGTAATGCTTAGTACAGAGTCACAGTCTACAAGGAACCAACAGCAAGGCGCTCAGACAGGAAGAGGACCGCTCAGTGCTAAAGTTTTTGCACCTTGGGTTAAGAAGCCTGTTCTCATCACTGCTGGGTCCCCTCTATGGCCACAGGTAGTGACTACTTCACTTTATTGCACCATCACGTGATGGTGGCTGCTTGTGTTAAAAAGCCCCCTGTTGGCCACATTCTCAGCTTACACAGGTTGACAGCACACCGTCTACTACGTCCTCACGTGTTCATCTGAGTTTCTCCCCTGCCTTCCATTTCCAGACCACTCACTACTATACCCTCCGCAGACAATGACCACTCACTACTATACACTTCGCAGACAATGACCACTCACTACTATACCCTTCGCAGACAATGACCACTCACTACTATACACT
>NW_003852532.1:1109201-1125311 GCF_000181295.1 Otolemur garnettii | reverse complement strand
CTTCGCAGACAATGACCACTCACTACTATACACTTCGCAGACAATGACCACTCACTACTATACACTTTCACAGATACAAAAGTAAGTAGGAATTCACCAATCAGAAGGCTTGAGTTTGACAGAAACCTACGGATGGGACACCACATGACACTGGTGTTTGAGAGCTTTCCCACCACAGGCATGTGGCGTCTCAGGAATGCACACAGCATTCTCAGCAGCGGCAGTGGCAGGACTGCACTGCCACCACCAAGGCTGGAGAGCGGCAGGCAGCCCCTCCCTGTCAGCGTCCCCGGCCACACAGCCCTCTGCTCACTGACGCAGGGCACCCAACAGGGAGAAGGGGTTTACGAGGAAACCCGACCTGCTAACTACTTACCTTCTCGCGCAGGGCAGGCTTGCTCGTTTAACTTTTTGTTTCCTCCCTTGTCATAGCTCAGCGCCAAATAGTTATGATTCAGCAGAAGTTTGAACCTGACGGTGAAAAAAAATAACAAAATTGGAAATTAAAGTTCCCTCCACTACAGTCTTTCTTTGCTTGCCCTCTGCGTAGGTGTTTCTCTCCCGTTTTCTCTCTCGGAGCAGCGGCTACGTCGTGGTCTATAAATATTGACCCTGACACTTGCTCGGTGCTTGACTGGCTCAGGTCTGTGACCGAGCACCGTGGTAATACTCGGCAAAGTTCTCAGCTGCTCGGACAAAGCTGTGGATTGGCTCCCGACCCAGCAACCCTGTGCCTGCCTGCCTGGAAATACCATTTCGCTGCCAGCTTTACAGATGCTATGGGCCTTTCCTGAGGCCCAAATCAGGCACAGGAGGGCAATTAAGAGGTTTGTCTAAAGAAATACAGTTTTCCTCAAGCAGGTGGAGAAAAGGGGGATTGAGTGGAGTGGAAGACAAGTAAGGAAATACTGCCTTTGTTTTGGCTAAACAACCCAATCTCAAGCCCCTTATACAAGTCATTTATACCTAAATGTCAGTCCACCAACCTCCATAAACTTCATTACTACATATTATGAATGACCAACAGACACAGGAAAGCGCTTTCATAATTGTTTTTAATATCACTTCTTATTGAGGAAGGCTGTAGTGACTGAGTAATTGGTCACACACAAAAAAATGTTTTGACAGAAGTTCACTTCCAGAATGATAGAAATGCCTTGGGAAGTATAATATTAATCAGACAAATTGTGTATTTTATAAAATAAGGTAAAATATAATCCAAAAATTATATGATTCAATAGACTATATTAACTTCTACATTTACAATCATGCATTTTGGATTATTTTACTTTATTTCATTAGATTAAGGAAAAATCTAAGCCATGACACGACAGTATACAGTTTGCAGGTGACATAGTCAAGCCCTGAATACCTACATATACTGCCTGTGACACACAGTAGGAATGATTAGAAAATAAATCAAGCCCTATTCTGGATTTTGCTTGACCAGAATAACCATTTGTTTGCTTTACTATCTCCTCCCTTGATTCAATCAAGGGTGAAGAGAACTTTGGAAATAATCTGTTATTTTACAGATAACAAAAATCCACCCCAGGCTGGCTATTCTTTGCCTGGAGTCACACAGCAACTTCGTGGTAGAGCCAAAACCAGAGTCCTTGCCTCACCATTCGCAGTTGCTGTGCTCCTTCTGCTGGAACTACGGTTTTCAAACTCATTTTTAGGCTCATCTTCATGTGAAAGTTTACTGACACCTTACCAGTAAGCAGAAATATTACAGCCAGAAAAATAATGAGCATGAAACAAAAGTAGCCTTTTATTATTTTTATTTTTATTTTTAGAGACAGAGTCTCACTTTGTCTCTCTCAGTAGAGTGCCGTGGCATCACACAGCTCACAGCAACCTCCAACTCTTGGGCCTAGGTGATTCTCTCACCTCAGCCTCCCAAGTAGCTGGGACCACAGGCGCCTGCCACAACGCCCGGCTATTTTTTTTTGTTGCAATTTGGCTGGGGCCAGGTTTGAACCCGCCACTCTCGGTATATGGGACCAGGGCCCTAGTCATTGAGCCACAGGTGCCGCCCCAAAAGTAGCCTTTTAGAATTGACTAAAAGGAAAATAGAAGAATTAACTCTCAAACAACTGAAAGATGTTTTTCCTTGCTTAACTCAAGATACCAAAACTTATTGGTATCTGTCCAATAAGTTAACATATTGCCAAGAGAGGTACACAGCTAGGTGCCAAGGAGGGAAAGATGAAACCTGGTTTCTACTCTCAAAGACCTTACACTCTAATTCCAGGGGGAAAGGTAATTACGAAACAGTGTATTACGTACAGCAATGGACCCTGGAAGACTGTACTTAAGGGAGGCAGGAAAATGAGCATCCGAGCCCGGATGAAGGGAGGCAAACTGGGTCTTTCCTCACTCAAGATTTCAGGATCTTCAAGAATGAGTGAAAAGCAGTGAGGCAAAGAGGAGAGAGGAGGAACACCAAAGGCAGGGAAGAGCACAATGCGTTCATCATGTAGCATACACGGAACTTCAAATACCTGCAGCTCTTTCTTGCAGGAGCACAAAGTATAAGGCAGAAAGTAGCTAAAACAACAACAAGAGACTAGCAGGAGGAAGGTGAAGAGGGATTTTATAAACCAGGTTAACAAAGTTGGGTTTTATGGAGTAGGATAAGCTACTACTCTTCAACTGTTTTTGTTCACAGACTCTTAAAAGAATGTTGAAAAGCTATGTAATCACTCACACATTATCAAATTAACATCTACAATATTTTACCTATGACAAAATATGTATTGGTACATGCAAATAATTAAATTTCTAGGCTGGATCTCATGGCTCATGTCTATGATTCTAGCAGTCTGGGAGGCCAAGGTGGGATGATCCCTTGAGTTCAGGAGTTCACGACCAGCCTCAGCAAGAGCAAGACCCAGTCTCTACTAAAAATAAAAAACTTAGCCATGTATACTGGCAGGTACCTATAGTCCTAGCTAATTAGGCAGCTGAGGCAGCAGGATCCTTGTGAGACCAGCAGTTTCAAGTTGCTATGAGCTAGGCTGATGCCATCACACTCTAGCTTGGGCAACAGAGTGAGACTTTGTCTCAGTAAAAAAATAAATAAATAAAGTGGGTGGAGACTGTGGCTCAAAGAGTAGGGTGCTGGCCCTATACACTGGAGGAGATGGGTTCGAACCCGGCCCCAGCCAAAAACTGCAAAAAAAAATAATAATAAATTAAATTTCTACTCTACTGGAAATGTTGACATTTAAAAATAAAAGTCATATAACTTACTTTATTTTTTTATTTTTTATTAAATCATAAACACATAGAACATGTATACATTAATACATTTATGGGGTACAATGTGCTGATTTCATATAGAATTAGGAACACTTACATCACAATGGTTAATATATACCTCATCCCATTTACTTACTGTGTTAGGACATTTATACTCTATACTAACACCTTCCCTTGATCTGACTCCTCCCCTCCCTTCCCATCCCCCCTTTCTCCCTTCTTCATCTTGGGCCACAGTTGTAACCTATTCTTCATATGAAAGTGTGAGTGATTATAAATTAGTTTCATTGTAGTATTGAGTACATGGGATATTTTTCCTTCCATTCTTGAGATACTTTACTAAGTAGGATATGTTCTAGTTCCATCCATGTAAACATAAAAGAGGTAAAGTCTCCATCTTTTTTTAGGCTGCGTAATATTCCATGGTATACATATACCACAATTTATTAATCCATTCATGGGTCGATGGGTACTTGGGATTCTTCCGTGACTTGGCTATTATGAATTGAGCTGCAATGAACAATCTGGTGCAAATATCTTTGTTATAAAGTGATTTTTGGTCTTTTGGATATACACCTAGGAGAGGAATTGCAGGATCAAATGGCAGGTCTACTTTTAGATCCCTGAGTATTCTCCATATTTCTTTCCAAAGGGAACGTATTAGCCTGCATTCCCACCAACAGTGCAGAAGTGTTCCCTTTTCTTCACATCCATGCCAGCATCTGTAGTTGTGGGATTCTGTTATATGTGTCACTCTTACAGGAGTTAGACAATATCTCAAAGTGGTTTTGATTTGTATTTCTTTGATGAGTACAGATGATGAGCATTTTTTCATGTGTCTATAGGTCACGTGCCTATCTTCTTCAGAGAAGCTTCTGTTCAAGTCCCTTGCCCACCCTGAGATGGGATCACTTGTTCTTTTCTTATTAATAAGTTTCAGTTCTCTGTGGATTCTCGTTATCAAACCTTTGTCAGAAGCATAACCAGCAAATATCCTCTCCCATTCTGAGGGCTGTCTGCTTGCTTTACTTACTGTGTTCTTTTATATATTTATTTATGTATTTATTTATTTATTTTGCAGTTTTTGGCCGGAGCTGGGTTTGAACCCACCTCCTCAGGCATATGAGGCCAGCGCCCTACTCCTCTGAGCCAAAGGCACTGCCCAACTTACTGTGTTCATGGCTGTACAGAAGCTTTTTAGTTTGATCAGATCTGAGTAATGTATTTCTAGTGTTGCTTCAATTGCCCTGGGGGTCCTCCTCATAAAGTATTCTCCTAGGCCAATTTCTTCAAGTGTTTCTCCGGCACTCTCTTCAAGAATCTTTATAGTTTCATGTCTTAAGTTTAAATCTTTTATTCAGTGAGAGTTAATTTTTGTTAATGGTGAAAGGTGTGGGTCCAGTTTCAATCTTCTAGTAGTTGCCAGCCAATTCTCCCAGCACCATTTGTTCAATAGGGAATCTTCCCCCCAATTTATATTTTTGATAGGCTTATCAAAGATCAAATGACGATAAGTGTATTTTAAATATACACAATAGCATCTGAATCTATAATAATTTAATACAACTATTATGTAAATTACCCACAAACACTTCTTTTGACAACTGAAATTTTTATATTACTATTTTATTTTCTTGACCTTTATTTCTGTCTCATTTCTTCATAGATTTTTTATGCAATGTATTTTATAATTAGAAGTCTTTAGTTGTTTACCTTGTCATACTTCTCTACAATAAAAATTGAAGGCATTAGATTTTTAATTGTTAAATTTTTGATGACCCAGGACAATGCTTCATAGTAACATTTGGGCTGAAGAAGGCTGTGCTTTTCTCTTGTAGAAGAGAAAGAGTGTTATGAAAAAAGCATTGCTCTTGGCCAGATCAACATTAATAAAGAGTTTATACCAGAGTTGAAAATCTGGACACTGACTTTATAAAAACTATCTATTCGATGGCTAAGTGAAAGAAACCAGTCTGAAAAGTCCATATACCCTAAGATTCCACATATATGACGTCCTGGAAAAGGCAACACAACAGAAGACAGCAGAACGAACTGTGGCTGCTAGAAGTTTGCAGGGTGGGAGGAATGGGTGAATCTCAGGGGGTTCTTAGGGCAGTGACACTCCTCTGTGAGATACTATAATGGCAGGTGCATGACATTATACATTTGACAAAGCCCACAGATGTAAAGGACAGACTTATGTCTGCTCCCCAGTCTTCTTGAAGTATGTGGTCTAGAGGGAATATTATCATTATTCATGAAGTAATTACTGTCTGATCACTTTAGCTAGGCTTTAGAAGTATTTCTATCACTAAAAATAACCCGGACAGATGGTTACGGTTTTGTCTTTTTTAAGACAAAGAAAATGAAGCTTATAGTTATTGAGTCACTTGTCTAAAGCCATATAACTAATAAATCACAGAACTGGGATTCCACCCAAATTTGGCTGGACTGTATATTGTGGTGACTTTGTATCAGTCATTTAAATTAGAGGCAGAGTCTGCCCAGGCAAGGAAGTGGACTGAGCAGTGTCTTCACAAAGTCAGAAAGGGTTCAAAGAGCCTTAGCCTGCATTTCTTCTAAGGAATTGGTAGAATTTTAACATTGAACATTAAGGAGTAGCAGGAAGATTAAGAACAAAATAAGCAGATGAAATTAAAGTAACTGATATAAGTTATTAAGAAGAACTTAAACTTCTTTGTCTTCAATTTGATTGAAAGGGAAGGGGAGGGAACACATGAAGAGTAAAGGGTGACTCCTCTTTGGATGCCTGGGTCTCTGAGGAGGGTACACAAGTGAGCAATGTGAATAGGGAGCTGGGAAGAGAAGGTGAGTTTAGTTGTGGACATGATGAACCTGAAATATTTATGTTATTATCATAGGATGTTCAGTGGGCATTTAAATAGAGAGAGGAGATAAGACCGCATCAACTCCACAGTCTTCCATTCTTGTTTTCCTGCTTCAGACCTTGTCACCATGCAGTCTTTTGTCATCACAGACGCCAAAGCAGTCCCTTAAAAACATCACTCAAATCACATTCATCTTCTAATCAGACCCGGCAATGTTTCCCTACTTTACTCATAGTAAAACCCAAAGTCCCTACAATGGTCCATAAAGCCCCCCTTGACCTGCTCCCTCATTGTGTCTCTGACAGCACACACTAGAGCCCCCACATCTTCTCAGCTCCAGCCCACTTCCCTCCTACTGTTCCTTCAATGGGCCTGCCCGCTTTGCCCTTAGTGTCCTTCTATTTGTTGGTCTCTCCCACCTGCGGACAGCTGCATGGTTAACTTTTCACCTCTTCCAAGTCTCTGTTCAAATGGCACCTTCTCAGCAAAGCCTAGCACTGTCACATCATTTAAAACTGCAAACCTACTTCATTATTTATTATTGCTTGTCTCTTCCCAAGAGGATGTAGGTTCATTAACAGCAAAGATTTCAAATAAACCGAACCTTGCTCACAGTAAATGCACAATAAATACGTGTTGGATAAATGGATGAAATACACACTGGTGAACCTTACACCACCATAGGTGGTTCTGACATGAGATCTCTCATCAGTAGCCTGTATAATGGGAAATAAACCAAACTCAGCATTTAATAGGCAGGCCCAAGAGGAGAAGCCCTGAAAGACTGAAAAACCACCATGAGGTCAGGAGGATGAGAAAGGGTAAATGAGGATGGAGTGTTAGAAGGGAGTGGTCAGCAATGTCATGTGCCGTGGCGAGATCAAACATGAAAGCAGCCCATTCCCTACAACATGCAGAAAGTATCACAATACTCAAAGCCACCCAAGTGTACAACTGAAAAGGGTAAATTTTAAGGTATATAAATTATTTTTCAACAAAGCAGTTATTAAAAAAGAAAGCAAGCACTGGGGGAAGGTAAGCAAGGAAAATGAGACAGGAATTAAATCTTTCTCTCTCAAAAGGTGTGTGTCCAGGAGAAAAGACAAAGAAAAAAACAAGTCAAACTGAGCTGAGATTCTTCTTTCCCCAGGAACAGTGCAAGTTATACATGTGCCTTAGTTTCCTCATCAGTAAAACAGGTTTAATACTAATACCTACACCACTGGGAATCAAGACTTCACTTTATTTTATTGTCAAATACTATTTTGCTATATGGATGTACCAACTTTGGTTATCCACTCACCAGCTAATGGCCGTTTGGGTTGGTTTCCATTCTTTTGGCTATTTGGAATAATGCTGCTGTGGACAATCATATACACATTTTTGCTTGAACTTGTATTCATTCCTCTTGAGTAAATACCAAGGAGTAAAACTGCTAAGTGATATGGTAATTTTAGGTTAACGTAATAAAGAACTTTCAAACTGTTTCCCAAAACAGGTGTGCCATTTTACATCCCACCAGCAAATGTAGGAGGATTCTAATTTCTCTGCAGCCTTACAAACACTTGAAATTCTCTTTTTTTATTGCTATCCTCGTGAACATGAAGTAGAATTTGATTGTGGTTTTAATTTGCATTCTCTTAATGACTAACAATGTTGACTGTTTTTTCATGTACTTATTACTCATTTGGCTTTTTTTTTTTTTCGAAACAGAATCTCATTGTGTTGCCCTGGGTAGAGTGCTGTCGCATCACAGCTCACAGCATCCTGAAACTCTTGGGCTTAAGTGATTCTCTTGCCTCAGACTCCAACTAGCTGGGACTACCGGTGCCCACCACAATGCCTGGCTATTTTCTGTTGTTGTTGTCATTATTGTTTAGCTGGCCCAGGCCAGGTTCAAACCCTCCAGCCTTAGAGTATGTGGCCGGCACTCTACCCACTGAGCTATGGGCACTGCTCAGCCCTTTGGCTTTTTACTCTTGACTTCCGGTAAATATAATTTCAGAAACCTTAGGACTAAATAAAGCTTAAAATATATTTTTGAGGAGCCAACAAAGTTTTACCTGGCATAAATACAGCCTACTCACTTGTTAACTGAACAAATAAATAAAATAATACATGAAAGATATAAATGAAAGGAATGAGAAATACTTGACCAGTATGCTATTTCAGCTTTTAAACTAACAAAATTTGAATTCTTATACAGTTTCAATAGAAATTTTAATAAGGAAAGGAAGCTTTGGGGAAAAAATACAGTTACAGAGAACATGTGCTAATCCTCTGGTCATTACTATGATGAATATTTACATTAGTATTTTTAGTTTCGTAATAATAAAATACAGATTAATGTCAGAAAACTGGAATTGTAGTCTAGCTATGTGAATGCTTTAATTTAATGCTTCTTTGAAGTTGGAGTTAAAAAAAAAAAGCAAGAAGCTAAGGAGTAAATGATTTTAAAATATGTTGTTGACAAAGTTAATCAGATGTGAATACTACAAATTTATTTAAGACTATGAAGAATGAGACATTCCTCAGGGGCAAATACGTACAAGCAAAATAGTAGTAATCCAAGCTTATCCTCATTTTTTACCCGAGGGAATCAATGACTTACAGTGTAAATGACTAAAGAGAAAAAGAAAACTGACTCCACAAGGCACCTAGTTAGAAGTAAACCGGGAACTGTTTTCCTCCTCTTTTTTCCCCTGGAGGGACCTGCTATTAGTCATATCATATACAGAGTCACTTACCTTTAACTCTAAGGTTCTTTGTTCTCAAGTAATAAATAATGTGGGCTCCTGGGACCCCTCAGGAAAATCATACATAAGTCTACTAACCTTTACTGCTGCCACTTTATCGTGGGCACTTGTCCATTATTAGTTTCAGAAGTAAGTACTGACTACACTATTAATAAATGGGTCATTTGTTATTTTCAATTCAAACAATGTTGTACATAAATCGAGAAGAAGGGATATACCAAACGGGGCAACCACAGCAAAGAATGTGTGTCTTTTTAAACTTTTGTTTGACATCACACAAAATACCAAACTAAAAAACACTATCGTTTATGAATAAAAATTATTCTGAAATTCGCAGTATGGCTTGAGCTCAGGACTGCAAGACCAGCCTGAGCAAGAGGGAGACCCCGTCTCTACTGAAATAGAAAAATTGGTCAGCACCTACAGTCCCTGAACTAATAATAAAGCTCAATGTGTTTAATAAAATAATAATATATAATGAAAAACATCCAGAATATCAAATTTTTTTTATGTTCTAGCTGTTGCTGATTAGACCTAGAAGGCAGTCTCCAGGTTCTGCAGTTGTTCTTTAATTGAATCTGTGTATGAGCTGGAACAGGGACACTCACCTATTACCTGTAATAGCCTCCACTTGTAAGTGCTAGTCATCTCTCAGTCGGGTGTTTGTAACTCGGACACTGCCTGTGTATTAAAACTTCACTAATTTCTCTTCACCTTATGCGTTTCTAGCTATTTATCAGTATTTTGATTTGTTTTCCTTCTAGAGCTACACATATATTTACACAACCTTATGGATAATCTCAAAAAATGTTTCTTAATATAACAAATAAGTATTTGCAATATAATTTCAAGCATTTCCTACTTTTTTAAATGTCTGAAATCCTTAATATCATCATATACTAAATCACTAAATCAAAGTTTTCTATTTTTACTCCAAAATGGAAATTAGGGCCAGGCACTCAGTGCCTCATGCCTGTAATTCCAGCACTGTGGGAGGTGGAGGCATGTGGATGGCTTAAGCTCAGGAGTGCAAGACCAGCCTGAGCAAGAGGGAAACCCCGTCTCTACTGAAAACAGAAAAATTGGTCAGTGCCTACAGTCCCAGCTACCTGGGAGGATGAGGCAAGAGGAGAGATTGAGTCCAAGAGTTTGAGGTTCCTGTGAGCTACTGCAGGGGTCTTGGCATAAGGAATGAAGACGATTGACACAAAGTCTGTGTAGGGGGACTAGGAGCTCTGGGAGGAGCCATCCGAGCAAACCTCAAGTCTGTATTTATTATCATATAATGGGAAGTCGCAGACAAAGCCGCCTGCCCAACACTAGCCCTGATTAGGGAGGACATGGAAAAGGTCAGAAAGAACGTCCCCACATTTGTTTTTGCAAAACCACAGACCTTGAGCACAACCTCTGCCTCCAGCATCAAGAAACCTTTGGAATCTAGAGAATCTTTACCATAATTATTATTGCCACACCTCACATACACATTTTCTCTTGGAGGCCAGTTTTCTGATCTGCACACACACAACTCACATGCCATTCTCATGATTCTGTAGGTCTCTCAAGCAGGAAGTGATTTATGCTAAAGATCAGGTCTCAATTTCCTCTACAAGTTATGACACCTCAGCACTCTACCCAGAGCAACAGAGTGAGACTCTATCTCAAAAAAGAAAGAAGAAAATGGAAATTAGGTTTATGTGACAAGAATCTAGATTATGAACTTCAAATTCCATTAATCTCTGAATAGTTCTAACATCCAGGTGATAAATCATTATTAGATATTTCAAACAAATGTTTTCTTTCATCATAAAGAGGAAGCTGCTCTCAATATTTCTTTTTTAGAATTGATTCATTCATTTGGATCTGACCATTCATGCATGTATCCATTATTAGCAATATGTCATTAATTTAATGGAATACTTATTTCTAGAAAACAGTGCAATACATTTTATAGGCAGTAGAAGTGGAATCTCAAGAATAATAAGTGTCAAGGAAGAAGAATGTCATAAAGGTGGGCCTGAAAGCATCCACGTGGGAAAGGCTTATGTCAGCTGTAAGGAGAGAAGTAAGGTTGGGGAGGGGTCCCTGACACAAGCTGCTATGAGTTGCACAGGATGGCAAGGGCGAGATCCCAGCCAGGAAGGAGGCCACAAAACCCAGCTCCATGGTCTCACTGGGAGAGTATGAGACCTCGACTACCCAAGAATGCGTGTCTGCCAAATACAAGCTGACTTTTTTGCTATTTATTAATCATATGTCAGTAGCTCAGAAAAATATCACTGAGTGATTAAACTCGGCAGTGAAAATGGGAATGCACATTAAGTCTGATAATTCAGAAAAGAAAGTAAAACAAAAACAACACTGGTTTATTTCACTGTTCCATGACAAATATGCTTTCATATGGAGGATTTAAATTATATTGATAAAAAGATGAAGAATATCATTATACATTTTAATAGCATGTTTTTATATTCAAAATATATTTCAAAAACAGAAAAGAAAATAACAAAGCAAACTAAGTTTAAAAGAAATGAAGGAAACATCCATTACTCTAGTTTGGCTCACATATAAAATGTGGTTTCTACTTGCTATCCTGAGTGACGGGGCCTAAAATTTTCTCGAAATGTGATGTCTAAAGGAATACTGCAAAGCAGAAAAGACTAACAATGAGAAATCTCACTTTTACTTCTGCACTGTGGTGAATCTGAATATTGTCATGTACAGTATTCATTTCCAGAAGCTCATTAAACGAGACTTTGAGATGGATGGGAGCAATCTTTTTGGTTCTTGAAAACTTTCAAGAGACTATTGTGGAGTAGCTAAAAACTGTAAGGAATGCTCTGATTCTTTTTCCCTCCTCTAATTTACTTCATTCTGGTATCAGACCAATATTGAACAAGAACAGAACTGGAACTGGGCTAAGGAGAGATGGGTAGTAAAAGTAGAAAAGGTAAGAATATTGCTTCTCAGCCTTCTGGCTAAGATCAACTGAAAGGTAAGAAGAAAGAACATCCTTACAATTATTTTTCCGTGATTCAATAAAGAGAAAAGTGATGTCAAGAAAGAGTACATCAAACTGGTAATCAACCTACTTATAATTTTGTTGTGTTTTAAAAGCAATTTGTATTGAATTATTCTATCAAAATAATTGTGTATAAATACTTATGTTTGAAAAAGCATACACAAACCTTGAATCATACTTGATATTTAATTAACACCAATAGAGAATATGAAAGAATGTTCTTAAAGTATAAGACCTTCACAACCAGTCCTCAGGGGTAAGGGATCCAGGTTGATAGGCTAAAACCTTCTCACGTACTGTCCAATTCCTAACGGTATGTACAAATCTAAAAACTCACACTTACATACTACTTCATATTTTTAGTAAGTGTTCTTTCATAAGTTGTATCATTTGATCATCAGGATAAACAATGAATATTTCTACTTTACACATGAGGAAAATGAAGTTCAACGCCCATAAGGGAAGAGCCCAAAGCATGGAAAGTTTGAAAGAAGTATAGATAGAAATGGAATTCACATTGTCTACTTTAAATCCTGGGCCTTTATCAGTAATATCACCAGGAAAATATCTCAGTAGAAATTATGTTCCCATGGGGTAAAAATAATAATTCCTGGGGGACAGAATGAAGTCTTCCAATTGGAGGCATATATATTTTTGTTGATAACGGCCACACATACACACACACCCTCACACAAATTCAAAGTTTTTGTCTTCATTTCTCCAGTACTGGTCAATGACAGTACTGTTACTCACTCATGCAAGCTAAAAATACAAGTTTCCTGCTTCTCCTCTCTCTTATTTCTAATTCCTACATGCTCAATATTCTTTGAAATTTCGCTAAAGTTTTTCTCCTTTCCTTTCCTCTGTTTCTACCAAAATTCAGACTTAGCTTTTATTTAAACTCAAATACTGAAGTGGTCCCAATCACAGTCTTGTCTCCTTATCACCCCTTTCCTTTTGCCTCTATCAGTCTTCTGTGATATGAGGGTTGTTCATGTATGTCTCTATTTTTTCATATTACATGGCTGGATAGCCCTTATCTGTTTTTACTCAAAGAAAGATTTTTTTTTTTTAACGCCGCCCTCTTGCTAACAACAGAAGGTTCAAACTTCTAAACATGGAATATTGGCTTTTCTGCCATCCTACCCTGGTCCTCCCCTTTCAGTTTCATTTTCCCTTGCCCCATCACACAAATCCCACACTACGCTCTCCTAATGCACCATAGGATATGGAAGTGGTATGCCGTGCTCAGACCCTCCATGCAAGTGTCTTCATGGAAGGACCTCCTGTAAGCCTTGTTTCTATGGAGTAACATTTAAGCCAGTACAGAACTATACTGGCTTAGTATAGCAAATACATAGCCACACATCGAGACCCCAATTAAAGGAAAGAAAATTACTTTGTATGCTGTGACCCTAAATTAACACTCCTTATTCTCATTGCTTGCTGTCTTTTTCTTAGAAATGTGGCAAGCTGCCTGATATGCACCGGCAATGATTCCTCCTGAAAATAGAAGGGAAACGTATGTACTAGTTCTCAAGCTTACAGAAGCAAAGCTGTGAGAACACTGTCTGCTTCTGTATGACTTTGGGGGACCTGACCCCCCAAAGGGGGTCAGCATTTCTGCAGCATTTCTGTCTTGCACAATGCTCTTCTTGCTCAGAGTTTTATAATCTGTGTGATAGAAAATGAGGCAATAAAAACACATCCATTTCAACCGCATGCTTATCCTTTTAAAAGACCCAGTCCTCTAGCCGTCAGGTATAATTACACACAGTAGTACTGCAGAGATTCTGAAGCAGGCTACAATCTGACAGAGCAATCCTAAGTAGTAAATACTTAGGTGCTAAAATTACGACAACAGTATCCGTGGAACCAACATAGCCTCTACACAAAGAATTTTAAATATTTATGTGCCCAAAGATGCAGCACTTTGCCTTGGGTAGAACAAGAAAGTTCAGAGTATACTGATGAGAAGTTATCACTGGGTTTACTGGCAATCGATAGCAATTAAAAGCTACATTTTAAAATGCAGATCAGGTGTTACTGGAAAATGTATCTATCTGAATAGCAGCTATGGGAATAAAGATTATCAAAAAGGGTAAATAATGTATAATAAGTCCCCCGTGAGTGATGAAAACCTAATTCAGATGACAGGCCACGTATCAGTTGGAAGCCAGTGCTCAGACTTATTGGCTCCAACCATGTTTTCTTAATTTCCTAAGAGTGCATAACATCATACCACCACCCCCAATTGGCACAGGATACCCTTCTTTATTGCTTTATTCTATTAAAAACTATTTCAACTTACTTAAATTCCTGAAAAATCCATTTTATAACTTTAATTAGCAGTTCTAATGCTTCTCATGCAGTATTTATTTATTTTATGCTTTCATTCAATAAACACTTGCTGAGTGCCCGTCAAGGGCCTGGCACTAGAAAGACAATCCCCGTTCCTGGAGAGGGTAAAGGCTGGTAAGGGAGACAGACTAGTGACTAGATTGCTGCAGTATAATATGGCAATGACCATGAGACAAACACACAACACAGAGAATATAACCCGTCCTAAGACTGAGCTCAGGGAAGGTTTGAGGCTAGAGAGGTAATATCTAAGTTCTCGAAAAAAAGTAGAAGTTAAACAGAAAGTACCGTGTTTCTCCAAAAATAAGACACTGTCTTATATTTATTTTTTCTCAAGAAGACACACTAGGGCTTATTTTCAGGGGATGTCTTCCTCTCCACACTGAAATGCATGGTATGGCTATGCAGCATATCTGCGTCACTAGGTCTTATTATCGGGGTAGGGCTTACATTCGACAAATGCATAGAAATCCTGCTAGGGCCTATTTTTTGTGTAGGTTTTATTTTCAAGGAAACATGGTATATGAAGATTTCAAATATGAGACACTTTGGTAAGACCCAAAATACAGCTTTGGAGTAAGAACCTTAAGTGGCGGTAACTAGTGCAGACTTAATGTAACTGTCCTCGCATTTTTAGTACTGAGACTGCTTCATTTTTAGGCTCACCGCCTCTCTACCTGGTGACTCAGCCACTCATCACATCACCCACGTCTTTAGAATGTGATCCCACTTCTTTTGAGGGAAAAAATATATAATTATTGATTTTCAATAGCATTTGTATTCATTTATTCAAAAATATGTATCGAACAACTTCAATGGGACAGTCTCAGTTTTAAGAATTGGAAATAATGATGTTGAACCAGGCATACCAGATCTCTAACCAGATCTCATACCAGATGTTCACATTCTAATGGGAAAAGAAACACTAACAAACGAACATGATAATATCTCACAGCAAAAAAAAATATTTGAAATAAAGTAAAGCAGAATAATATGATAATGTTTAGGAAAAGAAAGCTTTATGTAGGTAGGTTAAGAAAAGCTTTGCTTGAAGCAGAGCCCTCGGAGCAGAGGCCTAAATGAAGAGAAAGTTGGCCATATAAGATCTGCAGTGAGAACAGTCCAAGCAGAAGGAATTGCTAAAGGCAAGTTCCTTGGATAAGAACAAACTTTGGTATTCAAGTGACACACACATCACCCAAAGAAACTCCGAACAAGGGCACATAAAAAAGTCAGATAAGTAGACCTGTAGAACACTGAAACTGGACCCACATCTTTCATCTTTAACAAAAATAGATTCTCACTGGATAAAAGATTTAAATTTAAAATATGAAACTATAAAAATACTACAAGAAAGTGCAGGGAAAACACTCGAAGAAATAGGCATGGGAGAATATTTTATGAGGCGGACCCCCCAGACAATTGAAGCAACACAAAAATACATTACTGGGACCTGATGAAACTAAAAAGCTTCTGCACAGCCAAGATCATAGTATGTAAAACAAGCAATTCTCGCCCTCAGAATGGGAGAAGATATTTGCAGGTTATGTCTCTGACAAACAATTGATAACCAGAATCCACAAAGAACTGAAACGCATTAGCAAGAGAAGAAAAGTGATCCCCTCTCACTGTGGGCAAGAGATTTTAATAGAAACTTCTCTGAAGAAGACAGACCTACAGACATGTAAAAAAATACTCATCATCCTTAATCATCAGAAAAATGCAAATCAAAACCACCTTGAGATATCATCTAACTCCAGTAAGATTAGCCCACATCACAAAATCCCAAAACTATAGATGTTGGTGTGGATGTGGAGAAAAGGGAACACTTCTGCACTGCTGGTGGGAATGCAAACTA
>NW_003852532.1:1086088-1108220 GCF_000181295.1 Otolemur garnettii | reverse complement strand
TTCTATCTGCTTTTTTTAAAAAGAGCAATATACTTTAGGATGTGTTCCTTTCGAAATCACCAGTTCACTGGTGTGTGTATCTTTGAGATGGGGGAGGAAACCAGAGAACCTGGAGAACACCCACACAGACGTGGGGAAAACACTCCCTATTCCACACAGATGGTGGCCCCCAAGCAACACTGAATGAAGATGTTCCCTGAGGACCTGCTGTGCACCCCAGGGGAACTCACCTGAGGGTGAAGTGGCAAGGCAAAATTAGGGTTATAACGTGGAATAAGCGATCCTATGTTGGGACTTATTCTATCATAGCCACCCTTTGCCTTTATTTTAGAAAATCATTCAAACTACAGTTAATTATTCCCTGAGAAAGATTACCCCTGATTTAGTGATAACTGAATTTTCATGATCAGTAGCCACGTTGATTGCCAAAAAATGTGGTTTGGTTTCTCAGTTACCATAATGGCAGTGAACTCTGATGAGTTATTCTTGTATTTTCCATTCATGTTATAGCACCTCTGATCCTTTTAACAGGCCAATACAGACCATGGTCCCTGGACAGCCCTATGAAGATAACATTTGTAATTCACACAAGTAACAGTTTTCTGATCTTTGCTTTTCACAACCTGCTGTATCCCTGGCTCTCCTGCAAAAACTAACTGGATAGTGTTGTTGCTGAAAACAAAGGGGAAATTAGAGCAATAAGATGCAGTGAGCAGGATCCAGCCTATGCAGACTAAACATCCGAAACACTCAGAAACTTTCCAGCACACACATGGCCCACATATGCAGCGACAGAAGATAAGCCAAGATGGAGTGGCCAGGAAGAAAGGGGATGCCGGCAGCTGCACGCTCATCGCCTTAAATGAAGTTTTCACTGTTCAAAGTCATGAAGTTTTAACCATATGGTTCTTGAGTTTTAAGAATCACTGGCACAATCTGTCAATAGTTCCCAGAGCTAGATTATGGGAAGAGATGCAATTTCTCTTCATTTTTCAAAGATACTTTTTTCCCATTTCTTACAAAAACACAGGTTTCCATACCTGGCCAATTAAAACTATTACCTTTCATAAATTCTGCATGTCTGAGAACCTGATATTCACTTATAACTTAAAATGTACCACGCACTATCATAACCACCCACTATCATAATTTGGGCTCTGCCAAGAGTGAAATATCAAAGTTAGACTTCCATTAAATACTGTAACTAGAAATTCACTGCAAGTTTAAATAGTAAAATTTGAAGGTGAAAGCAAGAAGGTTAAGGGCTTTTTTTATATAAAAGTGTCTACAGCTCTATTAACACAACTGTATCTAAATTCTATTCATGCTGGAGTTAATCTGCAAAGACTTAAAAAAAAAAAGTGTGGCAATTTCTTTTCAAAGGTGGTCACTGTAATGCTTCCATCCCAAAAGTTCCTCCTACAACATGTCTTTGAGGCTTCTCCCATTGAGATGTCAGGTTTAAATTCCCTCTCCTTGAATTCTCCCTCCTTATGACTCTGGAAAATGCGACATGACAGGACTTCCAAGGCCAGGTCATGAAATTTGACTCCACTCCAGCTTACTCATCAGAATATGTGAAGCCTTTAGCTGGGATGGCAGCAGTCTGACTGTCCTGAGAACACTGTGCTGGTAGAAAGACCAAACTACCCAATGTGAAGAAACCAGAGAGACCTTGAGACTACATGAACAGAGACACCCCTAGACATCTCCTAAACACTTCAGCGTGTCACTGTTCCAACTCCAAACACCACCTGACTGCAAATACATGAGACGCCCTGTGCTGGAATCACCAGGTTGAGCTCTGTCCAAAACCAAAGCCCTCGACCCACAGAAACCATCAGAGGTTAATACAATTGTTTTGTTATTTTAAGCCACTAAAGTTTACAGTTATTTGTTTAAAAAGCAATAGATAACTGGAACATATTCTGATAGTAGAAGTTACGTGCTGTTGTTTAAAGAGTACTCAAAACATGTGGTGTTGGCCTTGGAACCAACAGCAAATGAAAGCCAGAAGGCACGCAAGAGGTTGTCAGCGGAAGCCAGTGCTCCACACGGGGACTGGCATTATGTACTGGCAAAATATTTAGCAATACGAATGCCTATAGTAATGTTGAAAATAAAAAATATCTAATAAACTCCAAGAATCTAGCTAAGAATATTTCCAAGAATACTGAAAGGAGCACACGGCTTCCTTTCGCTACTTAGGAAAAGATGGTGATGAGATTGATGAGTTAAAAAAGAAACTGTTCAATTTCAGTAAAATTTAGAGGTACTATAAAAACAACACAGAATTTTCTGAGTCTGAATATAAAACCATTTTGCATTTCCTGTCACTCCAGAGAGCAGAACAGTTTCAAAATAAGAAAAGACTCTCAGGGGGAAACAAAATACCAGGTATAGTCAGAAAGATTTAGTCTATAAACAGAGGCAAGGGGGTGTGACTACAAAAACCCTTTGTGAACACCAATATTTAAGTGGTGTTAGATCCTTTAAGACAGATAAAAGACTTTCTAAAGCAGTGGTTCTCAACCTTCCTAATGCCGCGACCCACAGGTTGAGAACTGCTGTTCTAAAGATTTTCTGGACATGATGTAGCTGAACTTCTCCACTCAACAGCAGGACTACTAAGAACCCTGAGGGTGTCAGCCCACCACAGCTATATATGGCATTCCAAGGAGTGATTATTTCAAAAAACTGGGGCCATGGCTTTTGCTAATAGAGTGGATTATAAATTGATATATAAGAAACCCTCAAAGATTTTAAGAGAATTGTACTAGCTTAAACTGAAAGGAAACAAAGATAATACAAAATAAAAAGTAGCCTTTGGACCCCCGCACTTTCACGCACAGGAAAAAAGGCTCAGAAAATGGGCAGCTATAAATACATGCTGTGTCTTTTGGATAAAAAAAAAAAAAAAAGGTAATTCTTTTTCCCAAAAAAAAGAAGATGAAAACCAGAGCACAATGGAGGCGCCAAGTACCAAGAGACCAATTCCTAGAAAACAGACCAATCACATGTTAAGTAAATGGCAAATGCAACACGGTCATCTAGGGTTCAGAGATGCTTTGAAACATAACAGCCTCTCATTTTCCCCTTTTGGAACAGGAAGAACTATTAGAATTTCCCCATGGTTGTCCCACCATTGAATGTTTTGTGTGTAAAGGGGAGATAACATCTCTTCAATTCAAAGGTTTTCTTTCAGAAGAACCTCTGGCTTAAAGGTTTTCAATATTCTAGGACCATTATCAGTACCAGGACTTGAATTAGAAAACAAGATATATTGGACATCAAGTTAATGCCATGAATTAAAACTTAGGGGTTCTAAGGGCGGGAATGAGAGAATCTTGCATTAGGGAGAGCTATAATTAATTGCAGTCAAAGGATGGACTATGACAGACTATATTTTCCTAAGATGACCAAAATAGTATCTCCCATCCCCAATGTTCTTATTACAATGTAGCTCTGACACTCTTCTCATCAAGCAGTGGAGTCTGATTCCCTCCCCTTAGGGTTTTAAGTCAGTATAAGTGAACCTGTCTGATATCAGAGACTGGTTAATAAAAGGCAGTGCAGCTCTTACCTTTGCTGTGATGTCATATTCCCTCTTGAAACTGCCATATTAGCAGTCTGTCATGAGGCTGCCATACTCTGAGGAAGCCCAAATTAGTCCATGTGGAGAGGCCACGGGGTCAGGCACTGAGGTTATATGAAAAGAAAGAGATGCTGAACTAACCCCCAGCTGTGTCAGCCACTTGCTGGGTCAGCTCTAGTCATTGTCTGACTGCAAATGCATGCCATACCCTGAGTCGGAAGCAAACAGACAAATCCTAAACAAATTCTTGATCCACAGAAATGATCAGAGATCATAAACTAATTGTGATCTTAAGCTAGTGTAGACTGCAATCATTTGCTATACAGACAAACAGAAAACAAAAGCACCAATTACTATACCTCATTTTGGTTATATGTGAGAAATGTCGTAAAAACAAAAATAGAAATAAACACTCTGATAAAAGTTTACAAAGCAAAGCAAACTGTTTTCTTTTAATAACATTGTCTATAAATATTTAAGTGAAATCATTAACTAAAACCCAAAATAAGTATTATAATCTTATGGGAGTAAAGAAAAAAAAATTTAAGTTCAGCTTTGGTCACTAAATTATCCAAGTCTCCAATAAAACCTGAATCTCTGGGAACCTCAAGTTAATGGGGCAGAGTTAATGGTCCGGTGCTTTTTCATACCCAAGCAATAATGCTGGGCCTACCTGCAATGCTAGCTGAGGACACAAATCCTTCCTACTCACCTGAGCGAAAGCCAAACCCACAGCCTGTGGAGACCTTGAAGCCTGCAGAAATCCCACACAGTTTACGGAAACTCAGATAACAATCTGGCTGGCCCTTCAGAGTTAATGAAGAGGTCTCCTGATTCTATACTGGTGCTACACGGGATGTGTTTCAATCAAAGGACAAATAAGAAAACAGAATCCAATGAACTCCAAAATAGTTGCACCAAACCCTTTATGGTTTATTCTCTTAACTGTCACTAGGTAAAAATAAATGTGCATCTCCATATATGTTCGGGAGGGTGGGAGGAATCAGGCAATTACACCCAGTTATATAAGTTCACAGTGCTCATTATGATTTTCTGCCTGTGCTAGGAGATTTAGGGACATACAAAAGTATAAACCATGAGCTCTACTCTGAAGGAAGTTTTAAGGAAGCTAAGGAGATAAATCTAATTAGTAAAAGTTAAATATGTGTATAAAATAAAACAGTCCAGTGCTAAACTGTGATATAATCCAATATCAGAGCCTTGCTCAGGCTTCGTAGATATGCAAAGGAAAAAGTCAGGAGCACAGCAAGGATATTATGATAGGAACACAAAGTCTATATAACAGGCAGACAATAGTAAGTCTTACCCCAGTGATTTGGGGACAGAGTTGGGAAAGAGGTGAGGACCCATGAAGACACCAAGAAATGAGGAGCCCTGAAAGCTTGTCTAAGAGAGGCTAGAGGGACTCAGCAGATGAAATGTGATTCAAAATGGAAAAATTAATGTTTGAAATGACTCTCGTATAAAAATTGAATGTTAAAAAACTTACAAATATAATTAAAGATGAATACTAGGCTATGAGTAATATCTTTTTAGAAATATAAGAAAGTGTTAATAGCCTCTATATAAAGAGCAAATACAAATTGGGAAGAAAAACGCCAAATAATAGGAAAAATCCTAGAATACACAGAAGCAAATCATGATTATGAAAATAATTTTAACTTCACTGGTGATAAAATAAATAAAACAATGAGAGTTTCTAGTTAACAAATCAGTATAAGTTTTAATAATATTCAAATCCAGCAAGAATATAAAGAGAGAAAAGTACATTGTTGTTGAAAGTATGAATAAACACAATCATTCTGGAAAGCAATGTGGATGTGTGATTGGAATCTTTATAATATCAGTATCTTAAATATTTATATCAGTAATTTAGTATAGAAATTTATTAAAAACAAAACTCACAAATTCAAAGATTAAATTATGAGCTCAGTAAATGAATTCTACATAATCAGAAAATCATGATTACCAATTACTATTACAATGCTGATACTGATTCAGCACTTCCTATGAAATGACTGAGTTCTCTGAAAATGATGTTCTGTGCTTCTAATATTTAAATACTTCAAGGTAGATTTATTTTTATTCTATAAATAGTGAAGCTATAAAGTTATAAATCACCCAGAATTGAAACCTGACTCCCAAATTCATGCTCTTTCTACTATGCCTTTATGCTCAATGATATCACATGTATTTATAATACTAAAAAATAAAATAAACCTATGTGACTATAATCCTCACACTCTCAGAGGCCACAGCGGGTGGACAGCTTGAGCTCATGAGTTTGAGACCAGCCTGAGCAAAAGCAAGACCCCCATCTCTAACAGAAAAACTGAGGCAAGAGGATCGCTTGACCCCCGTGTTGGAGAGGTTGCTGTGATCTATGATGCCATGGCGCTCTACCTAGGGCAACAGCTTGAGACTCTGTCTCAAAAAAAAAAAGAAATTAAGAAAGAAATCTATGTGACATCTATGTGACTAATGATGGTATTATGCCAATATTAAAAGTATATCTTAAAGCAAATTTTGTTAACTTGAGACAAGCTCAACATATAATATCAGAATATTATGAAATCAAATTACAAAAATATACATACAGTAAGATATTTACTAGGAATATGTATGTATATATATACCTAGGAAAAATAATAGAAAGAAATGAACCAAAATGTTCTCTGTGATTATGTCAGGCAATGAAATTAATGAATATTCTCATTTTCTTCCTTTATATTGTCTACATTTATCAAATGTTTTAAAAGGAACATACATTACTTTAAAGGTTATAATAAAAAAAATTTTAAGAAAGGGCAAATAACTTAGCTCAAGTTACTACTAGCAAGAGAAGAAACTAAACACAAATTATGTATTCTAAGTGGACCTAATTATTCCTGAAATACTTCATGCTATCCATGACTTACTTAACTGATGGTTTTCCTTTGTGTTATTCACAGTAGTAAACATAAACAGAATATTAAATAGTTGAATAAGAACTTTGTACACACTACATTTTGTAGTAATACTGTTTGAATAATTAATTCCTCTAATTCCTTCACTGATTCTGGAAAAAAATTATATGAAACAATCATCAATATAAATACACTACAATGTAATGTCAATGAAAATGAAATGGTCTTAAGATCATTTAGGAAATTCATCCACTATTTTTAAATACAATAATATTGGGCAATGCCTGTGGCTCAGTGGGTAGGACACCTGACCCATATACCGAGGGTAGCGGGTTCAAACACGGCCCTAGCCAAACTGCAACAAAAAATAGTCAGGTGTTGTGGTGGGCACCTGTAGTCCCAGCTACTTGGGAGGCTGAGGCAAGAGAATCTCTTAAGCCAAGAGTTTGAGGTTGCTGTGAGCTATGATGCCATAGCACTCTACTGAGAGCAATAAAATGAGACTCTGTCTCTAAAAAGTAAATAAATACAATAATATTGTACTTCTATAACTTTTATTTATAGTACGTTTGTCTAAGACATGAAATATTTTAAGGGGAAAAGCTATTTATGCTGTTTTAAAATTAAAGGACTATATGAGAAATAAACTGTGTCCTAACTACCAATTTCTTGGTAGCAAATACATATATTTGAAGAGATTTCTTTAATTGCTAATAAAATTTACTTGAACTTTACATATAAAGTATTAGACGCTCTAAAAACCTGAATTTCATTATTAAACAGTCTGAAATATTCTAGGAATATTAAATGTTAAAAGCAGGAAGCCTACTACTAAGCAATATGAGGACAAATGGTTATTAGAGCCGATCTTTGTGGTGCTAGACTCAGTGAGGTCAGGAAGGGAAATGGGGAGGCATCCCTGAATTCAATTAGAATACTGCAGGCTGAACCATCATGTTTTAATTGTTTAGGATTGTTTCCTGCCTGTGCTAAGAGATTTGGGAACATACAGAAGTATAAACCATGAGCTCTCCTCTGAAACAAATTTTAATGCTGCATGTCATGTGAATCTAGACACCACAGTTAATTGACATGGGTGAAAGAGGCTGGGGCTGAACCATTTTTCAGTGAGACCCCATCTCTACTAAAAATAGAAAAAGTGACAAGTAGAATATTAATCTATCTAGTAAGATTTCTTTTGTAATGGGGGATTAATTCAATTAATATGTTGAATTTGAGGGCGGCACCTGTGGCTCAAAGGAGTAAGGCGCCGGCCCCATATGCTAGAGGTGGCGGGTTCAAACCCAGCCCCAGCCAAAAAATATATATATATATGTTGAATTTGAATACCAAAAGCTCTTTTCAAGCAATAGATACTCATATAATTTTTACTTAAGTCAAACTGAACTCTTCTAAGACACAGTCATTACTAGAAGAAAAATTAGTTAGTTTTATTTGTCATATTCCATGTCCCATTCTCTCATTTCACAAATACTAAAACTGAGAGTGACATCTACCTGAGAGATATATTCCAAATTCTCACAAACATTTGACATCTGATTCTAATATTTTATCAAACATTGAATAGGCCTCTGGAGGGCACCTCTGGTTTACTGGAGATGAAAAATGCACCTTACAGAGCAGGTGACACAGAGGAAACATGTGGGTTGGTATTCCAGATACCAATCTTTCCACCCTGTCAGCACAGGAGCCCCTTAGTCCAGAAACAGAGAGAGGACAAAGCCTATTCAGCAACTGGCCTTGTTAAGTTCTAAAAGCGTGAATCTCTGCAGCTGAGCTGGTTTCATTTGTCACATTGCAAACGGACGGGTTTCCATTACCCGCTACATCAGATGCAGTACCCTGCAACCACCACTGGATGATAAATCACTCTCTCTCATTTAATATTTACTAATAGCAAATCCCCTCCCAAGCACTATTTTATTATACTAATTCAAGTATATGAAATATATGAAAAAAAGACTATCAAAGGTTTTCTTTTGAAGGTTTTTTTAGTAGCTTTGTGGTTCAAATGGGAATAAATCATCCTAGTAATCAAACTAATGATTCTCAGAAACTATCAGAAACTTTGAATAATTATAATTCATCCAATATAAAAAGTCAGTATTTATAATATATTGCTATACCACCATTTATTTAACACTGAGGGGAAAATGCTGTAATTGTCATACACATATGATGTCATTATATTAAGACATACCCTAAACTCAGCAATTATAAAACGTGTTAAGACTGAGGAGCAAGTAAATATGGTATTTAATGAGTTTTAAGGGTTTACATAATTTAAAGAGGTATAAAACACAACAGTGTTTGTTAGAACAACCGGGTGACTATAGTGAACAACTACTATACATTTAAAAATAACTAGAAGAGGGGGCGTCTGGGGCTCAAAGGAGTAGGGCACCGGCCCCATATACCAGGGGTGGCAGGTTCAAACCCAGCCTCAGCCAAAAACAAACAAACCAAAAAAAACTAGAAGAAAGATTTAGAATATTACTAACACAAAGAAACGATAAATGTTTGAGATGATGGATTACCCACTTACACAGATTTGATCATTACATTGAATGCTTCCATCAAAATAGCTTATGTGCCCTATAAACATACCGCTTTTGTATGTCCATAAAATTTTTTTTAAAATGTAAAAGAAAACAAAAAAGAAATAAAACATTATAGTTAGGTCTTATAACTGGCATAACTCTGCATAAGCTACCAATGAATATTCAATAGTACTTTAACTTAAGATGCTGAATTATTATCATATTAAACTTCTAAATAAAAACAAAAAGTAATCCTCACAAGTAACTAAGATTAGCTAATCTCTATAGCTCTGAAATGTGGTAAATATTCAAACATTCAAAAAGAGTGAGCACTTTTAGAAATCCAGAATATGCCACAATTTTTTACAGATAAGGAATCCCAAGGCAATCAGAACCACAATGATTAACTCTTTAGAAGATTTTTGAATTTAAGGACACAATTATTCAATGAAGTTAGAATATTTCAGTCTATAAATACTTATGGAGCAAATACTATGTGTTAGGTTCTGTTACCAGAACTAAAGATAGAGAAACAAAGCAGACAAAATTCCCTACGCAAATAGAGCTTACACACCAGTGGGGAAGACAAACAACAAACAAGATTCAAAAGTGAAATACATGGTATATTAGTGATAAGCATTAAGGAAAAATATTAAGCAGAGAAGAACTATCTCTCCTATAGTTTCTGCTAGGACAGTAAGAACACAGACTCTTAATCTTAAAACGCAAACATGGTATTTTTTAAATAAATAGGACTTTGTCAGGATAAAAATTAAAAAACTTCTGAGGAGCTACAAGTTTTCTTAGAACATTTCCCAATGTTGAAATAAAGGCCTTCAGGTTTTGGACAGGATGAACAGTCTAATCTGCTAGCTTAGCAACTGTAGGCTTGCAGTCAAGCAAGCATCTTGGTCACATAATGCAGTCACAGCGATTGGTGGAATACAGCAGACCCAGGAGACTTGGGATGTATAGATGAACTATGCCTGCCCAGAGAATCTGCTGGAAAATCTCACAAAAATAAATAAAAATAACACAGTGAAGTTGGGAAATGCAGACAGTACACCAGGGAAATCAGGAACAAAAACAGGGTAGAATTAGATCCCAAGGACTATGTCAAAGACATAATTACGCTGAAGCACAGAACAAGAGTATAAGAACCTAACAGTATCAGCGATAAAACTCCCTAATCAGGATCTTAAATTCTCACGAAGCTCAGAACAGGCCCTGGAGCTGTCTCAAACGCTGGAGGCCATCGGCTGTGTCTGCCAACTGTCTTGAGTCTTAGGGGAAGGAAAGTTAAAACTAAATTAAAGAGTAGGAAGTCACTCTGGAGTTGCTGCTTCTCTAATACTCCCCTGTGCTAACACGAAAGTGGCTACAAAGCAATGCAAATTTTCTCGTTGATACTCTCTGTCAAATCAAGTAGGATATCTATTTTTTAAATAGATACATTCTGCCTACAACTCAAAGCAGCATTTTCATTTTAATAAGTTTTAAAGTACAACTCATAAAAACAGCTTTCTTAAACTTGCTCCTATATTTAAAAAGAAAAACCAATCGCTCACATCTCAGAGCTGAGCACTGAGACGTTCCTCCAGGTGGAAGCTTAGTGAGATCTGGGAGACAGGAGGCAGGACAGAGCCACATGACCAGCAAGCTTTCATCACCTGGTCTTTATAGTTGCTTCTCCTTTCTGAGCAAATACACCATAATCAATGATGCAAATAGTATTAAGTAATGGTATCTGTTGACATGTCAGAAAAGCCCAAAGATGACGAAAAAGAATGAAAATGTCCCTGAATATAAAGTTACACATATAGTTTACACTTGTATAACTAATAGGAAAGGTACCCAAATTACTAAAACATCATCATTACTATCTTTAGGGAGATACCCTCAAAGTGAGATATGGAAAATGATCATTCTTCCAGAATGTGTGGTATCATACAGGCGCCAATAAATTTCTGGGCCTGATTATTTTAAGCTGTTATGTATTATAGTTCTATGATCAAAAAGAATGTTTTCACTACCTGCTGAATAAAGAAAAAAACCTCCCACACACATGGGCAAAACCACTTGCAAGTGAAAATCATCTATTCTATAGGTACAACAGAAATTAAGAAAATGAAACACAATTACAGAATTCACGTGGTTTCTGCACATGTTCTGCAGTGACAGGATTTTATTTGTAACAGCCCCTAATGACCGACCAGCTCTGGTTCTATGCAGGCTTCTCAATTCAAATACCATTAATCATGACACCAGGAAAGATGCTAAACGTGTTTCTATCTCAACTAGAAGAGTTGAAGAATGCACAAAAGGAAAGCTTTAAAAAGACTTGGTCTTGGTCAAAAAAATAAGAGGAATTTCTCTGTAAACTGACAGAACGTGAACGTAACACAATTTTAAGATGTTTTGTTAAGGATTCCCATCTCCTTCTTACATACAAGTATTATGTAAAAATAGCTGAGACGCTGGTTTTCTTGCCTCTTCTTATAACCTCCAGATTAAATAATTGTTTCATCACGGCCTGAATAATTTTTCTCTAAGGGTCCTCACTCCATTCTTGGAACTTCCAGAATCTGCTCCTTAACTCCCCATACCATCTTTAGGGAGTAGCTAATAGGTGTTTACGAAATTTTCTAGCATAAAATACTTGTCAATAATCGAAAGTAATCTGAAGTCAGTAATCAACTAACTTCAACTTGTATGTGTATTTTTTTTTCTTTTTTTTTTTTGAGACAGAGTCTCACTCTGTCACCCTGAGTAGAGCGCCCTGGCTTCATAGCTCACAGCAACCTCAAATTCCTGTGTTAGAGTGATCCTCTTGCTTCAGTATCCCAAGCAGCTGGGACTACAAGAGTCCACCACAACACCTGACTAATTTTTCTGTTTTTAGTAGAAACAGGGTCTTGCTCTTGCTCAAGCTGGTCTCGAACTCCTGAGCTCAAGCAATCCACCCACCTCGGCCTCCCGGAGTGCTAGGATAACAGGTGTGAGCTACTGCACCTGACCACATATGTGTATTTTAAATTAAGGCTAATAAAATGCAACAAATTTTCAGGTATGAAAGTTAAGTCATAAACTACACTATAGAGCCATAGCCAAGTGAAGGATCAGGACTTACACAGTTACTTGAAGATTTTCTACATAGCTCAATATGAAGAATTTACTACTTAAAGACTATCTGCTGTGTAACAGATTATTCACTGGAAAAAAAAAAAAACACCACCACTGTGACCAATTTTAAAATTTGCTTTTTTAATGTATTCTTATTCTTTTTGAATAAGCAAACAAATCTCTGTTTTCCTCATAGAAAAAAAGTGTATACTTGCCTGTTTTTTACAGATACTTAAGTGTTCTATTTTCTTCTAAAACTGAACTAACCCTCACTGTCATTACTCCTGGTGCTATTTTTGTTTCTATGATTATACTTTTGTATTCTGCTCATAATTTTTCTAAGAAAGGTGATTAAGTCTATATATTTAAATACCATTTTGAAATCTAAATATTAATATGTAGGTTACATGAGAAGAATTCTCACTTACTTTAGGTAGACTTGAAGCTCATTTTAGCACTAACATGTGTTCTCGTGCAACGGATTCCCAAAACAAGAAAAATTACAAGGGCTGTAAATCAGTAACACCACGTGCCAGTTATCCAACAAGGCTGAGCTACTGCCACTTCACATGTGGTGAGAATGATACTGCAACATGGCATGCATCAACTTTCATTGCATTTCAAAAGTCAATATTTAAACTAAGGGTGCCCAAAGCCAAGACTGTGTTGAGAGATTCGCAATCTTTTTCTCTACAGTTGTGTGGTCACTTGTCCACTCTCCCTGAGTGCTTTGTTGGCTAACGCCTCCCCTGTGTGCCAGGGAACCAGCTTTCCAATGTTCCATGTGCCTTCTAATTCCACAAATGTTTCATTGTTGGGTCACAGTGCAGCCGCTTTAAATACTGATTAGAACTGTTGAGTTCCTAAAGATGTGTTTGTCATACCAATACTCTGGTGTGTGTGTGTTTGTGTGTGTGTGGGTGTGTATAAACATGAGAACACACACACACACACACAATTTATTCTTTCAATCTAAATCAAAATATATTTTCTTTAAAACACATTCACCAAGAAGAATCCTTCTCCAGCATCCCACCAGGTAAAGTCAGTCCCACAGTATGTGAACAGCTTTAATCACAATTACTAATCCTCTATTTTATTTATTTTTTTGTCAATTTCTTTCAGTGCTTTTAAACTAGGAGAAAACTAGTTTGTAGACCTCTTCCTGACCCTGCAAAAAACAAAAACAAAGCAGTTTATAACTTTGGGATCGCAATTCAAAATATTTTACATAACCTAAGCCAGAAAATAAATAGATTGACATGAACTGACTCTGATATACCTGGATTTTTGTTTTTATTTTTGGGGGGTTATGTTTTGTTTTATTTTTGGCCATAGGAAGCTCACCTCAGATTTCTCCAGCTATATTCCAGTAATAAGAAGTACCATAAAAAGAACTAACCTTGGTGGAATGCCTCCTATGTTAGCTCAACTAATGTAACAACATGCACAGAAATATAAGATGAGTACCCTGTAGTTAAACAGATAAAGCCAATTGAGGTGATTAATGAAAGACACAATACAAAGTGTTCTAATGAAACGAATATAACTTTCAGAAATATAGAGAATGGGACTTAGTATTTTGCAATAATATTAGGATGTTTAAGGTGAGCAAAATGGATAGTGACTAATGTCTGACCAATCTACTTGTTATTGAAATACAGATTCCTGGACATTACTGGGAAGCTCTGTATGCCAGGTTCAAGTTTACGTGCTGGTGCAAATGAACGTGACAGGTGCAATAAGCAGAGCACAGTAGAAGACTTCTCAGATGAGTTAGACTTTGGCATGGCCTCGAAAGAAATTTAGCCTTTGGAATGGGAAGAGGGAAGGGTAGACCAGTGAAAGAATATAGCTTGAGTGAGGACCAAAGGACAAAACATACCTAAAACTTTCGAATATATTTGTATAGCTAGAAAGAAACACTGAGAGCATCTGGGACAAAACTCTCATTTCAAAGATGAGAAGACCAAGTCTCCAAGTTGTTAAATGGTTTGTCCAAACACAGGGCTACAGGCCGAGCTTGATGAAAAACACTGCTTACCTGTCCTACAAGCACTGCTGGCTCCACTCTTACAATGGTTTCCCATTTTCAATTACAAAGCCTTAGAAATTCCATGGATTTATTTAAGAGGCTAGTGGAGAGTCACAAAGAGGGGTGTCAACTGTGGTGTCTCTGCTTTGATCTCTTTTATATATTGTATTTCTGACAAGATTTATTTGAAAAAAAAAGAGTCTCTCTGTGTTTAAAAAAAAAAAAAGCACTCTTTGAGACTTCACTGGTGATTCATCAACATGGTTGAGTTTTGTGCTATGTGACACAGAAATAAACAAAGAAGAACAGAACCTCTAGCTTCAACAAATTAATTTGCTCATTCATCAATCAAATAGGGAATATATGTGCCAGGTACTCAGCTATACACTGCGTGAGCAAAAAATGCAGGTCTGGTCTGGTTTTAGGTAGTGGTGAACCAGAAAGGCACTGATTGAGCAACACAAAGAGATATCTGCAACTGTGACAGCATATGAGGGAGAGTCACAGGATACAGAAAGAACATATCAACAGGAACTTTGGTCTAAGGCAGTGATTTTCAACTGGCGTGCCAGGAGAGGATCTTAGGTGTGCTGTGAAAAATTTTAAAGATCATTAATTAAATTATTTTCAAAAGAAGTTCAAAGCACAGTAACTATGCTCCTTTTTTTGGATTAACATAATTTAAGTGTGTCGTGGAAGTTTAACGGTAGATTCAAGTGTGCCATGAGATAACAAAGGTTGAAAAACACAGGTCTAAGGAGTCTCTGCCTGGTGGAGATAAAGTGTGTGGACCAATGACTGTCACAAACCTAAGCGCCCAACAGTAGGTGTGCACAGGCTCTACGGAGACACTGAGCAGGCAGTGAAGAACTGAGCAGGAGGGGCCAGGGACTCTTCCCAGTAAAGGTGCATTAGTATTTAACCTAGGAAGGGTTAACAAGGACACGTCATTACGACAGAAAAGGATCGGCAAGAAAAGGGGGGGAAAGCAGCATATTTCAGATAGGGGCATCATATGGGCAGGAGAAACAGATACTGGGTAGAAATTCAAGAAAAGGAATGCCCTCCTCAAGGGCAAAATAAAAGGTGGCTGTCTCAAGGAAGAAATGGAGTCACAAACATACATGGGGGTGGGGGGGCATGGTGCACAAGGCCTTGTATGCCAGGCTACCCACACCTGCACAGCCTCCCTGGAGACAACAGGGGGAGTCACTGCAGGCTGTAAAGAGTGTGACGTAATCATAACTACATCCTAGAAAACTCCCTTAGAAAGCGGGTGTGCAAAATAGGTATATGGAAGACCGGTGGTCAAGAGACCAACCCAAAGGTGCTGGCACTTGGCGAACAAAGGATAACTCAAGCTGTGGATTTGTCTCAGGTTTCCTAGCACATGTCAGCATTAAAAAGTATGTTAAATAAACCAGTTAACAAACGAACAGGAAATAATGTTAGCGCACTGGAGTAGGGCGAAAACATAGAGAATCATAAACGGCAAGCCAAGCAAAAAGTTTATGACTTAATGTGACAGGAGAGAGAGTCACCACCGAGTTGTCCATCGTAGGAGTGACATAATGTGAACTCTGTCTAAGATTTACTGTGTTATAGTATATCTGATAGAATAAATAATGGAATTACAAATGCCTTGGAAAGCTTTTATAGCAAGGTATCTGAAGTAATTTAAATATGAGGTAAAAATATTTTCCCTAGGGAGGGGTATCAACATGAATACGGACCCAAAAAAAGTATGATTAAAAAAGACATTGTCAAAGAAAGCAGATGAAGTTAGTCAATAGACTATCTCGGGGATCAGCAAATTTTTCTATAAAAGCCCAGATCATACTTGTTTTGGGCTCTGTAGGCCATGTGGTCTCTGACAAAGCTTCTCAACTCTGTGACTAGCAGAAAACTTGCTATTGTCAGTCACAGACGATATGCAAACAAATGAGAATGGCTGCATTCCAGGAAGACTTTCTGTACACAGAACAGGCAGGGGGCTAGACTGGCCACAGACCTCAGTTTACTGACACCTGGACTAGACACAGTGAGAAGGGAGCGTGAATCGGTCACTACTATGTTCAGCTACAAGGAAAAGAAAGCCTAAAATAGTAGCGCCAGACAGAAGGTAGTTCCTGCTCACCCCAAACAACGTCCAAAGATACAATAATGGGTCTGTGACAACTCCACAACTCTAACTTAGAGTCCCGCCTCCTTCCTTACCACTGTTTCACCAGCCTTCACATGTGGCTTCCAGCATTTGGTTCCAGATGTTAACGTGAGTTCCAGCCATCAAATTAGCTTTCCAGCAAGCAGAAAAGCAACATCCTAGAAAAGGGCATGTCGCCTCATTTTAAGGACAAAGCTGTAACTCACAAAACCTTTCTTCCTGGCTCGCTGGCTCCTGTCCTGTCAAAGTCAAGGAGGTCACACTTGTTTCAAAGTGACGAGCTCGGTATCTTGAACTTTTATCATTCATTTTTTCCTAAACCAAAAAAATATTTTTATACAACTGATGGTTGGCCTGTATAAAATGTCTTACTGGCTGAGCGCTACTCAATAAACTGTTTTCCTTCTGTCTGTGGTAATAAAACTATACAACACTATAAACATTTTCCATGTTTAACTCCAAGATATTTGGTTTTCTGGCTAGAAACAGTAGAACTTTTGTTTTTAAAATTAAAGCAGACCCTGCGACCTAATTTGCCTCAGAATGCCAAATATTTTCTCTCTTCTGTTATGTTCTAACATTACCGTCACCTATTCCAAAAACATGGGGCCATATACAAAACTGACTGCACTATCTCTGGGCTGTCTCTGAAATGGTCCGTTGAGATAAGAATAGGAAAAACAATGTCTAAAGATAAAGATCTCTTAAAGATTCTAGTATATAGGAGTTGGTTTTTGGTTTTTTGTTTTTTTGACACAGAGTCTCACTATGTCGCCCTTGGTAGAGTGCTTTGGCGTCACAGCTCACAGTAACCTCCAACTCTTGGGCTTAAGCAATTCTCTTGCCTCAGCCTCCCAAGTAGCTGGGACTACAGGCGCCCGCCACAACACCAGGCTTTTTGCTTGCAGTTGTTGTTTTTTGGTAGGCAGGAGCTGGATTTGAACCCACCAGCTCTGGTGTACGTGGCTGGCGCCCTAGCCTCTGAGCTACAGTGGTCAAGCCTATATAGATTTATGCTGTGAAATCATGCCTATGGTTAATAAGTCTTAGTTCTGTAGCTATAAAGAGGAGATGTTTCACCTAGAACTGGTAATACAGATGCATTTCCTTTGATTGAGATGTAATTTCACATTCCTTAAAAGATGGCTTGGGATCAAAGCTACTATCTTTTTTTTTTTTTTTTTTTGGCTGGGGCTGGGTTTGAACCTGCCACCTCCAGCATATGGGGCTGGCATCCTACACTTTTGAGCCACAGGCACCACCCCAAAGCTACTATCTTAATAACACAGAGATTTGCTAAGCTGTTGGCCCTTCATATTAACAAAAAGGGGTAAAAGTTTAGTAACTTAGTTCTAATGAGTTAAAAGAGGTTGGTTTTCAGGATCATCCAGTAATTCAATGTGTTGACAGGAGCTCTCAATTTCAGTGATATTTCAAAAGCTTTTACGCTTTTACTTTTGACAGTAAAAACATGCAGCCAATTAATGAATGTTTAAATCTTTGAAAACTAATTTTTAAATTATCTCTCATCATTGACCTTTTAATTTTTTACTTTTAAGGGGATTTCAAAAATAATAAATAATGTGCAAAACTTTCCCAAGTTGTAACTAAAGTCAAACCCTCTACTCTAGATTTTATTTCAGATATATCTCAACTCAAATAATATTTTTATTACCTGACATTTTAATCAAAGATCAAAAACTTTACTGGCCCAAGAATTTCCAAAGCTCTGTGAAGTAAATTAACTTTATGAAATGGAACCCAAGTACTATTTTGTAATGAAATTTTATATTACATTTCAAGAAAGAATGCTGTCCTTATAAAGATAGCCAATGTGGCTCAGACAATAATAATGGTAAAAATATTTAAAAGAAATGTGAGAAGTAAGAAATATTTTAATAACCCAAAGCAATGTCCAACTTTGAGGAGTCTGTGAAATGCTTACTAACTCCCCAAACATTTGCAATGAGTCCATCTTCACTGGGTCTGAGAAGGGCCCTTACACTTTACAATCTGATACAGAGAGAAATTCGGGGAGTCACTTGGACCTATTGTTTCACGATGTTTTATGCATCTTATGAGACTACTAATGCCTCTTAGATTACTAACAAAATCAATTCAAATACTTTGAAAAAAGTACTTCCATGAGTAACTTGTGAATATATGCTTGTTACATTAAAATATACAGTAATTTACAAAGTAAAAAAATGCATATGACGTTCCTACAATTCACATCACTGCCCACTTCAGTAATCTTTGACATGAGACCCCCATCACTAGAACACACAGTGAAGGTACCTCGGCCTGGTTTCCCCTGTCCTACCGGCACAGAACCTCTCCAGACGGCCCAAACGGAAAGGCTTCTTCAGCCATGTGAGCTTTCTCGTGGGTTTTCAACCACACCATGCTCATTCCAAATCAAGATTTTTAACACTGTTTGTAACTCCTAACCTATAATCACTGTACTTAAACTCACACTACCATCCTCACGGCCCAGTTGAACCCCTCATGTTTTCACATGGGTCTGACCACTCTAGCCTGGCCCCAAGTCACTGTGTTTAATTATACAGAGGCACATGCTACCTACACTACTCATTCTGACACCAGACGCCACCTGAACATCCTTAGAATAAGTGATCGACATTTTTGAATCTGTGACAATAGTATGTTAACTATCTTATATTCATAATTTATTCCTCAGCACAGCTCTGTGTGGAAGGTATGCTTAATATCAGATAAAAACAGAAGGAAATAAAGCAATTTGCTCAATGTTTCACAGGTACACACTACAGCCTAGGTCTGCGTCCCTCTAAAGATCATATTAAACACCATGCTGCAAGGACCATGTGCGGATGATGCAAACAGAAACCTATTATTACTAGAATTGTACTGCCTTTCCAGGAGAATGCTGAGGGACGCTGGAGGAAGAATTTAAAACTTTTTTGTTTTTCCTTATATTCCATGTATTTTCAAAAACATATATAGAAGTCAGGTTCTAAAATTAATAATAGCCTATTTAAAAGAGTTGTTTTTGGAAATGCTCAGAATGACACACATATTCATCTTGGTTCCACTTAAATTATGCCTCTTATTTCATATCAACCATAAGCAGCCTGGGAGTGGTGGCTCACATCTGTAATTCCAGCATATTTGGAGGCTGAGATGGGAGGATCGCTTGAGGCCAGGCATTTCAAGACCAGCCTGGACAACAAGCAAGGCCCCATCTCTACAAAATACTTTTTTAAAAATTAGCCAGATGTGGTAGCATGCACCTGCAACCATGGCTTCTTGGGAGGCTGAGGCAGGAGGATCACTGGAGTCCAGGAGGTAAAGTCTCAGTGAGATGCAATGATGCCGCTGAACTCTAGCTCAGGAAACAGGGTGAGACTCTGTCTCTTAAAAAAAAAACTTAACTTACCATATTTTACTTATCCAAAAATCTTCATTTTAAAAATACTTTAACATCTTTGAAAAAGCAACATCTTATAATCAGTAACATTTATCATCATCGTAGGAAAGCTGGAATGTATCTTACATCTTAGATTTAATAAAATGCCTTAATTCACTGCCTGAAGTTATACAATACCTCCTAGACATGAGTAAAAAATAAACGGTCCCAAGATCATCTATGATGCACTCTTGTGATGAGCTAAAGGACAGTGGAAAGGTAGGGCAGTCAAAGAAAATATTCCCCAACTAATTTGCACTGCACTCCACAGGGGGGGTAGAAAAAAAAAAAAAGAAGAAGGAAAAAGAGCAAATGAAATAGCAAACACGGTGAGACAAGTCCTAGAGTTCATTTTAAACATCCCTAAGTCTCGTAAGAAAAGAAAAAAAGACAAAAAGGAAGAGCCACAAAGAAGTCTCACACACATTCTCCCACACACAGGTCGCAAAAGGAAAAGAACAGCAAACAGGGGGCAGACTGTGTGCACAGTGTGTCCATAAAGTGGAAAGCAGTCTCACACTTTATAGTCACACCTCATATACCGCCCTGGAAGGCAGGCCTCCTAGGTGAGGCATCAAGTTTCATAGCCTTGCTCAAACACAGGATTGTTAACACTAATCCACAGGAGGATCTGTGAATGAAAAGAGAGAGAGAGAGAGAGAGATAAATCCTGGACTCCTCCAGCCCCAATTAGAGGACTCACAACCCCTACCCTCTTGCTTATCCGTTAATTTGGCAAATGAATCAACCAAAAGCAATCGTCAAATGCTGAGTGTATCGACACAGTAGCCCATAATTTAAAAGGCTGTTTTATCAACTTTTATCATAATGAAGGCTATGTTCATCTTTAGCTACCTCTTAAATAGTTGCTATTTCTTAAATAGTTTCTATTTGTGTTAGAAATCAGTGATTTTCTTTGATGTCACAGGAATATAGCCTAAAGCTCATTAGAAGAAGATGTGGTTACAAACAAATCACACTGAAACTGAGACAGCTGCTTTGAAGATTAAAAAAATGATAGATTATTTTAAATTATTTTTTTGCCTTTCAACAACATAATAAAAATCAAAGTCTATTTCCGCCAAAGGGCTGCCAAAAATACAACTGAAGGGTTTGCCAATGATCCACAATTTATATTATAAATTTTGACAAGAGCGCACTAAGTCTATCAAAGTTGTTAAAAAGCAAACTCTGGTATGTTACTGTCACCCAAACAGCTAGAAATTAAATACAGAACTCTCTGGAGATGAGCTTTACCAGTTGTTTTTAATCACACAAATAAGAAACCATTAAAATCTGGTGTGCTGACCTAAGTCACAAAAGAAGGTTAAAATAAACTACCCCACATTCCAAAACATGAAAGTCTTTTATCTTTTGTGTTATTGTTGATAATTATATTATGTCTTTAAGTGGAGGGTGTTATCATAAAAACGTTTTATTAAAAAACAAACATGTGAACCTAAAACTCTCTTAAAAAGTCTTTAAATATTAAAAAAAGAAAACTAACAAGGCACGACTAGTTAAAAATATATAATGGAACATAATTCCAAAATGTTGAATACTGAGGAAATGCAAAGGGTTTCATTTTATTGTGAATTTAGGAAATACAGTAAGGCCTGAAATCATGACCACAACTAAGTAAAACCTATGCAACACAAGATTCCTCATTTATAAAATGAGGATAAGAGTAGGTATTCTCCCTGGATGTGAGAACAATGTAACTTAAAAATTGTACCCTCATGTTAATTAGAAAAAATTTAAAAATACTCAAAAAAAAAGAATAGGTCTTGCCTTATAGATTTATTGCCGTGAGTAACTGTGCTAATCCACGTAAGGCAGGAGGAGCAACGCCTAGGACTGCACGCACCTGTTAGGGTCTGCTCTTAGAACTTGTTAGTACTGGCTATTAGTATTTACATAAGCATTAGAGTTATCAGCCTTGTACGCCTCTAGCTACACACATACAATGACACTTAAGTGGCACTCCCAAGAAACCTCTTCTCACTAATTTGGCTATTACAGGCCCGGTTCTCTTCCACATTCCTACTGCTTTCTGTTAATTTAACTATATATCCTATAATTTAATTACATTTTCTGTTTTAACTGTTGTAGTTTAAATAATCACATGGATAATAAAATCCTTAAAAGCAGAGGCCATGAATATGCAACTTCTGTTGTCTTTTCAAGCTATCAAGCCTCAAGCCCTGAAGAGAGCAACTCACTCCCTTCAGAGCAGAGGGCAGAAACTCCATCATCTCTAACTAATACTAGTCCCAGGC
>NW_003852532.1:1083984-1085662 GCF_000181295.1 Otolemur garnettii | reverse complement strand
TCCCTTTTAAAGACAAGGAAAGTGAGGCACAGAAAGGTTAAATAACTTGCCCGAGATCACACAGCTAACAAGTAGAAGGACTAAGTTATATTTCCAGAACTTGGGCTCTCAAGCCCCTACTCTCAATGTCTAAGTCATTACGTTCAGTTACTATCTTTCCAAGCTCGTGTAATTCTCCTAACAATTCTGCGAAGGTGGTTGTGCATTCCACGTACATTAATCTATATGAACAGAGTCCCCAGCATGGGCAGTGCACCATCTGAGCAGCTGTAGGTGCCAGCCACATGATCTTCATTGTATAGGTAGGAAATTTAATAATTTAGTCAAAACTTCAGAGTTTGTATAGTCAAGATCTTAAATATAGTCAGGCTCACTCTTTTCACTCAGCCATGAGTTATATGGCAGAAAAAAAGACTGAGAAAATTTTAACCAGAGCGACAGGAATCAGCAAAGCCCCTACATGACAGCTGTGAGCAAGATTCAGTCTGGGCTCCAAGCAGCAAACCAGCCCTCTGTCTGATCACGACAGTCCTGGTCTGATCAGAGAGGAGACAGAGAGAAAGGATGATGGCGCATTGTTCATCTCCCTTCTGACCCCCCTGTACTGTGAGAGCAAAAGCCACCAAATCTTCCTGGAAAATGCAGCACACAAAACACCGTTTCAAAGAGGTGAACCCGGCAATAACACACACTGGAAGGAGAGGCAGGTCCCCTTTCTCAAGGAAAAAGAAAATTAAAGAGAAACAAATTCTGGAAATAGGAAAATCCTTACAGATACGTTAAACCTAGAATGAGAAAGCAAAGAACACTGCATGAGAGGCCATGAGAATATGCAGGTGGGATCGTTTTCCAGCCCATGTGAAATCTATTTCACACAATGCGGCTTCATTTTTATATTTGCATTTTATATTCGAAATTCTGTAAATTCCTAGAATAACATTCAGGAAAAAAAATATGAGAAAGATGAATTATAGAGCAAAATATAATCCGTTGTATTTATTAAACATATACTTGAACTAAATTTCCCTCAGATGACTAGGAAAAAATCAAGTGGGAATATATAATGTACAGAAATTGTCATTGACTCAATGTTCTTTCATACTCCTAAAATGTAGGCTGGAAAACAACATTTTCTTTGAGGAAAGAAAGGCTCAATGTTAAGTCAGATACTTATCTCTGAGGTCGTTTCACTCTCCATCAAATAGGAATTCATCCATCCATCTACAGATGAGAAAACTGAGTCCTAATTCAGAAATTTACCTAAGAAGCTTGGTGAAGGTATAGCAATTTGTAAGCCTCTTGGAGACAGGATTCCATATCCAAAACTGCCTTTCTTCCTTCTAAACCACTGTTTCCTAACTTCTGAGTATTAATCCATCCAGTAGGAATTACATAAATCTGAATGAAGTGTGTTTACCCTTGTGATCTCTGGAACATTATAAAAAACCAAAAGCCTGTGGCAAGTGTCCTGTCTCCATCACCTGCTAGTAAAAGCTGAATGAGCTTCAGAGGCTGCTACCTTATTGTAAAAATATGTTCCATAAAGGGAATCCCAGCTAAAATTTTAATAGCAACGAAGAAAGGAATGTAATGGCAAACATTAAAATCCAAGTCTGAATGAGACCTGTTTGCTCCTCATAAGACGTCTGGAAAAGAAATGTGACCTGTTCCAAGTACA
>NW_003852532.1:1076524-1083741 GCF_000181295.1 Otolemur garnettii | reverse complement strand
TAGAGATAATTACCACATATTTCTTTTCTATCCATGAAAAGGTCCTAAGGTAGTAATCCTTTCTCCACCAGCTTCAAAATAACCTACCTCAATTATTCCACATGTAGATAGCAGCTCAATAAGATTAAATTATTTTCTCTAAGGAAGTCGGATATTTGTGGCTAGCACCTGGTAGACACATAATTAACACCGCTGAATGAATTTCACGAATGAACAACTTTTCATTCTGGGACAAATTAGAAATGTAAACCCATCCTTGGATGGAAAGGCTAGTCTCTTCACTGGCTTCATCTTCTATACTTTTTCAGAATACAATTATCAACAAATTATTTCATTTATACATCTCAGAAAATAAAGATATGTGAAATTGCCCATTTGATGGCCCTCTTTTTGCCTACCCTCAATCACAGCTGTCAGCAGACACTCATAAACTGCTTAACAACTTTCACTGCCCCCTCAGAGCTAGAAAGTGGCACCCACGCTCCTCAGCCAGGGATGCTTCACGCAGCCCCCGCCTCCTGCCCCATCTCCCCATCTCTACAAGCCCAGGCAGAGACTGTGACTGAGCAAATCTAGGCTGAAACCTACACATCTGTAGTTTAAAACCTGAAAGAAAAAGGAGAAAACACTCAGGAGATTGTTATGCAGCCTGGATTCCAGAATAACAATCTCCGTTTTACGAATGACGGAACTTAAACTCAGAGACTTACAGAAGTTGCCCAAGGTTGTAGAGTTGGAGAAGCACCTCAGATTATATGAATTAAAACAAAACAAAACAGGGTGGTGCCTGTGGCTCAAAGGAGTAGGGCACTGGCCCGATATGCTGGAGGTGGCAGGTTCAAACCCAGCTCCGGCCAAAAACTGCAAAAAAAATAAATAAATAAAAAACAAAACACACCTGAGCTTCTCAAGGCTTCACCTTTATGTTCCTTTCTTTTTCCTTTATTTTTTTTAAGCATCTACCTAAATGAGGAAGATCAGACATCTCAAAAGTCTCACTTATTCCTTTAGGTTCAGGCAGAAATATTAGTTTTATACTTGACCTTGACATATTTGGTTTAGAAACCTGAACATTTCTAGAAGGTCACAGACCGGGGAATTGTGAGTGGCACCTTTTTCTTTCTCTCCAGCACGACCATAGCTTTTCTTCTATATTCCTCATTTCATGTTTCTCAAAGAAACTAGAAGATCCTGCAAGGTCAAACTGAGTGATTCTGGTGGGGTTTATCATCTGGTTTGGACAAAGGCACTTCAGAAGAGTCAGAAATGTAAACACAAAATTCAAGTTAGAGAAATGGAGAACTTGGCGAGGAAACAGGCTATGACTAGGAGGAGGCTAAGAGCACGTGTTTGTCTCATCTCTACCCCGTCTAGTGGGTGTCCCTGGAATGTTACTTGTTCCTGTATGTAAAATGTTTATCTCACGGGATTATGAGAATTTAATCAATTAGCATATGCAAACTGCTTAACATGAATGGCAGCCAAGAAACTGCAGCTAGTGGTGACAGTAGTGACAGTAAGTAGCCTGGGGTGTCAGCAGTGATGGTAAGCAGTATGGGCTGGCAGTGGTGACAGTGAGTAGTATGGGGTAGCAATCAAAGAAGCAGGCATTTGGGAAGAATTGTGACTTTTTTTTTTTTTTTTTGCAGTTTTTTGTCCAGGGCTGGGTTTGAACCTGCCACCCTCAGCATATAGGGCCGGGGCCCTAGACCTTGAACCACAGGCATAGCCCAGAATTGTGACTGTTTTTCAAGCTGGGCTATTCCAGGTCAATATTCCTAAGCAATCTCACACTAAATCCTTCACTTTATCTAGTTCCTACCTACCTTCACTACAAGGTAAGTACACATAAATCAGGCGTCCTCAAACTAGAGCCTGTGGGCCACATGCAGCCCACCTAGGACATTTATCCGGCCCACCAGGTGTCTTTGTCACTGCTGCCTGTCCTGCTTAGACGTTGACTTGTCCCGGGGCCTGCAGTCCGGCCCTCCAATGGTCTGAGGGACAGTGAACTGGACCCCTGTTTAAAAGGTTTGAGGACCCCTGATGTAAATGATGAAACCAATTTAATAATTATACCTAAAATTTTCTTGACTAAAAAAATATCACTTCTTAAAAAGTTCACTAAGTGGTTGTGTCTGGAATTTCTTTCCTGACTTAACATACATACCATTAAATCTGTCACTTTTAAGTGATAGTAATTAATATAAATTTAATCATAAAAACACAGAGATCATAATCTCTCATCTTTTCTAGTTAAGTCAGGTCATTCCCTTGAATTTGCCATTTTCACTGGCATGGCATAAACTATAACTTTTATCCCAAAATACAGTATTTGAAATGGAGCAAAGTATGTGCCTAATATTGGCTTTTTTTGCTTTACGGGATGAACAGAACTAGTGTTTGAAGCTAAACATTATAAAAGTGGAATTATAACTTTAGGCTGTTCTTAACAATAGGGACCATGGGTTCAATTCTTGCCACAGAAAAAATTAATTATATAAACAGCTTATTTCAAAATTGATCCAGTGCCCTCTGTAAGTTACATTATAAGCCATTCCCCCAGAGCAATTGTTTCCTCCAAGACAACTGTATAAATTGTCTCACCCATAAAAATCCTCACTTTGAATTAAGTGATACATAAAAATAATGATAAAATAGAAGAAGTTTAGAGATATTATTCCTTAACAAGTTCAAGAGTTGATATTTTTAAAAAGCCACAGCTTTCCTTTCATTTTCAATGGAATTCTAAAAAAGAAAAAAAAAGCATTTCATATTCTTGAATGTTGCCAAGCAAGAAGCAACAAATCCCCCATTGGAAAAAAAAAAAGTAGAGACAACACCAATCTAAAAAATTAGAGTTCACTGCCAAAAGATTTGTAAGAGATAAGTAACTCAAACATCCACAATAAACATCCAGAACAGTACTCACTACTTTTAACAAGGATTGTATGTGAATATTTGTGAGAAAATTGCTGTTCCAAGAGTGTAGATTTATAATCAAATGGGGAATTATAAAAGATATTTTTCTACAAATTTTCCCCTCTCAGGAATATTGATCTTTCTGTTTAAAATACTTTGCAGAATTTGGAATATCTCAGGACAAGCCATTACTTCAACGATATTACTTAGCTATTTTTTCACTAGAGGAAACCAACACACGAAGGCATATGGTTATGCTGCAAGACACAGTATTAATTATTATTCAAGGAAAAAAATGATGAGATAAACATACTGTGGAAAAAAATTTTGAGGTATCCCTATAACAGTGAATAAATTCTCTGTTAAAATACTTTATTTTTGCTCTACTGTTTTGTAGATTAGTAGATATATCTCTTTTCCTACACCTAATAAAATGGATATTGAGCTAAGAGATTTTTTTTCCTGTTATATCTTAAATTATTTTCTTTATGGTAAGAATAAACATTTTTATTTTTTAACTTCAAGGACCAGTAATTCTTGTTTCTCTGTTTAAAGGACGGAAGATGGAACACTATGCTGAAAAATGTGGTCGAAGTGTCAAGATAAAATTCAATTTAAGGTATACTGCATCTAACACAGATTGCAATTCTGTATTCATTTTGTGAAGTTATACTGAACAAGAGGTAAAGAAAAACCTTTTAGCCAATGTGCTAAACGGCTGCCGCCCCTGCTCCCCCCCCACCCGCCCCGTTGTGTTATGAAATGCTCCATACATGAGGCCCATGTCGTTACTAGATCTGTTAACAGTTTCACAGTTCAGAGTTTGGCTTCATTTGTTAAGAATCAAGCTGCCCTATCACTTGTACAGAACTGAAAAGGTTGTTAAAGTTCATAATGTAAAACTCACAAAAGTGCACAGCTGCTGTTCATATTCTCAAAGACGTTATTATAACAATGATGTCACGGAAAAAGGCTGGGGTCTATTACGTGTCCCAGACAGTCAGGCCATTCAATCTCTCCAGTCACCGCAGGTATACAGGTTGCACCATAAACATTATGATAGCATTACAATAAGGCAAGAAGTTCATTAAAAATAAAAATCACTGGGGGCAGGTAATTAGGTCCTGTCTATAGTTCTGTATTTATTTAGAGACAGGGTCTTGTTCTGTTGCTCCAACTAAAGTGCAGTCGTGTCACCATAGCTCACTGCAATCTCCAACTCTTGGACTCAAGTGCTCCTCCTGACTCAGCTTCCCAGTACATAGGAACTACAGGGGCCCACCTGATCTTTTTTTTTTTTTTTGGTAGAGATGTGGGTGGGGTGTCTCACTATCACCCAGGCTGGTCTGAACTCCTAGGCCTCAAGCAATCCTCCCTCCGTGGCCTCTCAAAGTATTAGGATTATAGGCATAAGCCACCGTGCCCAGCCTAGCTCTACTTTAAGAAAGCCTCACTTACCATGGAACTACCCCAAAATTACACTCATCATCATCTCATTGTCTAATACTCTACCGTGAACCACAGCTCTTTGCAAAAATTACATACAAATCATTTGACCCTTGATGGAAGACTGTAAAAGGTAAAGTATGCAAAATAATTTCTCTTTAGTTATCATATGCAGTGTGCCTACATAATGAGCATGGATGAATCATAGTCTTTAAAGAAGGGCAAAGCAATAATAAATTATTAATTTTAAGATTTTATGCCTATGTATTTAAAAACTGTCACTACTTATTACGGCACAGACTGTTAAGTGGTTTCATCCTGGATCAGAAGCAGATGCAGAAGAGGAATCTGGTTTCCTCATTTTAGTGGTCCAAATGGTTTAGTATTTAATAAAGCATTCAAACCATTTCCAAGTGAGAATTTTTTACATGACTTGAAATACATAAATAGTAAACATTTTCCACTACTGGTTGTGCATCCCTTCCCCAAAAGACTTGGGACCAGAAGTGTTTCAGATTTTGAATTTTTTCAGATTTTAGAATATTTGCATATACATAATAAAGTATGGCTAAACAAGAATAAAATTAAAAAATGTTTACTCATACTAAAGTCTAAATAAGAAAATCATTTGTTCAATACACACCTTGTACACATAGCCTGAAGGTAATTCTGTAAATATTTTTAATAATTTTTGCATGAAACAAAGTTTAAGTATTTAAAGTGTGAAATTTTCCACTTGTGGCATCATGTTGGTACTCAGAAAGTTCCAGATTTTGGAGCATTTTGGATTTAGGATTATCAGGTTAGGGAAACTCAACGTGTATACTCATTTGCAGCATTTTTAACTATCTTAAATTACAAATTAAAGAAAAAATTGTGCAAATAAAATAGTATAAAAATTTTAACCACTAAAATTATTGGAATGCTCTTGAGATAAAAACAGAAAGATTCAGGACATGGCAAAAGGTCTGAATCTGTCACTAATTAGTTGCTTCATCTTAAGAAAATCAGGTACAGTATTCTATGTCCTTAACTTTGAAATTAAGAGAATGAGAAACTATATAAAGTTCCACTCTTCTGGAGTAGTATTTCTCAAAGCAGTCCCCAGGGATGCCATGATAGATAAGTCTTTCTCGCTTGGTGCAGGGCACTGTCCTAACCACAGCGTAGAGCCAAATTAATGTAACCTTTAAACAAACCTGTGTAGTAGATACCGTTGTTATCCTCCTTTAGAGCTGAAGACACAGAGGAATAGATATGCTAAGTAGCTTACCCAGTATCAGACAAATAGTGAGTAAAAAAGAAAACTCCACATCCAAGCCTCCTTACTCCGGGGCCAGCTCTTTTCACCACCATCCTAGACTGGATATACTGGGAGAGTCTTAGATTGAAGAGGTCTGGTTATTTTAATTTTCTGTTTAAAGGGAAAGGTCAACGTTTAATAGTGGAAGATTTGTGATTGTGGATATTTTAGGAACCTGCCAGAACAGCAATTCTACAATACAGCATCACACACATGTGGAGGAAGCGTTAGGTAGTTCCCTTGCTGCTGGTCAGTTTTATTCTAAGCACAAACTGCAAACACACCTGCAATGTTGCAAATAAGACCTCACTTACCTGTAAAAACATCCTCTATCTTATGTCTACCAGTCTGAGGCAACATTCACGTCTGTGTGTATTTGGAGTTGTACTATGAGGCTAGAATTCAGTCCAATAGTGGCACTCTATGAAGTGATAGCAATGGTTAGATTTAATACCAGCTGTAAGATGACATTTAAATGGTATCTGTTACACACATACAACTACAGTTAGAAAATAAAGTGTTTCAAACACCGAAGGCAAACCATACTTATCAGAATGGGAAACTGCTTTGTTTAATTTACCGCCTATTGAAACTTGTTTATTTGGTTGATTAATAATAAGCAAACACAGAATGGTTTAATCTCAATAACATGAAAGATATAAAGATCCAGAAGTTCTAAAGTTGGTTGTATTATCTTGACAAAAGTCTGATAGGTTTGTAAAATTTCCTACATGTTCCCAAATGGTAATTTATGATCACTAACCAGACAATTCTATAGATCAAAAAGACATCACACGTTGTTTACTTATTCATCAAAGAGGTAAAGTGTAAGAGATCTTTTCTTCCATTTTAATACCCCACATAGCTCTAAAATTTGATAATTCAAATTTTCATTGCATCTTTATGCAGCTGTGAAAATAAAATTATCCTGACTCCCATTTAAATTCTCTCTTGCCATGAACATATATATACATGCCAAAATATACAAGATCAAAGGAAAAATCCATTTATCAGGACCAGTGCTATATAGTGTACAAAACAATCTTAGTCTTTCCACTTCTTCCTTCCTTACACCACGCAGGTAAACCTCCAATCAGACACTCTGTCTTCTGGGCTTCTGCCTATGCCAGAGAACTATGTAACCAGAGAACTCCTTTCACAGTAAACAGCCACAATACAAGGTAAGGGTGGAAACAGATCCCAGACCATTTGAAATGTTTGGGCACAGCTGGCAGAACACCTGTTGGAAAGGGATGAGTGATGTTTCAGACACAAAACAATAGAAGCAAGGGAATGTTCACAGAACCTTAGCTGCACGAAGAAAAGCCAACAAATCAGACTTGCATTAGATAAGCGCTCTATTTTTCTTCTTGAAACCACAGAGCAACCCACTGAAAATAAGGCCAGAAAAATGAATCATTACCAATTCAAAAATCTCACTTACGTGAAAAAAAAAAAACCTACAAAAATGCTAATTTTCTTTCTTTTATTCACCCACTCCCTCTAACTTTTGATCATAATTTTTATCTTTTTAAATATCTAAATA
>NW_003852532.1:1046712-1076268 GCF_000181295.1 Otolemur garnettii | reverse complement strand
TAGCAACTCTCTTTCTTTTATGACCTACAGGAAAGCCAAGAGGAGGGTTTTACGAGTAAGACGTAGACAATACGTGGAGAAAGAAACTAGTTGCATTTCATAGGATTTTTCACCAAACAGGAAAAATAAAATATGGCTTCATCATCAAAATTCCCAACATCCAGATGAAAGTATCTGACTTTCTAGCATTGAGAACTCATTCCTAACTAATCAACAAGCGTCAACTACATCCCTATCATGTACCTATTACAACCACCTCAAAATTCAGAGCAACTTTTCTAGAGCTGGTTGGAAAAACCAAAAGCAATAATAAAATCAGCTACTAGTCTATGCCAAAACCGAGTCATTCAAGCATGAAAGCCTAGGGAGGACTGTGGAAGTGAGTGTGAACTTCGGGCATGAATTCTGGAGACCAACAGAGGGAGAAGGAGCAGAGCTTGGTAATACGTGTGCATTCAACTCAGCTTAAAAGAGAGGGATAAATTCAGTGCAGGTAAGGTGGCCTTTGTACATGGCTGGTGATGGGATAAAGGAATATTGAAATGAGTAAGAATCTAAGTTTTAATTATTAGCAAAACAACAGTCTCAAATGAATACAGCGTGTACATATCGTACAATTCAGTAAACACTAGCTCTTCACATGTTCAACAATTATGGTAAAGACACACATACACACACACAAAAAACTTCAAGAACTTTAAACTCTGACAAGGCTGCAGAATTTTTTATCCCCAAGGACTATGGCATAGTGAAAACCCTATAGGCAATACTGAAAGAACTTCAATGTATAAGAAGTCAGATGAAAAGAAAATAATTAACTAGACATAACATCTAACTGTATTCTAATAATTCCTGTTTTGTTATTTCACAAATGTTTGATTTTTACAACATCATAATAATGCCCAAATGCATGAGTGTTGCTGGCCTAGCTCCTAGACAAAAACAAAAGTGGGGAGAGTCATATCAGATTAACTTGTGACTGCATCTGAGTCAAAACAAACAATCCAAGAGAAAGCACCGACCACAGTGACTAAAATACTGTTAGAGTTTGCCAGATAATTTCACGAGCACTGACTTCCTTCAGTTGTGCCAAAGGTGGATTAATATGGCTTTGGCTTTAAAAATGTGTCAAACCAAAAAAAAAAAAAAAAAAGAGAGAGAGACATCTTCCTAGATAATACCTGGAGAAGGTTATAAACAAATCATGAAAAACAGAAAATATAATCAGTATTCCTAAAAACTATAAAACAACAAATAAGGTTTTGAGGTACATATTTCTAAGTTGTGTTAGCAATACAGTACTTCTACCTGATCATTTTGATAAACGATTTAAGAGAAAATAAGAAAGCTACAGCAGGTCAGCCAAAGTTATTCCATTATTTTTGCTTTGGACCTGACTTTAACCAAGTTTTTGAATTTTATAAACTTGACAAAATCACTTGATGACACTGAACTAGTGAACTTTCCAAATATGCAAATACAACAGACCCTCAAGCCTACTTTGAAATTGTCGTCTTTTAAGTCTTCATGGTGAGTTAATAACATCACAGACCACCATATTGTCAAGAACTATTACATTTACACTGAAGAGCTTAGTAATTGCACTTGTTTTAAACTCCTAATTTTGGGCTATTCCTGAACTCTGGAAGCTGTAAAATTAATTCTGAAACAGAGAAGACATATGGGGGAAATTAGTAGTCATAGATTGTTTTTAATCACATATGTAATTTCCTTAAGAATATATCAATTTAAAAATCCGCTCCCATCATCAGCTTCCTTACTCCTCTGCCGAAAGTCAGTGACTCCCACTCAGCAAGTGAGAGCCTTCAAAACACCTTTGTCAAATGGTAGAAGGGACACAGTGATTCAGAGTTCAGAATATGGAACTGTAGAAATAGGTATTGTGGAAATTATAATGTGCTCTTTAAAAAGATTTGGCAAAGGTAAGCTATTATGAAGTTATTTTCTATGGTGCCTCAGAACACAAAGCATCTTGAGGCCTCTCTCTCCCTACCTCTGTAAAGTTATCTATTCAACATGCTCCAACAACAAAATTGAAGGACCAAATGGAAAGAGCCAAGCATTGGGGCAGGTGCCTACAGTCCCAGCTACTCGGGAGGCTGAGGCAGGGGTATTGTTTGAACTCAGGAATTTGAGGTTGCTGTGATCTGGGCTGATGCTGACAGATTTGTTTGTTTATTGTCTCAAATATTGGCAAAGTGATTCTGGATCAAATAGTGTACAAACACTTCTTCCTATTTCTCCTGCTAGTACAGCTAAAACCCCCAGACATCACACACAAACACACATGAGAAGACTAGGAAAGTGCAAAGCAGACCTCAGGACCCCAGGGGAACAGCAGGACTGTGGGTTCCCTGAATCTTCTTTCTTCCTCACATATCCCAAACTGAATCAGCACTTGAGGAATTAACATGCAAGTTAGAAATTTATTGCTGCATATTGTGGCTACAGATTCCAGCTGTGCAGACCAGCTGAATTACTCGCTCCGTCTGTGAACCTTCTGTGCGCTCACGCTGGTTCTTTTAACTCCCCAGGAAGATGGTTCCGCTTCCATCATCCAGCCATGCTCCACTCGGTTTAAACCCCTTGTCTCTGTTCTCCTGAAACCCAGCGAATAGGGTCTTCGGTTTGTGTGGTTTTGTATCTGGCTGCTTTCTCTTCATTTTCTCTGGGGGCTGTGTTCTAGCCAAAGCATCTTTGATCTCAATGAACAGTGTTCACAACTACTGTTTAGAACCCAGCCGGGGAGGCCTTCCTAGAACCCAGCCCGAGAGGCCTTCCTAGAACCCAGCCCGAGAGGCCTTCCTAGAACCCAGCCCGAGAGGCCTTCCTTTACTGTCACTCAGATTCTTCCGTCAATCATTCCACTTCTGACTCCGCATACACTAAGAACATCATTATTTATTTTAGGCTTCACTGAACATGGGTTAATCACTTTCCAGCACACACCCAGTACCCACCTCTACTTTCCTTCACTGTTCTACTCTCCCCAATTTTTGGCATGTTACAAGTTAAAATGATGAACAATTACTTTTATATTAAACCTATATGAAATGTCTAAATTTTTTGAAAATAAGATGGTCAAAACATGCGCAGGAGGACTCACAGACCCCACAGGGCAATTCTGCTCATACCTCAGACCACAGAGCTAATTCCAATCTCAGTCTCCTTCCCTGCTCCATCTAAACCCTTCATAAACCCTAATTTATGAAGCCCCTCTAATAACTTAAACTGGATGACTGCCCTTCCACACCCACGGTGAATATGTATGCATATTTATGTGTATATGAATACAGACATACATAAACTTTTAAATACAAATAATTCATTTATATACTATGCTGTGTCTTGTAGTCCCTAATAGTTGAATGTATTTAAGTCTTGTATAGTAAATAAAATCACAACCTTATTGAGAACAGGAACTAATCATACTCTTACAGTTTTTCTTTGACTATAAATAGCATGGTGCTAAACACACAGAGCAAATATTGTTTTATTCACTCAACACATGATGATCAAATCCATACCAGTTAGTGTGCTGAAGGTTGAGGATTAAGCAAAAAACAGGAGGCAGTGTCTATGCATAAAGGGTTTATCGAGCACTCTGAGACAGCCGTGTAAACAAACATTTCAACGTGTGTACTGAGAATTAAAATAGAGACGTATTCAAGACATATGGGAGAAGAAAGAGGAAGATATCAGAGAGAAAAATATATTTCCTTTAGTGAAAGAATCATGCAGGTAAAAATGTGTCAAGTAAATAAGAGAGGAGGAGGCAGGAATGGCATTGAAGAAAGAGGGAACAGCAAGTACAAAGAAACATAGCCTTGAATGAATAAATAGGCAGACATGCTTGGGGAATATTAAAAATGCTGTAAGGCTGGTACACAAAGTAACAAGTGGCAAGGCCAGATGGTAGGGAAGGACTTGAAGTTGGAGGGTCCTATAGGCCATGGGACACATCCCTCCAATCCTGTGCACACTGGTACCATAGGGAGAGTTAGATATCCATGCTGCCAATGAAATGGTGGGCAATTAGAAAGGAGGAAAAACAGATGTTAAATTATTTTACACTCTGAGAAATGAGAAGGATCTAAGTTAAGGGATGCAAGGAATGTAATCATGATAATTTAGAGTATTAAATGTGAATGAAAATGAACTGAAAGAGAAGAAAAGAGAGCCGAGGAAAGGTCTCTGACGTGGGAGGACTGCCTGAGCAAGAGCAAGACCCCATCTCTACTAAAAGTAGAAAAAGGGCAGCCAAATGTTGTGGTGGGTCTCAATAGGCCCAGCCACTTGGGAGGCTTGAGGCAGGGGGATTCCTTGAGCCCAGGAGACTGAGGTTGCTGTGAGGTAGGCTGAAGCCATGGACTCTAGCCTGGGCAACAGAGTAAGACACTTACCTTAAAAAAAAATTTAAAATTTTTGTTCTCAACATATAAACAAGAAGAAACAGGTCGTGATTAATATTTTAGAGCCCAAACTGGAAACCCTTAATCTATCTACTGATCTTGGAATGTCTTTCAAACATTAAGTGTTCAGAGATAAGAGAATTCCATCTGTTCACCCCCAACTCCACCCTCCCCCTAAAAAACTGTCAAAGTAAAAAGGCTACAAACGTATCCACTCATTAGGCTTTCTTTTGAAAATGGGTACAAAATATTCACGTGAAGGCAGGAAGTAGAGTTTACAGTCACCACTCTGGCCTCTATTTCATTTAATTTGTTTCCTTCTTGTGTCTGCACTAGAATTCAAATTACTGCTTTTATACCTTAACTAAACTTTCAGGTCAGCCGGTTAGACATATGGCAAATTGCCTCAGTATAACGTGACACACAAAAACACTTTTATAATTTTTCCCTTAACATCAGTGATTTAATTTCCACGGGAGCACTATCATGACAAACTGGACTTGCTTCAGATACCAGCCCCATACACACGCTGCTGATACTGACCGTACAAACACTTTCACAAAAGCCCCCTTTTCCCACTGACAAGACACATCTACTTCAGGTATATCTACTCTCTTGACCACTTTGAAATCTATAAAATAAAAAATAACAGTGAATAACTGTAGGGAAAAAATTTAATATGAGGCTCACATGACATTGTAACCCAAAAAGTGCCTACAAAATCTAAACCTTTCATTCGCCTACGAGAGGCAACATAAGCTTTAGAAAGGTAAAGCCCCCTTAAATCATACACCCATATTTATTTATTTTTCTTATCCTGCTAACATTCTCTGAGAATCTATATCCCAGCTGTCATGAGTACGTATATCAAATCTTTTCTGTTGTTTCAGACAAAGTGACTGTCGATGACTGAATGGTATCAACATGTACCCAGAGGCTCCCATCTCACCATTTAGTGCTCAGTCCTACGATTACTGCCAGGCCCTAAATACTTTGGCTAATATAGCATATCTATCTATATCTATCTATCTATCTATCTATCTCTGTCTCTCCATTCTCTCCCCTTTTACTCTGTTTCATCTTCTACAAACAGTCACCCTGTCCGAGTTATATTATTACTCTGTCTACTATGTGTGTGACTTCCATTACTGAAATGCAAGCCCCAGCTGAGCTGGAAAATATCAGTCTCATCCACCACTTCACCAGCAGTGCCCAGTCGAGTACCCAGAGGGTACTCGACACACACTTCGCGGTCTAATGAACGCTTCCAAATCCACAAACCACCAAAGTGATACGACTATGTTCTAAATAAAATCTTCACAGGGAAGAGTTTATTTGGTACCTCTATGATTTCAAAAGACCCAGAGAGACACCTATCCTATACACTGGCAGCTAATAGGAATAGATTGATTCCATTCAGTTTCCATCCAGTATCATGAATTCAGCAGCAGTCAAATGTTAACTGCCCTTGAAGCATTATTTAAACTGTCTCTAAAATAAAGATGGAAGAAAAGGAATATAAGAGGAAACAAAGTTAATCTTCTTGCTGAACGAACTATGAATCCATAGTCAGGAATTCATAATACAAATAGTTTTCAAAATGTCGTTTTTTTAAAAAGTGACTGTGGCTGTTATGAAAACGTACTATATTAGAATAGATAATACAGAAACTAGTTATTTCATATAATTGGGCTCCTCTGGAGGTCAGTTGCATATTCATATTTGGACCAAACAGTATAAGGGTTTTGTTTGAGTATTGCCATAAAATGTGAGGTTAAGAAAACAAACAAAAAGGCACACATGATCTTAGAGTATCATACTCTCAAAAACCTTACAGAAGAAAGCTCCACTTTTAAAACCTATTTTCTAAAATTTACAAGAAAACAGTATTAATTGCATGCCGATATTATAAAGAACACAAACGTTGCATTTTCTCTACTTTGAATCCCAGTCTCAATTTTGTAAGTATAGCCCATTGTACGTAATTCCCAGGTCAGGGGCGCAGTAGACAAATTAATTAGTCTATTAAGTCTCAGTCGTATCCTGGCACTGATGTTTAGGTTAGCACCTCCAGCAACAAGTTTCTAATGCTTAACTGTGCTGCCATTTGTTCCTGAGAGAAATTAGGAATGAAGGGGAAAAAGAAAACATGGCTGGGAAAAGTTCCCACTGACCTAAAGGCAGAAGCACGTCCATGAGTCAGGGGGACACTGGAGTCTACATAAAGAGGAAAAAAACTCCAGTTGATTAGTTCTTGCTATTTAAAGTGATTAGGAGAAAAATAAATGGCTTCATATCTAAGGGAAATTTAAATAACATTTAACACTCAACAAAATCAACCCCAAAAGATGATAATTTGCTATAACTTAGCACGAAAGAGAAACCCATGATCTCATATGACGAATCTCTGAAGTATTTCATGGGAAGATTAAACACTTGGCCAAATATGTGTGGATGCTACAAATGACTGAAGTGAACCAAATCATACATTTTTAAAAACAGACACACATGTACACAGACACACTCTAAGAAACAAAGAGCCAGGGAGAGACTATCCATTATCTCTGACTTTAGAGCAATTAGTTACAGCCGGCTGTATCTAATGGAATCACACACCATACACAGTTCAAAATTCAATAAAAGCAAAGTTCGTTGACGATCAGACAACACAATAGAACATCTTTAACCTGTGTGGGAGTTTTCTTTTCTCTGAAAGTTTTCCTTTTCTCTTATTCAGTGAGGTCATGGTACAGTGAAATGTTTTTACAGCATCACTGACCCAGAAGTGTGTAAGGGATTAAGCTCTAAAGGCTGTTTTGTACATAAGACTTGAGTGTTGAGATTGTCTCAGGTATCTTTGAGAACAGTAATGAGAGAGAATAACTCCGTTTACAATGACACTATCTGTCATAACAGGTATCTGTTACATATTGGGCAACAGCACATTAGAGCCCTGAGGCACCTTCACTAAAGTGATGTTAAACTCTCTGTGCCATTTAAAATCACCCAGAATACTGGATTACTGAAAAGGTCCTTCCAGTAAGCTATGTTTTACATTTTCTCATGAATATCCTATTGTTTGGCCCCCATAAAATCTCAAACTTTCCAATTTCCTCCCAACTCAGTACCATTAAAATTGTGGATTATTAAAATATAATTGCCTTCCTTAGAATTTTTTCAGGAAATAATCAGAAATACTGAAATAGAAAAGAATTAGAAGGGTCAAAAGATAATGATTTAATATTATTTATATACAAAAAACCCTGAAACAATGGAACTGTTCAACAACAAGGAAACAGTAAAATAACTTACAATATAATGGAATATTAAGCAATCCTCAAGTCCCATGCTTTCAAGGAACATTTAATAGAATGTAAAATCCCTGTATTATGGCAAGCATATAATAAAGAATTGCTAAATGAACGGAATAAAATGCTGTTTACAACTATGTGCATACCTTGATTCCAATTTTAATATATGTATATTATAGAAAATGCCTTTTATGCATCTTTTACATATAATATGAACACTCATAAAAATAAAGAAAAAAGAAAGGCTCACCCAAGTGTTCACACTGGTTATCTTTGGGTAGTAGAATGAAACGCAACTCTTACCCTGAACACAGACTGCTTTTATAATCAGAAATGAAGCTATTATAGCTACAGAAGAGTTTAAGCCAAGAGAGGTTGTCATTATTGAAGATGATACTCCTTGTATAATCATCAGCAGTATAAATGATAAGTCAGGTCCTTCTGAATGACAGTCTCATTAAACACTTGCTAGGACCACCCCCCAGCCCTAACCAGTGCCAGCAACTCTTGATAACCTCTAATATTTTCAGGTATAATTAATCCCTGTTCTTAAATTACTGTTTCTTATTTACATATATATTGGTATACAGTCTACTCATCTGTAAGATGTGTTGTAAAAATGCCAGCATTTCTTTACCTGTGGCTCTGGAATTTTTCCTCTGAGGCCAAAAAAGGGGGACGTATGTGTATGTATTTGACAAGCTCATTTATTTATGATGAACTGTTCCAAACCTGTTCCACATATGGCAGTGGATATTTTTACAAGCTCTGCTGAAGAGAATCCCATCCTTCAAATTGACAGTTATAGTTTCTCAAAAAAATGTCATTTTGCAAGTTTTTTTAAAATAGCATTTTGAATCAACACTGCCAGCTTTTTAGAAAATGTTTCAAATGATGCCGTTACTCCCTAGTTTAAGAAGAATAGTTACATCTCCTTCTTAAGATCCAAATTATTTTGGGGGGAAAGTCCATGGCAGCCTATCTGTTAGAGACACCCTTCTGTCCTGTCATCTACGTCACCTATAAATAACCCCACGTGTAGTTTTCCTTCCATCATTTGCATGAAATCAAAGCAAATGGCATTCCTGTGTGCTCTGTTTGTGTGGTTGCTATGGTAGTGACTGCCTTGAATTTTGTGCTAGGATAACCGCATTTGGGGCAGGGGAGAGAAGGTAGGGACCAAAAGGAAAAGGAAAAGGGCAATGGTCAGCACCTGTAAATATTTACTTCCATGTGGAACAGCCGTTGGCCAAAATCTATAAAACTCTGACCTGACTCTTCAGCTTCCTGGCATGAAAGCCCTACGCATTGTCATGTGAATACCCTGACGCTGGTAAGATCATCAACTTTCCCCCTGTTCTTAAGCAGCATTAAACTCTGCTTCTCACCAACCCCCAAACTTCTACCTCAGTCTCCCCCCAAACCTAGTCAAGCCCTGGTTCACAGTTTCATTGACCAGACAACAGAAACACCACATGGTGAATCAAAGTCTTCAATGAAAACCAGAGGAGACAGGACATTCTGCTTGTCCAGCACCTTTCAACACACAGCCTTCCCCCCCTGTCTTGGAGCAGATCCCTGTAGGTAACACATGAAAAGAGTCATCAGTGAAAGAAATACTATACAGAATTTGTATTTTCGTGGGTTTCTGTAAATACTTGCATCAAGTATACCAAAGGATCCCCCCTCCCGAAATGACATTAAAAAGAAGAAAAACAAAACAAAGACTCCAACGGATTACAGACAAGGTGGCTAATCTGACTGAAGTGTCAAAAATTTAAGGACAAATTGCAGAGCTTCCCTGAGAGCCACCCACCCACCCACTCCTCAGCCTCCTCACAAAACTCCTCAGATAGCCCCAAATTCTAGTGTCCTAGGGACACAGTTTGAAAGCCAATTAATCAGATCCTGTCTTGCCAATCACAAAATGAATATTCACAGTGTTGACTATTCCAGCAACGGGAAAGCCTATGATGTGTGTGACATTTCTAACTTTCAGAGTCAGAAGGAGCCACAAGTTTTTTTCAACAGTATTTTGTTTGACAACATTTTAAAGTATGGAGGTTCATAAAAGTAATAGGTCCAAGTTCTTAAAAACGTACATGTCTTTTGAGCACAGGACAAAATGATAACAGGGACTCTACCTAACAAATTCAAATATTGTGACTTGGCTGTTTGTACCTTCAGATTAATCTGAAATTTAAAAAAAAAGAGAGAGAGAGAATGCATATGCCTCCCTCTCAATTGTTTCAAAGAGTGAAAAGCTGTATTTTTTTATAATTAGCTTTAAGCAAATTAGTTACAAAGCATAAAGTGAGAGAACAGAATCATGCAAAACCCTACCAGACAATAGAAATTGCTGTCGTAGTCACAGGAAGGAAAAGAAAAATCAGCAATGGTCCTCGAGCCTCTTAGCTAGCCAAACAGATGTCCAGACATTTAATACAGCCTGCCTCTTTTTTTTTTCCCTTTGAGTCCTCATAAAACTGACAAAATGGAGTGAAGACTGGGTAAAATTTCGAAGAGTCAATAAAAAGTACTCTGAATATTTTAAGGGTCACAATAAGGCCTCGTTTTAAAGAAGCATGGCTGCACACCATGAGAATTTCTCTATTTTCCTATGACATAAAGTCAAGAGATGTTCCCTTGAGACACTGGCATTTGGTCATTTCCTACTTGAAAACATGACTTTAGATAGCTCATACCACACTATACTGTAACTGTCTTTTGATGGTTTTTCAAAATTCTCTGTACGTGTAAAACTTCTCCATAAGCAATAGTTCCTTGTGAGCAGAATGTAGGTTTTACTGGTCTTAATCTGGTTACTCACTAAGTCACTCACATTCCTATGGTACAGCAATTAGCTCTATGCTCACTACTTATAGGGGATTAGTACAGATGGAAAAAGTGTCACAGCCCCCATCCATTAAGATTTAAAGTATAGTGAAGATAAGAAAACAAATCATTGCAACATGGTGTCTTAGCGTTCGACACAATGTGCCACAGGAGCACAAAGGGGTGGCAGGAATCTCACCCAAAGCACCAGGAACGGAGCAGATCTGCCCTGCAGGGGAAGCTTCAGCAAGATCCTGAAGCCCACCCAGAGCAATCAGAGTGTGTGACGCAGTGCACCACCAGAGACTCAAGCAGTTCCGTACGTCCGAGAGTCTCACGTGTTATTCTGAGGATTTTTCACTTTATTCTGAGTGAAAAATCTAACCATTTAATAATGAGTTTTAGAAACGTAACTCACTGAAAACTAGAATGAAAGGAACAAAACTGCTTGCGGGGAGACCAATTAAGACACAGTGACAGTGATCCAGGTGAGAAATGACAGAGTCCTAGAGAGCCTCGGTGTAGGACAGAGAATAGTAGGCTCCCTTGACAAGAATCCCGGAGACAGAGCAAGCAGACCTGAAAAACTGAACTGAGGAAGGCAGCCGTCAGTCAAGGAATCCTGGACAATTCCTAAGTTTCTGTTTTTGGCAACAGGGAGAACAATGGGGAAGTTACTAATAAAGGAACACAGGAGGAGGAGGAGGTCTAGCGGGAGAAGAGAAGATGAACATGTCGCATGTGAAGCATCTGTTCACCCTCCAAATGGAGACCCACAGACGTTACAGGACATGAGGAGCTGGTGCAGGAGAGAAGGACCTGTTCTGTGACACAAGATACAAGTGCCGTCAGCATCCAGTGCTGGGAAATGTTGTCATCAAAGTGGAGGAAGGAGAGGGCCCAGAGAAGGAAGCCTCACGCTGAAAGTGTGGACAGTGAGGCAGAGGAGACAGAAACCTGCAAAGAAAATGCAGCACACGGCAGGTGGTGGAAGTGGGTGGGGAGAGTGCAGAGAACAGCTGGGAGAAGGGAACTCTTGACTGTCGAGTGATCCTAAGATACAGCTAAAGGGGGTAAAGGAAGCTTTCAGATTTTGCAAAGAAAGAAGGAATCCATGACCTTTGCAAAAAGTTTTAGTAGAGATGATCATAGAAGTGATACAAAAATTATGAGGACAAATATGATGATGTGAAAACAGAGAGAAAGTGGTTCTAGCACGTCTTCTGGCACTTATGGAATGTCCCACCTGACTCTAACTTCCTTTCTCCACTGCAGGTCACCCTGCCACACACCGCAAAGCCACACGGAGCAAATGCTTAACAATGAATGGCTTTGACTGCGACCGAAACCTCAGTGAAAAGTAAAGAAGTTCTCAGTTGCTGAATTAAAGCATTTAGGAATCTCTTCAACCGTTATTTTAGCCAAGTTTCATGTCCCACAATCTAAGGAAGCTGGAATTGTTAGGAAGCATTGGCTTTGCTTGGTTTTAAGTGTGTATGTTATGAAAACTAACTACAGGGTCACAAGTCATTTTATTCATTCTTTTAAATCAGCGGTTCTCAACCTGTGGGTCGTGACCCCTCTGGTGGTTGAACAACCCTTTCACAGGGGTCGCCTAAATACATCCTGCATATCAGGTATTTACATTACGATTCATAACAGTAGCAAAATTATGGTTATGAAGTAGCAACAAAAATAATTTTATGGTTGGGGGGTCACCACAACATGAGGAACTATACTAAAGGGTCGCAGCATTGGGAAGGTTGAGAACCAACCTTCCTAATGAATCTTATGGGAATAGTATAATCAATTTTTATAAAATCTTTAAATTAATCTTATGGGAATAGTATAAACAATTTTTTTTTTTTTTTCAGTTTTTGGCCAGGCCTGGGTTTGAACCCTCCACCTCTGGTATATGGGGCTGGCGCCCTACTCCTTTGAGCCACAGGCACCACCCATATCATCAATTTTTTTCCTATCAAAAACATTTGGAAAATATGTCTTACAAATAAAACTTATAAAATACAAATATAACATCAAAATAGATTATACCACAGACACTATATGACATAAATGACTTATTAAAGTTATCCCAATTCATTGTTCATTTGATTTTATTAAATATTAATTGCAGAAACAGGATATATTTATTATGAGTTCACCTCTCTTTATATCACTCATTAAGCATTTCAATGAGGTATAGCTAGGAGCTTAAGAGATAAAGAATTGGGTTATTAATCAAATGTAGAGAACACTGGTACACAAGAGTGGTTAAAAATATAACAACAGGCAAAATACCTGATAAAAACCAAGGCCAGAGAGAAAAAGGAGCCGATTTTACATGTCTTCCTAAACATGTTTAAACATCTCAGGCAAAAAGCCAGCAGTGCTCGTCATCTATCCACTTACATTAGCATTTAGCCAAACAATATATTTCTCTTATCTTACCATAGGACATCTAGAAAAAACACTCAGAACTTTCATTTCATTTGCAACGACAACCCAGGAGGTGGACCAGCCAACGTTATCTCAAAAGCATCAGTCAGAAATTAGAATGAGATCTCAACTCTTTAAACTATTTTTAGTTGATTAAGATTAAACTGTAACTGGTTTGCCTTCATGCACAATAATACAGATTTCTACATACCACTCCATCTCTATAAAATGTATAAAAGAACTTTACATATTCATCAGAAAGATTTGCAGGTACTAATACTTAAAACACACGCACACATTTAAACATCAGATGAGACTTTTGCCTACTAGAGCAGTGGGGGGAGGTGTACATTTACAGTCTATTTTATCAAATTCCTACATTTTCTCTATCAACAATAGACTTCCCAATTTCTGTTAACAAAAAATAAGCAACATTCTAGAGATATTCAGCCTCAAAACTCTGCAGTTATCATGTCCATGGCCAATTAACTGCCAAATATAATGGATTTCACATACCTGATGTGCCAGCATTGGTCTCTTTCTTTCCATTAGGCCCTTTACTGTATCTCTATCTGTGCACCCTCTTAATGCATTCCAGTTCTCCCTACGTAGAGGCCCAACTGCTCTCCACGAAGCCCCACTGAGTGATTCTCCCCTACCTGGCAAATCAAGTAACACTCCTGGTGTGGCATTCAAGACCCACTGCATGGCAGTCTTCTTCATGCACAACTACTTCAGGCTTGCTGTTTAGGAACTGCAATTCTCGGCCATTTCTCAGTTTCTCACACTCCTAATTTTACTAAAGCTAACCAAACACCTCTTTCCCCTATCTTCTCTCACAAAAAATCTACTTGATGCTTCAGTAATAATCTCAAGCATCAGTTCCTTCATAAGCTCAAACATCAATTCCTCCATGATGATCCTATTTTTCCTCACCCATCTCTGACCCTGCCCTTTTACGAGCCCTCACAGATGCTTGTGTCTTGGATAATTCCTATGTTATGTCTTGAATATTGTTTATTCTTGCTTTTGCCTTAGTAATCCATTGGCGCCAGGAGGACAGGAAATGTGCCACAACTATTTCTCATCTAGAGGAGCCTGATGATCATAGTAACACTGTTAGTATTTGCTAAATTTAATTGAAAATATTAATGTGTTGGCGCAGGGATTGGAGCCAAATCAATTCATCAGTGACCTGCAAGGAATGAACAAACTGGTCTACCCACAACAGTTTTTATTATTCCTCTCTCGTGCACCAGGCCTCTGACTTGCACTTGGTAGTATCCAGATCATCTGAGTTCACCAATTGTTGTCAGAGAAACTTAAGAATTTAGGTAAATGAATTAATACGCAAACAACTTTCAAAAAAAGAAAAGCATCAGATCAATTTTGAGAAAGGAAATATCTCTTTCAAGGTAACTCCTATAATTCTGCCAAGTGGGGAGGGAACCCTCCTATTAAGTTTCAAAAAAAACCGAGATGGTTTAAATTACACATGTTTTTCTAAAGGCCAACACACAAGTTAATTCAAGGTCATCTGTTTCTAAATGTTATCTACTAGATTTTCACCTATGAACACCAATCAAAGATACTATTTCAAACTATTTTTTTAAGCCTCAGAAAAGCAAAGGTAGCCATTTACACACACACAAGCACACCCTTATAAATCATTATAACACTGTAAGATTCAATGAAAATAGTGACAGCTTTAAAAAATGCAAACTAATGTATAGCCAAATAACTCATGAAACTCAGCATGCATTGCTGACTTTGGACATGATCACCCAATTTAACAAGGTGTTCCTGAAAGAAACTAAATAAGACAGGTCCCCAGAGCATCTAGTCAAAACGGCAGATGCATCTGAGCTCCAGGGCAAACTCCTCCAGGCTAATATTGTGGTTGGCCTCAACTAAAAATTGTAAAATTTAAACATCTTTAATTTAAATAATACTTTGGAATGATGGAAAACACTTTGCAAAAGTCTGGCTATTGAGCATAACAGAAAAATTAGAGCTACATTAGGCCTAAATATGATCACGTAACACTTATTTGTGGATAAGACCAAGAAGAGTATGAGACAAAATTTACAAAATCTATACAACATCTATCCAGAAGAAAAAGCACTAAATCTCCTGCAGTGCAAACTGGAGGAGCATGCTTATTTTTCATAAATAATATTTCCCAGTCATTCATCGTTGAGTCACATATATCAAAGCTGTCATTTCCATAAAAGGAAAAGAAGGGAAGGAAGGAGGGAGGGAAGAAGAAAGGTAAAGAAATTTGTGCCTTGCTGGTCATCTTTGCTGCATGGAATTGGATTGCTGCAAATTACCATTCACTACATTCTTCTAAAGCCCTGAGCACTGCTTATCACCATCTGGCATGAACTAATAAAAGTTATTTTCCACCGACACCCTACCACCATTACCATTCATTCAGCTTTAAAAATCTACCTGGTTCTTTGCCTTATCTTTTTGAAGAGATGGTCAAAGTCGTAATAAATATTCCAATTCCCATAAAAATCTCCCCAGTACCAAGCCCAGTATCAAAGCAGTTCTGTACTTTTCTTTATAAGTGAATTTGTTAAGGACTTAGATTTTTAAGGCACCTGCTCTGAGCTATTCTTCTAATGCTTGGTCAAGGACTTGGGCAGATATATGAAACTATTTGCCAATAACTGATGATTACTGACAACATTTAGGATGTGGCTGGCTCAGGTTAGAAAACCAGTATGTGATCATGAAAAACAACAGTAAAGTACAGTAGTTTACATCAGGACAGGCTACTTATCTTTGGCATCACTGATTCTTAGTTTCCCTACAATTCTGTATATTTTTTCAGAATTATAAATTTCTGAGAAAATTACCACTTTTCATCATTCCTACATCTACCTCTCTCAAAATACACATCTTTAAAAAAAAATCATATTTCTGGGGTGAAAAAAAGGAGAGAGGTGGTCATAGCAGTAACTAACATGATATGACATTTCTGATGCTGATGAGGGAGAAGTCCACATTTCTAAAATCATGCTTGAGCCTGAGTGGCAGCATCGTAAGTCTTTCTAGACAGGAAGAGGGAGGTGGACAAACTTCTAATCTTTTTTTTTTTTTTTACAGTTTTTGGCCGGGGCTGGGCTTGAACCTGCCACCTCCAGCACATGGGCCGATGCCTTACCCCTTTGAGCCACAGGCACCGCCCCCAAACTTCTAATCTAATATAGCACCAGTTCTTACAAGCAGAGAGGGAAAGCGTGAACAGATAATTTGGGGTAGCACAGTACGAACTTTTAATAGTTGAAGACACTAAGGTCTAAATACGCAGGAGCTTTTACTTCCAGGAAAGTCAACTAAATTAGTAAGGTTCAGGTAAAAATACCAACGGCTTTGAGGTAGCACACAATATTCATTCAGCAGCCATGAATTATTCACTCTCACTTCAACACAAAGATTTGTTGGCTCACATAACTCAAAGTTTTAAAGAGCATGAACTTCAGGTAAGGCTTGATTCAATGGTTCAGTGAAATAACCAAGGACCCCAGCCCTCTTCCTTTTTCCATGATACCATTCTACCTCATAACTACAACACAGCAGTGGCCAGTAATTCCTGAGGCTAAATACTCTCCTGGTTCACATTCAGCAAGCAAGAAAGAGCACTGGTTTTGCAAAATGCTCCACCAAACTTCTGTGATTCACTTTGTAAATCAGCTGAGTCATATACCCACCCCTTGCATACATCATGAAATACACTGATGGTCTTGATCTAAGTTACAAGCAGGAGGTGAAGCCAGCTTCCCAGAAAATTCATGGATACTCAGGAGAAAACCATGGGCTATTTGCAAGTGAATGTTGGGGAGGCATCAAAGAGTCCACTCCACTAAGCAATTCTGAGACACATTTTGATGCTTTATCTGAGGCCTCTGTCCCTGCCCTTTTTCACAGTCCTCATTTTCAAAGTGATGGTTGAACAAACAAGAATGTATTTACTGTCAAAAGAAGCAAAATGCACCCAAGTCCTTATTCCTAGTTACGATCTCCCAACAGGTTTTTATACCTTCTCAATCTCTTCCAAATTTTGTAATGTCAAGAAAGAAAAATTTAATACAAAAAAGATGTAAATAATACTCTTTTTTTCCAATTTAAGAGTAGAGTGAGTTTTGCCTAAAAATATAAGGGCAAAAAAATCACTTATACAAGAAAATAGTGTTTCTGGTAATTCTAGAGTTCCAATTTCATGTTGCTTTTCCTACACAAGGTAAAGAAAAATAACTGCATTGCAAAATGGGAGTCACACAGACGTTGTCAAGTAAATGTTTTTATTTTCTATTTTTTTTTTCAAGTAAATGTTTTAAATGCCGAAGGGCAGGGGGGAAATTATTCTCAGAAGGGCCAGAGATTTCTTCCAAAAATGCAAGAGCACCTTATGGTCCCCCGAACAGCATAGGTTGGTCAAGATATAAGAACCTTAAACTGAATCCCATAAAAACTAGAAGCAACCCAGTGCCAGCCCCTTGAGAGTAGTTTATTCATCATGCTACTTAGCTCCACACCATAAAGCCTCATCAAGTACGAGCCAAACCTTTCGGTAGAGCATAGTCAAAGAGATCTAGATCCCAAATTATCTCTGAGCTGAAGGATCATCTAATCTGGTACATCTCAAACTGCATCTAGAAGTAAGGGCAGACAGGGCAGAGAGGGTTTTAGGCCCACTCCTTCCTCCTACTATTTAATCTCCAACAAGAACACATCTGACACATCTGATTTTATCTATTCCACAAAAATAGCTTCTGGAAAGAAATTCCTTTGAATAGAAAGCTTTGTGGGTAGAAAAACTAGTTACTCCAACCTCAGTATTATTTCATCTGAGACACTTGAGTCCAAGAAGGTTCAATCATTTACTAACAATGTCAGGCCTTGAACCCAGGATGCTGGAATTCATCAGCAATTATCATACCTCTGGTGTTACTACACCTAGAATAGTCCCTGGAAACCAGGCAGCAATCACCAGTAAGTGAATGAGAATATCTCAATAGCCCTTCACTCTCAATACCCCCTTTCTTAAACATAAAATTTCAGAATATGGATGCCTGTTGTACGCATATCCCAACTCTGCTTACTTGCTATAAGACTATGGGATAGGTCCATGCACTTATAACTCAGTTTGCTCATCTGAAAATAGGAATAGTATTCTGCTACCTCTAAAGGATTAAAAGAAATAAAAATGTATGAAGTGTATCCAGAACTATGCAGGTATTAACTATATGTTAGTTGAGAATATTCACTGAATTAACTCAGAATACCATTGTACATTCTATCCCTGAAGCTGCACGGTTTTGTTTTCGTTTAAAAATTTTCAGTATTAAAAACGCACAGGACATTCAAGAGAACCATTATGAAGCAAAATGTCTAATTAAAAAGCTGTATAAGAATGAATTAATTATATACAATGGTACAATGCATGACTATAGAATCTTAAAGAGCCACAGTAGAAATGGTTTGATGAAATTAGAGCTTTTGATGCACCAGGACACGGAACTAATGGCGGCACAGAGCAGTGGTGAGCACGCTATCTCACTGGCCCTTCTGAACTCAAAGGGAAATTTTAGTATAACCTACAGAAGAAATGTTGACAACAGTTCAAAGATTGAGGGTTTGAATAATAAGTGATCGATTTAAACTTACAGATGTTGTACAGGTAGCTAATCTCTTTATCTTTAATAGTAGTATGAAGGTTGGTTTTACAGATCATACTGGTAAGTTGATTTTTATTTAAAATAAAGACATGTCAAGGAGTCTTCCAGAGGTAAAATTTGGCTTTATGGAGTAATTTCCCACGTAGTAAGTAACAGCATGACAGATAAAATTATTTTATATACGATAGGTAATTGTAATGTATATTACAGTTGACATGAAAATTTCTTGAAGTTGTAGTGACAAATTACCATCAAGGTTCCTTTCTGCTTCAGATTTTGCTATCTCATAACCAATTTTGAAGAACAAAAATAATAGTTCTATCGATAACATTACTAGTATTGAAATTACTTTCTGTAGTTTGTGAAATCACAATAATTTTGCACATTATAGATATAATGTTTTATTGCGGTTTGCTTTAAATAGTACGTATTGCTATTGTATTTATAAGAGAGTGGCATATAGGTATATTACACACACAACCCGCAAGAAATATCCACGTTACAAATGGACATAAGTAACATGCTACAAAATGAAAATTATAAATATTTTTTCATAAATAACTGCTAATCTGAAATTATTTATTTGAAATATCAGGATCTTTTTTAAAAGATGATTACATTTATATTACTAAAAAAAAAAAAATTCCATTCTTCTCCTTCATCAACTTGCAGAAAGATATTTCAAAATTCATAAACCTATCAGTATATCACATAGCTTTAATGCTACAATCCTACCAGGAGACAGGTTGTACTTAACTTCCGATAGAATATAGTATTACTATTCTAGGCCTATTGAAGTATGATTCTAATAATTCTGTTCACATTTCAACATTAACCAAGCTACCAGCACTCTCTGAGGTCATACTATACTCAAAAATTTCCTGCTTCAGTCTCAAAAGGAAAGACAGGTTCAAAATGCCAAGTAGACTCCTTGAGGCTAAGAAAATCAATGCCAAGGCCCAGGAAAGGGGTAGGAGTTTTAATTCTACTACTACAATTCTTTCATAAAGTTTAGGAAAGTTACTTTTTTAAAGGGTAGATATCAATAGGAGTAAAAACACACTTTCTAAAACCTTCTCAGAAGGAAAAAAGATAATTAAGCACACGACTGCGAATGCATCATTCCAGGACTAAATGTTCATAGATAACCACAATGAGTTATGTCGCCTTTAAAGAACACGCACACGCACACACATATACACGCACACACATATATATACACATATCCACTTGGAAAACAACAATTTACCAGTGCCAAAACCTTGAAGTGAGCACTCAAATTAATTATGGAGCTATTTGTGATTTGAATTTCTCCCAAAAATGTAACGAAGTGAGTATTCTCTGAAATAGGGGTCACTGTTTAAAATCAGTCAGCATTTGGCATGTTTTGTGGTTCTGCTTATGCTCCTTGGCAACAACATTACAGCAAACCAGGATTGTTTGTAGTGCTGCTCGGGGTGTGTTTGACAACTCCTCACTCCCACAGTCCTTTAACATGGGGCTTCCCCAGTCAGGGATGCAGATCCCACACTGAGCCCATAAAACAATTAGTGGGAGGCCTTGGCATTGCATTCAAAGACCTTTATAAAAAGCCAATGTAGCTGGCTGTGTGAAATGTGACGTGTGGGGAGCCCCCATAAAACTCTTTAATGGAAACCAGGGGCTTCTTCTGGAAAAGGTTGAGAAACTGGGCACTAGCTGTATAATTAATACAGTTAGTTAACAAGAGACAACAAGCATTTCAATAAAAATAATCAGAAGGCAATAAAAACCTTAAAAACTCTGGGCAGTATTTTATTTTTATAAAAGAAGTTGAAGTAACTGCTCTTCATAAAGAGGGTTTCCGTGTGTGCTGACAAGGTTGTTTTGTTTGTGGTTTACATTTAGAAGAATGCCATACTACCATACTACTAATAGAGAAATTAATATCCCTTTTTCTCTTTTTCTTTCAACACTTGGAATATCAGTTTTTAAACCTCTTATAAAACTGTGCTTGAAGAATCTCCTGGAAATTATGAATCCAGTGAAAACTTGCAAGAACATACTTTTTCCACTAGGGGCACCATAATCCAATATAGAGTGTAAAAGAGAAATTATTAATATTCATAAACTGAAAAAGTATTACTTTCCAAGAAGAGAATAAAGAATATGATAGAAAAATACCAGTACTGTCCCTACTTTCATCAGACTTTTCTAGAGTAGAAAAACATGACTCAGAGAATCTCCTAATCCATTGTCTGGGGGTAACATTTTTAGAAATGTAAAAATAACTTTCTTTTTTTTTCCTGGTAATTCCTTCTTCTCATATCAAGGTCTGGATATCTGGATCATAGAGTTCACTCATAATAGAGAAAGGGCTTAGCCTATGATAAAAAGGAAAGCCTTGATATGAAGGACGCCCTTTTAGCCATGGGAGAGTAGAAGACGGAAAGACAGATGAAGAGCAAGATGAAAATTCAAGTGACCGTACAAAACCCTCCCATCTGGCCTGGACCTTTGGGGGCTGGGGGAATAATGAGCTTTCTCTGTCAAAACATCCACATTTTATTTATTAGAATTATATGGAAAATATCAAGTTGTATTTCAAGTAGCAAGGATAAGTATTTGTTTCTGTTAGGTATGTATACAAGGGCACCTGGGATGGATTATATATATATATATACACACACACACATACACTTTTTTTGTTTTAAATAGTCTTGTTCTGTTGCCTTAGGCAGAGTGCAGTGGTGTCATAATCGCTCACTACAACCTCAAACATTCGGGCTCAGGCAATCCTCCTGTCTCATCCAAGTAGTTGGGACTATAGGCGTATTCATGATGACCTGCTCATTTTTCTATTTTTAGTAGAGATGGGGTCTCACTCTTTCTCAGGCTGGTCCTGAACTCTGGAGTTCAAGTGATCCTTCTGTCTTGGTCTCCCAGAATGCTAAGCATGAGCCATTCTACCCAGCCTGAATTACATTTTAAAATGTTACTTCTTATTCCTAGTTATAAAAGTTTGAAAACAATTTCCCTAGGAAATGGTAAACTATCAGTTCAAATTCTTACCATGACAAGGGAATGTACATAATTCAGCTTGGGAAAGGGTGGTTATGTTAGACAGACCTAAGGCAGGGCACTTCTGGGTATCCATGACTTGGACGTGGCTTACAAGGGATTGAGAACATCTGTGGGTTTAGCTGAGAGCTGCAGCCATGCTGAGAGAGTTGGTGGAACAACAGAGAGCTAAGATGCATTATTTGAGGTCTTCAAAACGCAAGGTAAACAACTGGGATCACGGCCTTCAGTGTTACAAACCTATGAGATGACTGAAAAGAACCAGTCACTCCTGTTTAGACTTATACCAAACCACGCTCTCAAGAGCCTAGGAACTCACAGTGTTGGAGAAAAGGTTGAATAGACCCACTGCAACAGAAGCAAGTTCCCTGGGACAGGTTCAGATGACATTTTACAGAGGGATATAGGAAGGTTAATAGAACATAAAAAATTAATTATTTACACCAAAGAGAATTAGCTAACCAAAACTGGATTAATCCCAAAGAAGCTAAAATAATTTTAACTGGAAAACTTATATTTTTAATAGCTGAGAACTAAGTAGAGTGAGTGCACGGAAAAAGTTTAAATCCATTAAAGGTAGAAGGTGTATTTCTTTTAGTAACAATAAACTAGCCTCTGCTACCTCGACCATTTAAAATGAGGCTACCTATGAGAATAAAGAAAATATCTCACTAATGCTCTTATGACTTATACACATTTGTGCAATTTCAATAGTATTCTGTCAAGACTTAAGTCTGGGCACAATTAGAGAGTAAGGACTTTCATTCCTAAAGAATTTAATTGAAAAAACCCTTTATACTTATTTCTAGAATTACTGATGAGATGATCAAATGCAATAGTGCATATAAACAAACAAGTAGCAATTATGAAGATTAGAAATAATCAAATACATCATACCTAAAAATTAGTATTTTCACTTTTGTCACTTTACACCAGTAATCTGTATTAGGTTGATTAAATGTGTTTTGATTTCAAAAATGTTTTTTAAAGAAAGGAAAGAGATAATGTAACATTTGTCAAATTAGACAATTATATTCCAATTATGTTAAAAATAATTTTAAAATATTTTACAGTTTGGCCCAAACTTCTAGAAAGGTCCACTTCTGTGTGCTGTTATATAAGCACGGAAGGAGTAGTGAGATTTGGTTCACAGAGCAATTCAAAATGCTTTTGATAACATCTATTTTCCCACTAGTATTAAAACTTCAATGGCTTTTTCAGTTATTTTTCAAATAACTCATGTTCTTTCCAGGTTGCGGTTTTAGTTAATTATAAAAAGGAAGGAAAAAATGTCAGGGTAGCTAGAAAGGCAATGGTAATGAAAGATGGGTGATCATGTACTCACCTATCTAAAGATTTACGAAGTACTCACCCATTTATAGACTGCAAAGCATGGACAGGTGATTTAATCTGCACTTTCAAAGCTGCAAATGCAAAGTTCAAGGCATTTCATTAGTGGTACCCACTAACGCTGAGGTGGTCATATAAAATTTTAAAAAATGAGGTCAATCATCTTTAATCATTTTCAATGATCTCCTACAGCAAATCTTCACATTCTGAATGATGAAAACTTTCCTAATAAATATTACATGATCATTAGCTTCATCAGGCCCTACCACAAGTGAGTTTCAGATGATGTACTGCTAACCAGACGCACATGAGGAAATACGTATTAACCACTCACAATCACAATAGGAGATAAGAGTTTTCTAATGCTTTTTAGTCAAAATGAGATTAAAATGTTTTCAATGTAACTAATCTGTATGGTTTTACAGCCCCCTGGTCCCCATGACCCCCTATTCTATTTCATTGTAGTCACCCATTCCCATAATCAGATCCTGAATATCATCATCACTCCCAAATGCTGCATCCCAAAATTCACTTATTTGAACATCTTAAGGAAGCCACCACCTTCTCTCCCCCCAAACCTGAACGAATATTCACCTGTATCCATTAAAACCATTACTTGATTTCCTCGGGAACCTCCAGTTCACTGACCCGTCAACTCTCCGGAATCTGTAGTTCTTGTCTTTCCTTTGGCTGCTCACTCTCCATTAAGCAGCAGAGTTCCTTGCCTCTTTCCTGAGCCCTCTACCCGACTCCATTACTGCTCAAGGGAACAGCATACCCTGCACAGAGCTTCAGTAACAAGTGTTTATGTCCAGCCCAACCTTCTTTCATTTCAGGTCTGTATATTCCAACCCAACGTTACAAAGCCACACTCACTTGCTTCACCTGCAAACCTGTCGTTGTTTTAAGTGTTTTTTTTCTTAGTGAATGGGGGCCTCATTTCCAACTTACAAGAAATCACGAAGTCACCTCTGAGGCTGGCATTCTTCCTTTCTTTCCTGGGGATGCCACGCCTTTCTCTCTCATTCCTTTTCTCTACCCTACCTCCATCTTCTCCACCCTCATTCTCTGCTCTCTTATCTCTTTCCCCCACTATTTCCCCTCTCTCTAATAAAAATAAACATAGACTTTTATAGTCTTAAAAGACGTCACCTTTGAGACCACCTGTCTATCTTCATTCCATTTTGAAAACTGCCGGATCCTATCCATTTTTATACCCTATTTATCCTTTAAATTTCTCCCCTCTTTATCCCCCAAACGTAATCTTTTAATCACCTGCCTGTGTTAGTCAAATAAACCTCTGTAGGTGCTCAAATCCCCTTAAATACATACTCCTTATCACTTGTCAGACTTGAAATTTTACATTTTAGTGTGATTATTTAAGTAACATCTTTCTTTTCATTGTCCTGCACTGCCCAATAAGATAGCCATTAGCCGCAGATAGCTGTTTAAATTAATTAAAATTAAAGGAAATAGGAATTCAGTTCTTTGGCTGCACTATTTCAAGAGCCCATGGCTACCATACTGAACAACACATTTATACAAACATTTCCGTCATCACCTTCAATTGAGAGATTCTGCACTAAAACATAAACTCTAGGAGAGCAGGGACTATGTCATTTTGAACCAACATCTGGCACCTGGCACTTAGTACAGAGCCTGAAACATACACACAGAACTAACCAGTGGGAATGAGCACAAAGACCGTGGGCAATGACCAGGAATCACTTCGGAGACTGCACATTGCCTGGCACATCTGTCTACCCTCCTTTAACACAGGGCAGCTACAGACAGGTACAGGGAGGGGTCCACGGCCTGTTAGGAACTGGGCCACACAGCAGGCAGTATGCGGCTGGCCGGCCAGCCAAGTTTCATCTGTATTTACAGCTACTCCCCATCCTGGCTTCACCACTCGAGCTCCGCCTCCTGTCAGATAGGCTACAGCATTAGATTCTCACAGGAGCGCAAACCCTACACAACCTGCACGTGGGAGGGATCTGGGCTGAGAGGCCCCCAGGAGAACCCACTGCCTGACGATGTGAGGAGGAGCTGAGGAGCTGATGCTAGTGCCGGGACTGTGTATCTGTCTGTGTATCAAATGCACAATAGATGTAATGTACTTGAATCATCCCCAAATCATCTTTCCCCCTCCTCACTGGGTCCTTGAATAAATTGTGTCCCATGGAAGCAGTCCCTGCTGCCAAAGAAGTTGGGGACCGCTGACTAAGAGAAATGAAAACTAGTGGTTCAAACCCACACACTAAGCTCCTTATTTACCGCAGTAGTTCCGATCCTTACAAAGGTGAACAGGAGGAGGTGACTTTTTCAAAATCAAAAAATTATCAATAGTGGCAGAAATTCTGAATCTCAAAGAGTTTTCACTGTTATTGTTAAGAATCATTACCCCCACTTAGATACGTTAGTAATGCAAGACTCACAGCATCTGTTGTTGAAATGGAGATAAAAAGCAGAAAATACTTAATCTCACTCGTGAGCTACATAATACACAGGTGTTGCCTAACTGAAAATTATTTCCTCATGGACTCTTCCCTATAACTAAAATTATATTCAAATTAAAAAATTCTATCAGCTCTTCATCAATCCGAGGACTGTGCTGCCTCTGCCCAAAACAACATAATGTTTAAAATGTTAAGTTAAAAGTGATCCCCGCCCCTCTAATCCTAAATGAGTTTAAGGAACATGGACTTTGAAAATTGGTGGGAAAAGGAAAACCCAGCCCACCGTGACAGGTAGAAAATAAAATCAGAATGAAGTACATGAAATATCAAACCCAAATTTAACATTTAATTCTACCCAAAATTACTCTCCCTAAATTTTTTTAGCTGCATCTGCACAAGGAGAGATGTGGCTCGTGTTAACAGTGCTCAAAAGAGTTAGTGAGAGAAAAATGCCCTAGGAGGACATACGAGAGCCACCTGGGAGGCTTCTCCAGGACCCAGGATTCCCAGGCTCCCTCACTCCCCTGCAGATTCTAAACCCCCCGGCCGGTTTGTCCACCAGCGATCTGTGGTCACCTGGCAATGAGCTGCTGCTGGGAGGCAGTGGTCCAGCAGGGAGCCATGCCTCCTATCCTCCTCTACCTTTAGCTGGGGCACTGAGGTTCACTGCTACCAAAAGAACATGACAGAGGTTATGCCTGTCACTTCAGGGCTTAGGTAGATAAACATCAATGAGCCTTCTCCACTCTCTCTTTCCCCATAAACCACTTGGCTGAGAACACCCAGGGCAACTCTGGAAGCTGGTAAGCTGAAGAAAATGGCACATCTACCAGCCTGCATCCTAAGCCCACAACATGCCCACTCCCTTCCCACCAAATCTTTACCTACCTCATACCCACTTATCAAAAACTTCCACTTTGTACTGAAGTGAGAAATAAATACACAGTGTGTCAACCCACTCTTATTTGGAGATAAAGGAACTGGACTAACCTTAGGAACTGGTTTCCCAGAACTGGGCGAACCCCTAGACCACTGCCCAAGATCAAGGGTTATTGCCATAGTGAGCAACCATTACTAACAGGGGTGCATTAGATCCCTTTAGATATAGATGTACTGACACAGAAGATTGAAAATGCTATAATTACAATGTTATCTAACACTTTTCAAAAAATGTCTAATTTTGAGATATTATTTATTGGGGCTCAAGAGACATTCATTTGTGCAAATGTTCATCAATTTGATATTTATACTACCTCTTCAAATGACTGGACAAGTATTATGAGGTCAGCAAAATTTCCTAAATTTCCACAAACTACACTGAAGACCACAGCCACTAGAGGTGGCTTAAAAACAGAAAAGCCAGGCCCTGTGAACGCCAGTAAAACCATGTTTCCTGTAATTCTTAAATGTGTACCACATTTCATGACCCCGTCCTGAGGAGATCTTGCTGGCTTTCTTCTCCTCGATTCCTAACATCCAACAAGCTTCCTTTGGGCTTCAAAACACAGCTCAGGTGTTAACCTACTCTGAGCAAACTTCTCCCCAATCCCGTTTCTGGATAAGGTTAATCACTGCTACCCCTTGCTCCTTTCACACTACATTTTAATTTAATGGTTTACACATCAATTCCCTCTTCCAGATTCACTGAGTATCCAGACTGAGTCTCATTCTAGAACCAGTATCATACTGAAATAAACTTCTATGAACTAATTAGTGAGTAATATTCTTAGCTCATCCCACTCTACAAAGAGACCGGTTTGTTTTAAATACATTAGTATGTATCAAGTATCAATCAAAAGGTCATGGAGAAAAAAATCAAGGTACGGTATATATGGCTGACAAATACTAGTAAGTAAATGTAACACACTTTCCTTTTTATCAATAAAAATGTTTGAACTGAATCATCTGAAACTAATACTGCAGTTTAACTACATGGTATAGTAGAAATAAGCAATTATATCTGAAAAACACATATTTACAAATTATATGGCATATCCAAACTACGTACTTAGCTTATAAATTACTTAATCTGACCGAATCTTGCTTTTTGCAGCAAAGAATTCAAAAGATTTCAATTTACATCAATGAAAACCTCTGCAGTCCCTAAGTCAGGGCTGAGCCCTACTAGCACCTGAGATATTTGGCATATTTTTTTCTATAATTCTTAGAGAAAAAATATTGCAACAAATAATATGAGACATACTATGAGGCAAAATGCATCTAATGAGGCCAGAATGTTCACGGGAAAGCTGAGAGTTCGTTCCCTTATCTCAGTGTCACTCCGCTGCAACAAATCTGAGTGTTGCAAAGAACACAGTCTGACCCAGAATCGTAAGTGTGAAGATGTCACCAGAAGCTCCAAAGCTAGACCTGAGGGAAGATTTAAAACCTGTAAGAAGACTTTAAAGGATCTTAAAAATTACAAGCAAGTTTCAAGTACAGTTTCCTATGAGAGTGTTAGTGAATAAAAATGTTACTTTGGGACCCCACTCAGAAATCCTTTGTTAGAGCGACAGAAGTAACTTTAAGGGAAATATGAAAATTAATTAACATTCCAGAGATCCCATATAACCGCAGGCTCCTGGAGGCACAACAGGACCCACTATCTCCAGCCATTCAGCCGTGCAGAGTTTTTTGAGTGGGCTGGTCCAGCACTGACCTTGAAGTGTGCAAAGGCTGCCTGCTCCACCAGGGTGTACCTCCTGTAACTCCTGGGAGATTATTACAGTAAGAAGGGGAAATAACAAAATATTTTGTAAAATCTGGGCGAGAACTAAGAGTAAATTGGGGGAAAGCTTTCAGGAAAGTATCTTCATAGGCCTGTTAAACAAGAAGACTGACTTTAACAGCAAACTATGCTCTTTGCACTTTCCACCAGCTCCATGAGGTGAGGATCATTATTCTCCCCACTTCAGACATGAGGAAGCTGAAGCACAGAATGATTCAGTACCTTGCCCAAAGCCACTTTGGGTCTTACGCTCTAACTCTATCCTCCAGCTACCTCTCTTAATGGGCACTTGACAATGATTAACAGAGTATAAGGAGTCAGTATCTCCCACAAGTGCATGTCCACCCAGAACACTGGAAACAATCTTCTTCAAATATAATTATATTCCCATATATAATTATCTACAGGAGGTATCAGTGGGCTATACTGGGCTCTAAGTTCAAAGACCAATGTCCTTATTGTAAGAGGACAGGATATAAAGAGAGACAGAGGCAGAGACTGGGGTGAGCGACCATACAAAGAACTCCAAGGACTTCCAGGGGCCCTGGAGGCGAGGGAAAGGAAAGCCCCTTCCTGGAGTGTCCGAGGGAGCACAGCTCTGCCAACACCTGGATATCAGACTACTGACCTCCAGAACGGGAAGAAAATTAATTTCTGTGGTTTTAAGCCACCGAGTTTGTGGTAATTGACCATCCTAGGACAGTAATATCAAGAGTAAGGTCAGGAAGAGTAGATAAGAACTATGAACATGGAAAAATTAATAAAGCTAATTATATAGGTTTTTCATATTTCTTTAAAAAGATGTCTTAGATCAGCAGTTCCCAACCTGTGGGTCACGACCCACAGGAACTGTATTAAAGGGTCACAGCATTAGGAATGTTGAGAGCCACTGTCTTCAATGAATGTATTAATGAGGCACCAATGGACCTGATGAAAAGTCCTGTCTTTGGCAGCAAATATTTATCAGTAAACCCTTTCCTCGTGGTTGAGCTTTTATAATTAATTGCCACCTATAATAAGGGGCTTGAAGCTAAATATATAAATTGGAGGTTCGTCCACATACAGATGGTAGAGAGGTCCTTAAGGAAGGGTACTATTACAGATAATGAAGAGAAGCTGGTCTGAATAAAACCTTAAGAAAGCTCTACCCTTAAGAGATTTAGGATAAAAGGCAAGCAAGAGAGATTGAGGCGCTGAGAGCAGAAAGATAACCAGCAGAGAACAGCATCACAGAGACGGGTGGATAATAAGGTT
>NW_003852532.1:1046088-1046426 GCF_000181295.1 Otolemur garnettii | reverse complement strand
ATAAAGACCTCAGACACATGCATCCCATTAGTTCTATCACTAGACAGAAAAAGTAGTGCTCCTTAGACACTGGGAAATGGAGGTTTCCAGGGCTGGGCACAGTCACCACCCTTCACGGAGGGAAGTGGATAATGAGCGACACACTCGAGTAAGCTGTCACAAGGAACGAGAAGACTGTTATACATTATGACACACAGATGATAACAATATGCTAAGGATTCTAGCGCACTATGGAAGGGGCCTCCAACTTTGCCTACAGGTTCTGGTAAGGGCTTCTCTGAGACAGATGAAACTGCCTGATTCATATCTTAATAGATGGGTTGGTTAGGGAAACAAAG
>NW_003852532.1:967501-1045716 GCF_000181295.1 Otolemur garnettii | reverse complement strand
CCTCTAGGATAAAGTACAAACATGTGCATTCTGAAAAGTCCCCCAGTATGACTGACTCTATTACACCCCCAAAGTTACTGATCTGAAACTGAGGACTGTGCTGTCGACATTATGCTGAGAGCTACTCAAAGGTAACAGCTGTGAGGCATTCTGAGCCATCGACCTGGAGAGAGGCAGAATAATCCTGACTCTCAGAGATCATAATCCAAGAGTTACTCAGCACAGCCTACAAATCGAGTAATTATAATAGCTCCAATACAAATGATCTTATTCATGTTAAGAAGCCAAAACTGTGAACTAAAAATTGAAATATATATATATATATTTGCCCCTAAGCATTTACTTCAATTTTAATCCATCCCAGCAGGGAGATATAAAATTAAAGGATACATCTTTCTGAATGACTACCAGTAAGGAAGGCTTTTGCTTTAGGGCTATTTCCCCTCAAATATGAATATTTTATGTGATTTTTGCTCATATAAAACACAAATGTCTGAAATATATTATGTGGACTAGGTTTTGACACAACAAAAGTAAGCATCAAGCAAAGCTAAACCAAACCAAAAAGGGCTAGTTTTCACTGTAATTTAGTCTCCACCGGCATTTTCAAAGCATTTGCCCAGCTGGATTCTCAAATCCACTAGACTTGACTATAAAACTATCCAAATAGCTAGAGAAAGAAAATATCAACCTAAGGAGTTACTTAGCGTTAGCAGCCAGGAAAAGGAGAGTCACCAGAGATAATGTGAATTACATCCGAACACTATTCAGAGGAGAAAAATCTTGGCAGAGCAGAAACTAAGAGTTTCCTTGACAAGAACAAACCTAAGTATAAAGTATTTCTTTAAGAACACCAGATTCACTCTGTTCACCTTATTATCTAATAAGTATTCCTTTGTACCTTGATACTTTCCTAAAGGGAAATAACTTTCTATGATTAGTGAAAAATCAGAATGACGTGTTAAAAAAGAAGAATTGCACAATTTATTATAAATTGTAAAATACATCTTAAGTGCCAAGAAATCAGCATGTGCAGGTCGGAGGGCGCATGCGTGCCCGGTCCCCACGTGCTCAGGTGTGATAAAGTCTGCCATAGCAGCCAGAGGTGGGCGGGCGAGCCTGAGCATCACACACCACCACTTCTAGGCCATGCAAATGAATACAGAAAGTGCAACATAATCCATAATGACTACTTACTGGGCATAGGTACAACACATAATTAAGTAAATGGGGGGAGAATTGAAGGAAGGATTTGTAAATGTAAAATCTGATCAGTCAAAAGAGACCTGATTTCCATAAAATCCAAATTGACAGAAAATATAGATTAGTTCATTTTTACTGATTAAACTGTCAAAACAACATGTGTAATTATTAGGTGTTTTTAAACTATTATATTAACGAATTACTCAGTTAGCATTAGTCAATCAGCTGCCTTCATGAGAGAAGCAATACCAAATTATAAAAGTCTAGACATTCTAAATAAAATGTAAATTGGAAAATTCGCCATTATCAAAAGAAGCCCAGGGAGAAATGAAACAATTTGCTATTCTTTGAATAAAGAAAGAGAAAAGTCATTTAACTTAACTCACACTGTTAGGTCAGGTGAGAAAATCATGACTCTCTAATAATCACAATCATCTTAAACTAAAGGAAAAATGTCCCCATCTTTGGTCAATGTCTGAAGGAATTCACAAATAGAACACGACTTAAATGGAGAAATCTATTTTAAAAATAATTTATCCAAAACAATTCTCATGGTGTCTACCAAAAATAGGAATTAAAGATTCCAAGACTTTTAAAGATCAGAGTTATTAAAAATAGAGTACTTAAAATTGAGGATAGACCGTTTCATGTAAATACTGCTTCTAATTCCTTGTAGCATTTGAAGGATATGCATAGACTTTTGAGGGATGATGAAGAAAAACAAATAATAGAGGGATGTAATACTCCAAGCTTGTTTTTCTTGAAACTTACTGTGTTGTAGAAATAAAGCAGGGCAATACCAAAAAGTGAGTAGATTCAAAACCAGCCTTTTTCATACTTAGGTTTTTCACAATCCAAAACATTTTAAAACTTCAGAGAATTAAACTCCACATTCGGCACCAGATAAAATTATGTTTTGCATTATTATCACATCTTTCAAATTAGAATAAACAAAAGAATGCTTCACAACTGAATAAAGTTTTATCCTCTTTGATTTCTCTTACTAGTGATTTGCAAATCATTCACGGTAACTGAATTAAAACCGGCACGATAGTTACTGCAAAGGCAATGCATTAAGTAATATTTACCAATAATGTTAAGCAAGGAATGAGGAAACTGAGCTAATTCAATATGCTGAATCCTTGTTTGCTATCACATTAATATAGATTGTTTACCATATATTTTTAGAATACTGGCCTAACATTAACACTTAATCTGAAGGTTCAAAATGCCTAAAAGGTATTAGTGTTTCAAAGCCACTATTATAGAATGGTCTATCCGTAAATAAAACAGCCGTATATACACTGAACTATCCTCAGGCACTGGAAAGCGTATGTAAAGCAAATCATTTCTGTCAGATTGCTGTCTATGAGATGAGGTATTACAATTACTTGAAATATAAAGAACTATGGAAAGTATTACCATATAGAATTAAATTAAAACTTTTTAATTTCCTTAATATAAGGATTCCACGTTTTCATGAGATATAAACGGCACGTTACTATCTACTAAAGTTGAGGTTTATAAAACAGAAGACAAATGTGTACATATTTATTCACTTAATAACTAGGTGTATTAGTTTGCTAGGACCGCTTTAACAAAAAACACAGTCAGTAGTTTAAGGAATAGAATTTATTTTCTCAGTTCTAGAGGCTAGAAGTCCAAGGTGAAGGTTTCAGCAGCTGAGGCCTCTCTCTGTGGCTTGCAGAGTCTTTTCCCTTGGTCTTCACATGCTCTTTCCTCTCTTACTGTGTCTGAATCTCCTTTCATATAAGGCCACCAGCCATACTGGGTTAAGGCCCACCCCAATGCCCTCACTTTAACTTAATTACCTCATTAAAGACCCCGTCCCCAAATACAATTGCATTCTGAAATATCAGCAATGAAGACTTTAATGTATGAATCGGTAGGGACACAATTCAGGCCCTAAACAGGCAGCTGCGATATAAAATTTGTAACTGAATTCCATTAAAATAAACTAGACCGGCCAGTACCAGGACCAGCACTTCCCGGGTGACAATGAAGAACAAGAAAAATTACTGAAGAAAAGCTGTACGTTGTATGTTGGAAATCTTCCCTTTTACACAACTGAAGAATAAATCTATGAACTCTTCAGCAAAAGTGGTGACATAAAGAAAATCATCATGGGTCTGGATAAAATGAAAAAAACAGCATGTGGATTCTGTTTTGTGGAATACTATTCACGAGCAGATGCAGAAAATGCCATGAGGTACATGAATGGAACCCGTCTGGATGATCAGATCATTTGCACAGATTGGGACGCCGGCTTTAAGGAGGGCAGGCAATACGGACATGGGCGATCTGGGGACCAGCCACGACATGAGTATCGGCAAGACAATGATTCTATGAGGGTGGCTATGGAAAATGGGCACAAAACCAGTGAGTGGTGAGAGTTCTGAAAACTCCTTTGGTTTGTTGAATTTATTGAAGAACGTTACCCAAGGTCTTCAAACCAGCTTAGTTTTACGAAGCTTTGATCAGTATCTCTACTGAGCTGGAAGCAAGGATAGAATTCAAAAGAATGCCTTTATTTCTAGTATTAGAATCCTGGCCTTCTAGTATTAGAATCCTGGCCATCTGTCAGGTTACCAGAATGATTTTCTGTGACCAGGTCAAAAACTGTATTCCTTGGCAACAGATTTGATTTATAATGTTGATTAAAACACTATACTTCTTTTAGGAAGACTGGAAAAATTTAGAAATTTGTTTTACCATGTTTGAGTCTTAAATAGGTTCATGATCTATACTGGGGCCTGGAATTATTGTTTTAAGTTTGCATGAGATAAAGTTTAATAAATGGAATTTTGCTATGTTGTATAGCTTTGCTCTAAATTAGGAATAGGTATTTCATGCTGAATTTGTTTTCTATGAATTCTGATTTCTAAAGGAAAACTACTAGTAGTCAAGGAACCTTCCTAAATAGTTGGTACAAAAGCCCAGCCTTAGACAGTCCCAGAGGACACCAAGCTTCCGTGTTTTACATATCAGGAAAGTAGGTGCAGGGCTTGAAGAGTATTTACCAAATGCATTTTTCAAAAAATGTAAATATTATGCCTAAAAATAAATAAGTTTGTAATGTGGAGAAATACCTCAAATACTCTTGGGGGGGGGGATATTGTCAATAGGAAATGAGATGAAATACCAGAGACACAAGTTAAAACATTGCCTTGATATGATGACGGTTGCTATCAGAGCCATCTGATTTATTCTTTTCACTTTCAGTGATCTTGGGACTGGAGGGAGTTTTAAAAAAGAGCTTGAAGACTGAGAGAATGCTTAACAAAAACACTCCGAAGCTCCCTGCAGGAGATGTCTGTTCTAGCCAATTCTCACACTGAAGTCTGTTCTTTCCCAAATTGTGCTTACTGAGGTTCAAGCCTTGATAGTGAGCTGACAGTCTCTATAGAGAGGGGAATCTAGAGGATTTATTTTGCATTCATAAGGCAAGAGGTGATTTCTCTCTAATGTTGTGAGCTTCTTGCTCATTTAAAAGTGTTAAGTCTAGTATAATTTTCCCTGGTTTGGAAAAAATGTAAGTTTTTTTTTTTTTTTTCATTTAGCAACAAAGTGTTTTCTAACTTGCAGTAGTTTGTGGAAGTTGGGGCTGAAGCACCTCAGTGTGAACACGTTTGTGTTTGTAGGTTTCTCAGCGAATTCAAACTGGTCATCGGACTTATTTAAAGTGCTAAGAAAGAAATTATTTGTAAACATTTAATTTAATGATATATTCATTTTTAAAATTCTTTTTACACTGTAGTTTGAATGAATGTATTTTATATTCTTTTGTAGTTAAACGTAACTCAGATTTCTACAAGCCTGAAAACCCACAAACACTGATTCTTATTTGAATTGTGTCTTCTGTAACAGGTTTCAATACAGTTGGACCAACTTATCATGATGTTTCTTCTTTCCTATCCTGTTAAGGACATGTTCTGGAATTTTCTCTCATTCTGTGAATGAGTTCTGGGAGTTATTTATAAGCAACGTACAGAATTTTCTTCCATTTTGATTTGACAGTCACAGTAAGTTATGGCTTCATGTAAGGGAAAGAATGGCTGTTCTCATCAAAATAAAATATGCATCAAGCATACTTCTTTATCAACAAAGAAAAAAACAAAAATAAATCAACTAGACCTCAGGCATATTTTAAATGATTACAATTTCCCTAAAAAAGTGAATAATATACAACTTTAAATTATATTCTTGTAAAGAGACAGGGGCTCACTCTGTTGCCTAAGGTGGAGTGTAGCGGCACAATCATAGCTCACTTCTGCGTCAAACTCCTGGGTTCAAACAGTGGTCCTCCCCCTGCAACCTCCTGAGCCACTGGGACTACAGGGCTCACTGGGCTATTTTTTTAAATGTTTTGTAGAGACAGAGTCTCTTTATGTTGCCCAGGCTGATCTCAAACTCCTGGCCTCAAATAATCCTCCCACCTTGGCCTCCCAGGTGCTGGGATTATAGGTGTGAATCACTGCATCCAGCCAGGAATATAAATTTCTATGGAAATAATTTGTCTCCTTATTTTTCAAAAAGATTTATAAAATTCATATAAATTTATGGGATACAAGGGCAATTTCATTACATGCATAAATTGCGTAATGGTGAAGTCAGGGCTTTTGAGGTAGTTTACGTGGAAGGTTAAGATTATATGAAACATGGTAATAAAACAGGGCAGCAAGAAGAAAAGCAAACACAGAAATCAAAACCATAAGACTACAGAGATACAGGAATAAAAATTCATTCTGCGTCCAACTGCGCATTAAATTGAACTCTAAATTAACTGGAAAGTGAGGTATAAAAAGGGGATTAAGGGGTGGGAGTAAACTGAGTTCTTACCTTTCAAATAAAGGTAGCTGACAAGTTTGTACAGAGAAAGAAACTTTGCCCAATACTAAGTTCTAGGAGGCAAGGAAGGAACAGATTAATACAGACGCATCTCATTCATTTCTTTTACAATAACCTTACTTTGCATATAATATGCAAATATGTTATGCATGTCATTCTATACACATAAACAGGCTACGAAAAAGTGATCCCCAGTGGGAGTTTCATTCTTTATCCAATTTTTTTCATTCAACATTTATTATTACACTCTACTATGTCCAGACATTTGCTACTCCAACCACTGATGAACCAGAGATCAAAATCCTCACAAAGCTTCCATTCTAGTGAACATCCATGGAGAAGACAGAGACTCAACTCAGCAGTTTGCACAGACTGAATGAAAAATAAAACAGAAAGAAATCAAAGCATTTCCAGTTACGCTCTTAACCATTCCACCACGGAAATGGAGCTGAGTGTAGTCAGGACTGGCAAATGAGACTGCTGAGGTTTAAACAGTTCATGCTTTCCTCAAAACATTAAATTACAAGTTTATCCCTTGTAACACAATATTAAATTAATATTAAATGTAATATATTCTGTCTGCAATCCTACACTTTGGGAGGCCAAGGCAGAAGGATGATGTGAAGCCAGAAGTTCAAGACCAGCCTGGGCAATCGAGCAAGACCTCATCTCTAGAGAAGTAAAAATCACACATGCCTGATGGTGCATGTGTATAGACCTAGCAACTCGGGAGACTGAGCCAGAAGGATTACTTGAGACCAGGTGTTTGAGTTCACAGTGAAACTATGATTGCATGACCCAAGCCTGGGCAACAGAGTAAGATCCTATCTCAAAAAAAGGAAAAGAAAAGTATTGAAAGAGATACAAATGTTACAAAAAACTTATTTTTTGATCTATAATGAAAAGATTAAAGGATCCTACTTTTTTGGAGGCAGAATAGACATTTTATGTTGTTTAATATTTCAGAACAGAAAAATTTAGAAATACTGACTAAATAGTAACATTTTGCTCTTTGGGCCTCAGGATCTTTGTTTTTTTCAGAAATAGAATGTTAAGATAATGAGTGAAATACTCCCACTAAGTACCAACATCCTCCTTTTCCACTTTCTCCTTCTCCAGAGATAACTAATTTTCAGAATATTATTTCCACTGAGATTTTTTTGTATTAACATATGTAAATGTCTAGACCTAATAGACCCTATTGTATTTTGCAGGTTAAGGTTTTACAAAAATAGCATTATGTTATATGAATCCTTTCGTAGTTTGTTTTCTGTCTTCATTTCATGTGTGTGTGTGTATGTGTTTTAAATGTATTCCTGTTGGTACAGGTAGAGATTTAATTCATTCCCTGTTATTGATAGCATAAACAAACTTCAGTTTGTTATTCATTCCTCAACAAAGAGATAGTCAGGCTTTTCCTTTAAACACACACAGGGTTTGCCTTCTAACCATTCTACTGCTGAAATGAAGCAGAGCACATACAACAGGATACATAGAGCATATATATATTAATTTATATGAATAGATGTCCAATCCGTGCTAGTGAGTTTTACATGTGAACAGACGCATGTGTCCTGTGCACGTGCAGAAGGGGGGCTCCTCCAAGGCAGGTACGTTAGCACGGAAAGACTGGGTCAGAGGGTGCACACTTGTTCTACCCTACCAGGAACTATCAAATTGCTTTCCAATCAGAGGGAAAATAATTCCTCTTTTGCCATCATCAAAAGCCAATGTCGGGAATTCATCAGATATTAATATTTTTCCAAGTTGATGGGTTTAAAGTGATATCTTGTTGCTGTTTTAGTTTCTATTTCCTAGATTATGGACCATCTTTTGAGTTACTCAGTCCACAATTTCAGGAAAGTCAACAGTTGGTTAAAAATATAGAAAAAATCTTGGTCATGGTCAATACTGTCTACAGCTTGAGGTCATTTTCTGTATGCTCCCACCACAGTTAGCTGCCAGCAGTAATAAACTGCCATCTTGTCTCTCAGCCCTTCCCTAGATCAGAAAATAAAGATCTGATGTGTATTAGGCACTCCTTCCCCACAGTGACTGAGATCTAAGAATAGTCTATTAGAAGATTTCATATTATGTTGCAAAATATAAACAGAATCTTCGCAAAGCAATGCTTATCCTTACAGAGTATTTTCTATTTTCTTTTAACCTGTGTTATTGCTAGTTGGGAACCAATCACATTGATGTCAAGATGCAATTAACGTATTATAACACCCAGTTTGAAAACATTACGTCTCTTCTATGCCCAGTATGCCTAAGAAGGAGAGAATACTGCTTGGAGTTTCGATCCCTGAGCTGAGAAACTCGGACCATTCCATACAGAGCAGTGACAGCCAAAACTACCTTACTGGCCCTCTGCCCAAGGGGTTCCAGGCTCTCAGTCCATCAGCGTTACAAGATCTGAGTCTACTTTCTATAAGGATGCACAGAGGACAAGATCATGGGAAATCTGACACTCTGGAGGCATATCTGTAAGGGATACTTTAACTGTTTTGAGGTTTTTGTTGTAGGGTTGGGGGGGAGATTGTTTTGTATTTATTTTTGCTTTATTGTATGGTAAAATGTCATGAAAATTCCAGATGTGGCAATGAGCATATTTTGAATAAATACACCTAGAAACAAACCTTCCCTTGAAACTTATCTGAGTCCCCAAGATTTTCCATAACAAAATAACAAAATTATTTGTATGCCCCTAGGAAGTAATCAAAAAAACTGATTACTTGGTATTCTTACTATTCAAATAATATAGATGGCGTCTTTCCCATTCCAACTATTATCTCAACGTATTGTTTGTGGTTCAGACATCTGTTCTCTTAAACAAAATAATCACAGGTTGAAGATATTTGACTCATTTTAAATGGCTTTTGTTTACTCTTGGGAGAACTCTGCCCTTGCCTTAACATACGTCCATCAGACCTAGCTGAAACTAAGCACTGAACATACCTGAAGTCATCGTATTTGTATATACATATGAAAACTTATAAACTTTACCTTTACAATTCTGCATTTATAAGACTTAACATTATGATTAACAGGTTAAAGGTTCTGAAAAGTCATTACTGTTATATCATTTTTGCTGGCTATTTTATCCTTTATTTCTATTTTACTGGATGCAATATAAAAATATACTATCCAGCCAACTGACGTCTTAAATTCCAGTCATACACAAAGCCAGTACTGAAGCAGATTTGGGGACCAGTGTATTACAGTGTGGTGTCTTTCTAAAAGTGTGCATGTACTCAGCAAGGAATGTTATGATTGGATAAGTTACAGGTTTCCAAATTAACAAAAAAAAAAAAAAAAAAGAAAAGAAAAGAAAGAAACCAACACTGTTTTCATTCCAATCTTGTTCATGTAAAGGTTCTAAAGATTAGAACTGGCAGGTTATTTCTAACCCTTGCCTTTTCTCCACCTTCCCTGAGCTCCTCTCATGCTAGGAATCTAGAAGTGACAACCTGCTATTTTCTGGAAATGCACAGTAGTGATCTGAATAGCAAGCTCTGCGCTGGTACAGACTGTCAGTAATATATACCTGAAACCGTAACTGTACCATGTGTGGGTGGACAGGGGAACTCAGGTGGCATCAAGAGTATTTATAGGGAGAAAACATGCTCAATTTAATTCCAGTACAGACATCCCCATTTCAAAAGGAAACCTTAATTTCTTGCTTAACTTTGACAGTGACTATAATAAATTTTTTTCAATTTTTCATGAGTCTAAATTAGGAAATTTTCTTGTAATATTCATTAAGGATTTTTTGGATTTCTGAGGGGTCTGTTGTTATTTCGTCTTTACCATTTCTGATTGATGAAATCAGAGATTTTACTCTTTTTTTCTTGGTTAGGTTGGCCAAAGGTTGTCTTATTGACCTTTTCAAAAAACCAACTTTTTTATTTCTTGATCTGTTGTATAATCCTTTTGTTTTCAATTTCATTTAATTCTGCTCTAATTTTGGTTATTTCTTTTCTTCTGCTGAGAAGAACACATCAGACTGGTGTGTTCTTCCTTTTCCAGTTGCTTGAGATGTCCCAGTAAGTTGTTAACTTCCTCTCTTCCAGTTTTCTTGAGGAAGGCTTGCAGTGCTATAAATTTCCCTCTTAGGACTGCCTTTGCAGTATCCCAGAGGTTCTGGTAACTCACATCTTCATTATTGTTTGGTTCCAAAAATTTGGTAATTTCCTTCTTGATCTCGTCTCTGACCCACCTATCATTCAGCATAAGGTTATTTAGCTTCCATGTTTTTGTATGAGTCTGCAGATACCTGTTGTTACTGAGTTCAACTTTTATTCCATAATGGTCTGAGACGATGCAAGGAATAATTTCTATTCTTTTAAATTTGCTGAGGTTAGACTTGTGACCTAAATAGCATCAACTATACAAAATCTCCCTAAAAAGAAAAGTCCAGGACCAGATGGCTTCACATCAGAATTCTACCAAACCTTTCTAGAGCAACTAGTACCTATACTACTTAACCTTTTCCAAAATATAGAAAAAGACGGAATACTACCCAACACATTCTATGAAGCAAACATCACCTTGATACCCAAACCAGGAAAAGACTCAACAAAGAAAGAAAATTACAGACCAATATTACTAATGAATATTGATGCAAAAATATTCAACAAGATCCTAACAAACAGAATCCAGCAACATATCAAACAAATTATACACCAAGACCAAGTGGGTTTTATCCCAGTATCTCAAGACTGGTTCAACATACATAATGTATAAACGTAATTCATCACATAAACAAATTAAAAACAAAGACCATATGATTCTCTCAATTGATGCAGAAAAAGCTTTTGATAATATCCAGCATCTTTTCCTGATCAGAACACTTAAGAAAATTGGCATAGAAGGGACATTTCTCAAATTGATAGAGGCCATCTATAGCAAACCCACAACCAATATTGTATTGAATGGAGTTAAATTGAAATCGTTTCCTCTAAGATCAGGAACCAGGCAAGGTTGCCCATTGTCTCCATTGCTCTTTAACACTGTAATGGAAGTTTTAGCCATCACAATTAGGGAAGAAAAGGCAATCAAGAATATGCATATAGGATCAGAAGAGATTATAAACTTTCACTCTTTGCAGATGATATGATTGTATACCTGGAAAATACCAGAGATTCTACTACAAAACTCTTAGAAGTGATCAAGGAATACAGCAGCATCTCAAGTTACAAAATAAACACTCACAAATCTGTAGCCTTTATATATACCAACAATAGTCAAGCAGAAAAAAACAGTCAAGGACTCTATCCCATTCACAGTAGTGCCAAAGAAGATGAAATATTTGGGAGTTTACCTAACAAAGGACGTGAAAAACCTCTATAAAGAGAACTATGAAACTCTAAGGAAAGAAATAGCTGAAAATGTTAACAAATGGAAAAACATACCATACTCATGGCTGGAAAGAATCAAAATTGTTAAAATGTCCATACTACCCAAAGCAATATATAATTTTAATGCAATCCTTATAAAAGTTCCATTGTCATACTTTAAAGATCTTGGAAAAAAAATGCTTCGTTTTATATAAAATCAGAAAAAACCTCAAATAGCCAAGACATTACTCAGAAATAAAAACAAAGCAGGAGGAATCACGCTACCAGACATCAGACTATACTATAAATCCATAGTGATCAAAACAGCATGGTATTGGCACAAAAACAGAGAGGTAGATGTATGGAACAGAACAGAGAACCAAGAGATAAATCCAGCTACTTACTGTTATATGATCTTTGACAAGCCAATTAAAAACATTGAGTAGGGAAAGTGCTGGGTGAACTGGCTGGTGACCTGCAGAAGACTGAAACTGGATCCACACTTTCCACCACTAAGATTGACTCTCACTGGATTAAAGGTTTAAACTTAAGACATGAAACTATAAAAATACTAGAAGAAAGTGTAGGGAAAACACTTGAAGAAATTGGCCTAGGTGAAAATTTTATGAACAGAACCCCCCCACCCCCCAGGCAATTGAAGCAACATCAAAAATACACTACTGGGACCTCATCAAATTAAAAAGCTTCTGCACAGCCAAAAACACAGTAAATAAAGCAAATAGACTACCTTCAGAATGGGAGAAGATATTTGCTGGTTATGTCTCCAACAAAGATTTAATAACCAGAATCCATAGAGAACTCAAACGTATTAGCAAGAAGAGAATAAGTGATCCCCTCTCAGGGTGGGCAAGGGACTTAAAGAGAAACTTCTCTGAAGAAGACAGGTGCATAGCCTACAGATATATGAAAAAAATGCTCACCATCCTTAATTATCAGAGAAATGCAAATCTAAACTACTTTGAGATATCATCTAACAGTAAAATTAGCCCTTATCACAAAATCACAAAATCATGATGCTGGCATGGTTGTGGAGAAAAGGGAACACTTCTACACTACTGGTGGGATTGCAAACTAATACGTTCCTTTTGGAAAGACTTCTGGAGAACACTTATAGAACTAAAAATAGACCTGCCATTTCATCCTATAATTCCTCTATTTGGTATATATCCAGAAGACCAAAAAATCACACTACAATAAAGATACTTGTATCAGAATGTTCATTGCAGCCCAATTCATAATTGCTAGGTCATGGAAGAAGCCCAAGAGCCCATCAATCCACAAATGGATCAATAAACTGTGGTATATGTACACCATAGAATACTACGCAGCCATTAAGAAAGATGGAGACTTTACCTCCTTCATGTTTACATGAATGGAGCTGGAAAATACTTCTTCTTAGCAAAGTATGTCAAGAATGAAAGAAAAAGTATCCAATGTACTCAGCCCTACTATTAAACTAATTTATAGCTTTCATAGGAAAACTAACTCAATTTAAGCCCAGGAATATGGGGGGGAGGGTGATTGGTGGGATCACACCTATGGTTCATCCTGTAAGGGTACATGTGAATCTCTCTAAATGTAGAATATAAATGTCTTAACACAATAACAAAGAAAAATACATGAAGGCTATGTTAACCAGTTGGATGAAAGTATTTCAAATTATATACAGAAACAGTACACTGTACCCCATGATAGTATTAATGTACACTGCTATGATTTAATTAAAAAAAAATAAAGTTCCTAACATTAAAAAAAAATAAAATAAATAAATTAGGAAATTTCAGAATGATAATAAAAAGTTTCTTAAGCACCAATTATTGAAGAAAATCACCTCTTCTTCTGTGATACTTCAATAAATAGACCACATTTAATAGGAGAGGTCACAAAACACTATGTAGTCAACTACATCATTTCCCAATATTATCAGTTATGTTGCTCTAAGCAATATATAAGATTTAAAGAAGAATTCAAGGCATTATTCAAAGTATTTTACTCATTTTTCTAATAAACTATTTTAGTGGCCTGAACAGTGAGCCCTAAATTCTCAGATCCCTGGAACCTGTAGATGGTACTTTATTTGGAAAAAGGGGTCTTTGCAGATGTGATTACATTAAGGATTTCGGGGGGGGGTGGATTATCCTGGATTATCCAAATAGGCCCTAAATGCTATCACAAGTGTCCTTATGAGAAGAAGCAGAATGAACTGGCACACACAGAGAAGAGATAGTGTGACCCAGAGGCAAAGATGAGCGTGAGGGAGTCTGCAAGCCACAGATGTGAGCAGCCACCCCAGGCTGGAAAAGGCAGGGAATGGAGTCTCTCCTAGAAGCTCCAGGGCAAAAAACAGCCCTGCTCACACCTTAATCCCAACTCTAGCATACTGCTTTTATTTTATTTTTTTTCTTTATCTTTGAGACAGAGTCTCACTAAGTCGCCTCTGGTAGAGGGTCATGGCATCACAGCAACCTCAAACTCCTCTTGGGCTTAAGCGATTCTCTTGCCTCAGGCTCTCAGGTAACTGGGACTGCAGGTGCCCACCACAACGCCCAGCTATGTTTTTGCTGTAGTTGTCATTGTTGTTTAGCTGGCCCAGGCCGGACTCAAACCCGCCAGCCCCAGTGTATGTGGCCAGCGCCCTAGCCGCTGAACTACTGAGTGGCCGAGCCTGGCATGCTGATTGTAGACTTCTGTCTTCCAGAACTTTGAGAGAATAAATTTCAGTTGTTTTAATCCACTAAGTTTGTGGTAAGCTGTTGCAGAAGACACAGGGAACCAATAATTGCTATTATCTGAGGATAATACACTGAATTTTTAAATTAATAAACTCAAGAAATATTGAGGAAATTACGAATTACCCTATTTAAGTGTGCTTGGAAGTTTCAGAAGTGTTTTTGAAAGAAGCAGACCTAGAAAAATGAAGCATGTTTGTAAGTGTGAAAGCCGAAAGAACACCTACCAGCGGTGGCCAACCTTTGTTCTTCTCTGCTGTACACTGGAAGAAATATCTTAGGCCACATATTAAATACATAAACACTCACAAAAGCTGATGAGATTTTTTTTTAAAAGATCTGTGAGTAATTTTCATATCTGCTACCATAAATAAGCAAAAAAGTCCTCCCATAATCTGCATGTGGCCATGTGCCACAGGTTGGACACCTCTTTAAACTACATTAACGATCTTTCAGAAAATAATTTATCAAAAACATGAAAATGAAGGCTGAACATGGTGGCTCACACCTGTAATCCTAGCACTCTGGGAGGTCAAGGCAAGTGGACTGCCTGAGCTCAGGAGTTCAAGACCACCCTGAGTAAGAGAGAGACCCTGTCACTAAAAACAGCAGGGTGTTGTGGCCAGTGCCTATAGTCCCAGCTACTTGGGAGGCTGAGGCAAGAAGATTAAGTCCCAGACTGAGGTTGCTGTGAGCTGTGATGCCACAGCACGCTACAAAGGGTGACAAAGTGAGACTCTCTCAAAAAAAAAAAAAAATAGAGTATGAAAATACCCCTGCCCCTTGATTCAGTAACAATGCTGCTAAAAATAAATACTAATTATATATATCAAAATCAGATAATGAATTTTATTAATTAAGATATTCCTCATGATACTTATCCACAATATCAAAAACCAGAGATAATCTAAATATCTTAAGCCTAGTGGGAGAGGTAAAGCAAACCACAGTGTGTCTCCCCGGCTAATCGTCTTACAGATCTATCAAAAGTAACATTTATAAAGACTCTGAAATTTTAAAAAAAAAACTTATTTTAAAGTCTTACATGTACAAAGCAACACACAAAAGAGTATGTTATTGCTTTTAATTCTTATTTTAAATGCACAGAAAATAAGGCAAGAAAGAAATGCACAGGACTACATCTGACATCTTTCTTTCAATCTTTTAATAGGTTTACTAAAAAACAAAAGACATTTGGGGAGCGGGGGAGGTAGCTGGCAGGTACAATGCTCCAGTTTTCTGGGTGCTTGGAAGACATAAGAAAAACACCTTAACAGCCAAAATTCCCAAATGCTTTCACATTATCTACAACGTCTCTGAATACACACGGGTCATGCAGGGAGAGATAGTGCTATCATTTATTTACATTGGGAGCACCCAAGGCACAAGAAGTTTTGGAGACCACTCAAGGCCATCTTACATAAGCAGAAGAGCTAGGACAGAAGCCACGTCGTGTCATTCCAGACTGGGGCTTTAATCCTCCTCCCCATGGTGCCAGTGCAGCAGCAGAGCCAGGCTTAACCATGGACAGTGGGCAGCTCTTTCTATCAGAAAACCTCAGAAAAACAAGGTCAAGATCTCAAACCCACTCTGAATGGCTGATGTGTCAGTGTGCAAAGCTGATCACATAAAATGTCTCCAGATTCCTTATAATGCTTTCAGATCCGTGAATAAGCTAAAGTGTAAGTAAATCAGACTTTTGTAAATATTGCCTAATACACATAAAGTAATCATAAATACTCAAGAGATCTTCAATCTTTTGAATCAGTACCCTCAATTCATTTTACTTATTTTTGATTCAGGATGTAATTTATATTAATTTATTAATCCAAGTCTTGCCTTAAAAGAGGGTCTTAGTATTGACAATCATTTGACCAAAAAAAAAATCATTTTGCAAAACATTCCAGTATTTAAAGAGTCAGTAATTTTTTGCAAATGATTGTTTATAGTTGTAATTTCACTTTTAGGGACAAGTGAAAGAAACAACTCTTACAAAACTCCAGAAACTTAAAATAACCTAAAATATGCAAACATTATAACTGCATTTTATATGTATAAGTATAGTCTAGAAAGAGCTCTATCTTGTTAAAGCAGTTTTGAGCTTGAGAAATTCCTAGCATTGGAATGCAATCATAGAAATGATGTAACTGATTGGCTAAAAAAAAATGGTTAAATCAGAGCCAATTGTCAACCTTCAGAATAGGACACAGCAAACTCAGGAAATCAAAAAACATTAATAAAAATCTTCATTCCCAAACTTTTCTCTTTCTATACTGAAACAGATGTTTTGATCATCAAGCCTAGATTTAACTGTCAAAAACAGCGTACTCACGTACTCGCGTACTCACGTACTCACGTACTCACGGGGTATGGGCACATGCACAGATATGTATATTGTTACACTGAGAAGTTACATCAACTTCAGTAAAGGCATAAACATTTCTTTCAAACCCCAAAAGAAAGATATTATTCATTTTTATCCTCTGAGTTAGTATTAGCAAATATATATTTTTTATAAACCCCTAAAGAGCTTTTAACCAGGACTACGTCACCGAATGAAAAATAAATCTCTAGAAGTAGAAAGTTTTTACTGCTATCGTTGCTAAAAGAATCTAGTTACATCTGAAAAGTCAGACTGTAAGAGTAGCTACATAACCCGTATTTTAAAATGTTGCTGTGTCACTACAGAATTCAATTCAAATGCCAACAAAAGCTCTCTTGAGACATCCTAAACATAGCTACAGACAGGTTAATGTCCTTTCACGATTTGTGTGTCTGCATCACATATGCTTCAGTCCCTTTTTGCCTTTTTAGAATCTTCATGTGATTTCCAATAACTAAATGCAAAAGAAACATAAGAGTTTAGAAAAAATTCCAATTGTTTTATTTAGTAATTATGTGCTCTTTTAAACGGCATGTTTTTTATATCCTTCCAAAAAGCCAACTGTCACATACCAAAATATTCCCTAGAGATTACTTTGAAGTGTCTTCACTTCAAATGAAATTAATGAATTGCCTCTAAAGGACAAAAATCAAAATAATTTTCTTTGATCCCACTGCCTGATGGAACAACTCTACAAGAATAGACAATTTAACAAGAGAGCTGGTGTGCACCACGGTAAGCCTTCCTCATGAATTAAACTTTTTGAGTTAAAATGTACGTCTACAATCTCCATATTTTTGTTAAAAGAAAATAGAGACAAAGGCTTTCGATTTTCTCATAGATTATAAATCAAAGAAAAATTGAAGACAGCTACATAAACAGTCCAGCCACTTGCATCTGTTGTGTATGACACAATGATCTGTAAAGTAGAGCATTTAGCCTGTTCACCTCTTTGCTGCCATCTTTGAATAAACATGTCTTCAAGCACCATTAATCTAAGGAAAGAGGGACATTTTTCTTTTAAGAGCAAACACATTTTCAACTTTGGACTAGCTATACAACTGTAAAACCAAGCAGAAAAAAGAACTCTGTGATACATATTTACATTAAAAGTTGAACATGACACTTACCAAGTCTCTCCAAGGTGAAGGTGCATTAAAGAACTTCAGAGACATTAAACTATTTTCTTTTCTACAATAATTCTTCTGGAGCGTGGAACTTGTGGAATAACTTTTGTGCTTAATTAATACTCCCAGAGCCCAGAGAAGGAAATTAGTAGTTTCAGCATGAATTTAAAAAATGTTTTAAATCCAAAAATGATCAAAGAAACGTCCTTTATTCATACAATCATTTTCAGAAGCACACTAAAATGTGAGCAAACAAAAAATAGTTTGCACAGAGAGCCACATCCCTCAGTATTCAATGCCCAAGATGGCCAAGCTTTAAGAAATATGACAAGTTTACTTTCCTTAAATAATACAAAATTAACCAAAAGTCAAATCTACAACTCCCTATTTAAAAAAAAAAATGAACAAAAGCTAGGTCAAGGAAAATACATCATCTAGTTTCACAAATAGAAATTGTTCTATTGGGGGCAATGAACGAAACAGAGTATTCTCAAAAGGAAATCCTTAAAGAGTCAATTCTTTAAAATAAGGAAAAAATGTGGATCAAGACCAGGTATCACAACATTGTCCTAAAACTATATGGAAACTTCTTTGGAAATGGTAATTTAGGGCTTGCTCTCTCTTTCTCCTGTCTTTTGAACACCCTTCCCTCCTTTTCTCTGTCTTCCCCTCTTCCTCCTTTCCTCATCTTATAAATGGCTATGTTTGTTGAGGGGAACTAGGTGGGGAAAGAAGGTATAAATGCTCACTGTTAAAAGCTGGTCTGTGCCAATACATTGGACAAACTGTTCAGGAACAGTTGTTCTATGTGAAAATGTAACCCTTGAAATGTTGCCAAGGTCGCAGAGACCCAGGGTGATCTTCCACACACAGTGAGTACCATTGGTCTATTTATAAAGAGAAACTGGGTAGTGGGTTATTTTTACATTATGCATCTCATTGGAAACAAATTGGGAAAAAAAAATGCAGACTGGTTGCACTTTTACAGTATGTCATTTCACTATCCTTCTTAGGGGGTTACTAAAATATTAGCAGGGCCCTGCTTATGAGATACATATATACGATCCCTTTCAAGGTGGGAGTTAGCAGCAGTGTTTTTAAGTGAAATATGAGAGCAACATTACAATTTCCAAATTCAATTTCAATAACTACATTAACATGACAAGGTTCTCAAGAACTGCCAAAGAAAACACGAGTGAACTGTTTACCTAGAGTAGCACATTTCACTGTGGGACTCAAATTCTGAACCACAGCCCACTCCATGTTTTTACCCATTTCAAACTCTGCCACACAGCAGTAGGTTCTCTCCACCGTCCCTGCCTTTTTTCCAGAGTAATACCTTCCATTTACATTTTGCCTTCTACTGGGGGTTCCAGAACACCATTTTACAGGAGTGGAACGGCACCAAGAAATTTCGCCTGAAGTCATGTAAGACTCCAGCTATAGAAGGAATGAACCCAGTTGCTGGGGGGACTGAGGAAAGAACATTCTCACTGATGAGAGAAAGCCAATTTCAGTCTCTGTTTAGATGAGAAAGATTCAGCTGTTCCTTATTAGCATGGCACTGAAATGTGCTTCCCAATTTGTGAAATAAAAAAGAACAGCAAGGAAAGTCATATTTTCTCTAAGAATATACGCCAGTATTTCTTCTTAGGAAGCCCACACAGGATATGATAAAGAGTCCACTTCACACGAATCCCCTATTCAAATATGTAAAAGTCATTGAAAAAGCCTCATTAAGAAAGACTGAAATGGTCCATTACTGCAGAGAGGACCTGTCCCAGGATGGACTGAACACCAAGGGTAAAGTCTAAAGCCAAAAGCGAAGGTTACGTTCACAAGTTTCCTCCTCCAGAAGGTAAAAACATTATTTCAGACATTATGACTCATTATTTCTCATTTTTAATACTTTCATGTTTTAAATCATTTATATTTTAAAGGAGGATTTTAAGCACGTGTCACATTGTTATAGTTTCCTTTCTGCCAATACAAATTAATAACATTTTACCAAGAAAAAAATAAAATACTTCTTCTACTTATTTATGACACTTAAAATGTATTAGACTCCATACTGCTACATTATTGGCTCCTGTAATCTCCATTACAACCTTGCAGGATGGATGTTTCCATTTTACAGATGACGAAACTGAGGCTCAGAGTTTAAAATACACTGAAGTCTGAAAGTTATTAACCTACATTAAGAAACATACCTCATTGACAAAGGGCACCAAAATATATAATGTTTCAAAAGACTTCCAACAACCTATCTTTAGTAAGTCATCTACTCAAGTTGACAGATAATTAGAAAGCAGGAAAGACTCAAAGCTCTTTCTCCCACTACCCCTAAACAAATGGTTTTTTAAGGTCCGAATCAAGTATCATGTCTCTTTAAAATTTCCTTACTCTCCGTACCAACAGAATTACTTCTTTGGGGGTGGGGGAGTTTAGAGAATTAATTTAACTACTAATTACAACTACAGGTAGACTACAAGATTATCCTTCCTTTTGTCCTCAGCTCCCATTACAGTACCTGGTGCATGTTTAATAAATGTTTGGGTTCGGCAAGTCCTTGTTAAAGGTACACATGTGGAAATAAAACAGCTCAACTATAATAAAATCTCATCTCACATGATTATGAATACAAGTCAAACCTTGTATTAAGTATCCTAAATGTTAACACCTACATGAATCATGTGGTGATCTTATTAAAATGCAGCCTCACATTCAAGTAGGTCTGGGGTGAGAATGAGCTCCTGCATTTCCAGTAAGCTCTCAGGTGATGACACAGCTCTTGGATCCCAGACCAGTCATCCTCTGGGTAGCACTCAACCTACTGGGCTAAGGCACACCAGACTCAATGAATTGTTTAAAAAGCCGTATGGTCTTTTTGGAGGTTAACGTCTATCTAGACCTGGTACCAAACCTCAAGTTATTAAAATTAATAACTATGAGCAATTACATGTTTGTGTGAATTTCCCTAAATGAGACATAAGCTTTTTGAAAAGGACCATTCTTAATGATGTTTGTATGTAGATTCAGTCTCAGGAGGCAGGGCAGTGTTTTATATTTAGGAGAGACTCAACACAGTATTAGAGTGTATCAAAAATTAAGTACTTGAGGGTAAAAGCCTTCGCAGGTTTGTTTATTTCTTTGTTAGAAGCCACAACATGGTGCTTCAAAGGAGCGTCTCAGTAAGTAAACGATGAAGGAACAAACAGGTAAAACATTCCTTCTTTGTAAACCATCAGGCTGTCAGCATCGTGGCCAACGCCAATTTGCAGCACTTCATCAAAATTCTAATTGATCTAGTAAGTCTTAGATATCAATGGATCTGCAGTGTACAGGGATCATATAAATGACTTTTTTGCTATTCTATCAACACTTGTGAATGTTACTTTTCTTTTTTTCAAATGCTACATAGTTTCATTCCAACATTTCCTTTTTGTTGTGCCAGAAGTGAAATTTGTAGCCACTATTGTTTTAAGCTCAGGATTACCACCACTTCAGAAACCACTTGTACTAAAAAGATCAGTGTTAATCATATAATCAAAGTCATTACACCAATTCTCACTACTTTTTAAATATCTTAGCTTTATGAGCACAAAAATATTACTGAACTGGGATGACATGAATGAAGCTTTAAACTTACTTCCTAAATGTACCTTGTTAACAAACGGTCAGAACCTAAGAGTATTTACCTGCAGAAACTGTTTTCATAATATTCAAAAGAGGACGTGAAACAAGCTTTAATGTTTTATTTGTACACATGTCAGAATAAATTGTAAGTGGTACGCATAGTGGGAAAGTGCTCTAAGTGCTTACATTACCAAACAAGTTATTGAGTGTTTAATGTAACCAGCAAGTATTAAGTGCCTATTAGATGCAATTAGGGTGTTGTGAGGAACGCAAGGATGAATATCCTGATAATGCTTTCAGAAAATTTAGACAACAAAATTGCCCCAAACAATAGAAAAGGGTAAAAACAGTTCTTCAATTACTATTTTTAAACTGAATTTTAAAATAAATAAATAAAGTTTTAGGGACACTCACTGCACTTAAAAAAATGCAATATTTGTCTTCTCCTTTAAATGCTTTTGCTATGGACTGAACTGTGTCCTAAAGCAATTTCTATGTTGAATCCCCCAGAGTGACAATACTTGGAGATGTAGCCTTTGGGAGGGAATTAGGTTTAGATGTGGTCCTGGGAATGGAGCCCTCAGGATGGGGGATTAGTGCCCTTAAAAGCAGACACACCAGAGAACCTGTTCTGTAGCTTTCCACCAAGTGAGGACACAGCACGAGGTGGAAGTCTGCAAGCCGGGAAGAGAGGCCTCACTAGAACCCAACCATGTCAGCACCCTGACTTTGAACTTTCAGCTTCTAGAACTGTGAAAAAAATAAATGTCTGTTGTTTAAGTCATTCACTCTACAGTATTTTGTTATGGCAGCCCAAGATGACGAACACAGGCTTCTCTCATGGTCTTTTAAAACTTTTATGTAAGAATTATTCTAAGTCATAATTGTGGCCATATAATTTGAACTGCAATAAATGTATTTCATTATGATATAGTAAGAGATTTAGAAGTAGAGTTAGTAAATAAATATTCATTCTTCAATTACCAATTGTTCCAAAAAGTGCAGAGAGAGAAGTCTACATTTATTTTAACAAGTAATTCAGAAATAAGCTTTGGGGGGGTGTTACCTCATTAGCAATAAGTGCAGACATGCAGACATTCCCTTACACAAAACCTCTTTCAGCAGCATCAGGAAGAGAATGCTTTCTGCATGTGTCACTTCTCAGGTCCAAGCCTCTAGCACGCTTCTTGTTATATGCAATTAGCTCCATGCCAAGATTTAGTACATTTCATAATAAATCCCTTGACCGCATTAACTGTAGGCTTGGCAAACTTGGAAAAGCTCTATTCACGAAGGCAGAAAACAAGCCACAGGACTTACCCCACAGCAAAACGCACTTGTTAGATGCCAACACACTACAAATTTCAACAGTCTGCCATGCCTTCCCTTCCTACCCTCCCCCCCCACATGGCGGGGAGGAGGGAGCAGAAAAATACAGCCTGCCATGTGACTGTGATTAAAGAGTACGTAAGGGTGAAAAGAGTTACAGACAAATTTGGTTTATTTACTTCTTCTTCCTCCTCCTAAATCTTGTTACTAGCTTGTTCCCTTGACCTAACCCTCCAAACCACCCACCTCACAAAAAACTAAAGTCACTTCATAGATGAGATCCAGAGTTTACCCTCATTTAAACACTAACCATCTGTTCCTCACAGGGAAACTGCAGCTGCGTCTCAGGTTTCCCATTCTGGAACCTGAGGGCTGTGATGCATTACGGTTACTCTGTATGGGAAGGTCCCCCTGCAGGACAGCAGGGACAGGGAAAAGAGGGAGGGGACACTCATAAGCTCTTCCTCTGCTCCTATCAGAACAAAGGAGAAAACCTTTCTCTGCTTTCAATGACGACTTTTTGAGAAAGAATCAGGACTGCAGAGGGCATAGGCATGAGCTTGGAAGCTGCAAAAACTTCCATTTCAATCTTGTTTTCATTTTGCTAATTAGAGCCTCCATTTTATCAGGGGTCAGAGGTAATGCAGAGTTGTCAGAGGGTTTAGAAATGTTTGCCTCGAAAGTGCCTACCATATGCAAAATATTTTCTAATTCTAGATACAGTAGAACCTCCACAGCTGAGCACCTCCCTATATTGACCACCTACCTCCTTACGTTGACCTAATTTTCATAGACCAGATATGCACCATGTGTACCTATCAGTACAGTAGGCCTAGTTCCTTCTGTTGACCACCTCCTATGTTGTTCACTTGGTTCCAGTCCCTGGTGTGGTTAAATTACAGAGCTTCGGCTGTATTTTATCTTAGGATATTATTAATGAGAAAGAAACATTTTCATCACAAGTAAGTTATAATGAAAATATAAGAACACAAAAAATAAAGTATCACAATTAAAGTTCCATTAAGTTCCCTTTGGATAAGACATTTGAAACATCGCCTTTGTATTATATATAATAAAAATTCATTAGAAGGAACTCTCTCTGGGTCCCCCAGAGGAGACTCCTGGTACCGAAACACTAAAAGGCCTTTATTATAAATTTCTTTCTGGTTCTTTGAGGCTCCAATATACATTTAAAATAAGAAAACCTATATTTTATTTTTTTTAAGTCACCTATATAAACAATGACTTAATTGGTAAAATGTCCCCAATTTCAGTGTAAGAGACAATGATTTCCTTAGTAAAGGTATAGTTTCCTTGGTTGTACGTATATTATAATGATATGTCATGATTTATTAGAAATACATAATAGCTTTTCAACAGTAAAATCTATCCCATGTAAACAGACTTATAACAAAATATTTCAAATTCAGACTAGCCTAGAAATTTAGGTCACTGAGTTAACTTTTACTAGCAAGCAAAAATTTACATCCAACCTTCCTCTGCTCTCGACCCCAACTTCATCACTTACCACCTTAGGAACAAATTATTATTTAATCTCTCTGCTTTAGTTTCTGATTACTAATAGAAACTACCTCATATAATTATTGTGAAAAAATTTAATAATGTTTACAAGGTGCTTAGAACAGTACCTAGTACTGTTGGTATTATTATCATTGCCTCAGCTCTTGTATAATGAAAACTACTGAAAGCTAGTTTGGTTATAAAATTTTTGGTTCACACTTTTCTCTCACTGAGAATAATAACAACTATAATAAAAATGTTCTACTGTTGCCTTGCCTTGAATATCAGTTCTGCAAGTCTAATTATTTTGCCTTTATAGGGAACTTGTCCTTTTTGCCTTTTAGTTTTGAGGATTTTATCATTGCCCTGGAAATAGGCTAAGTGTCTTAGTTGAAGCTTGGATGAAATTTTTCCCATGTAAGTTATTTCAATGTGCATAGTTTGTTTGTTTTTTTTGGGGGGGGGGTCTATTTCCAAAATCCTTTTCTTAGATTATTAGATTCAAATATTAGTTCTGTGAATTACTGTTTTCCTTCTTTAGAGAGTCAAATAATCCAAATATTATTCCTTCATCGTCTGTCTTCTTGTCTTTACGACCCACCTGGCTGCTTTGTGTTATCTGTAGTTTCTCGATAGTTTTCCCATCTTTCTTTTATGTCTCTTATTAATTTTTATTTGAGTCTATTCTCCCTTGGGTGCCTTAGAATTTTCATTATGAAAATGTTCATTTTTGAGAAATTTTTTTCTTTTCTTCCACTTATCTCCGAGTTCATTATACTTTCCTTATCCAGTTCTGCTCTTAGTTTTTAGATTTCTGATTAAAGGTAGTTTCCTCATACTTAAATGCTTGTTTACATACACTTAATTCTGTTGACAGACACCACTTTCTTCTGGTTTGGGTTATTTTTCAGGGTGATGGTGGTACTTTTGTCAGTTGATTTGTATGAAAATTCATTACATGATTTTCTTCAACATGTTTGTATGAATTTTGTTTTCATTTTGTTTATTTTGTGACTCAAGGGTATTTTACAGAAATCCTTTTAAAGGCACTTTTTGCTCTCAGTCTAGTGAAGTTCAGGTACATCAGTCCTTTCTTTTGTTGATACATTATTTGCTTTGGTGGCAGAGAGAGAAAAGTTCTGAGTCTTCCAATTTTGTAATTCTCTTTTGTTTTACAGAACCCTCAATTTACTCCTTTCTTTCTTTTCCCTTTTATTAATACCATCAATTCCAAAACTTATTCTTCCTTCCTTTTTACCTTTTTTGTTTCCCTGAAAAGCTATACCTCTGAAGAATGTCCCATAAATTGTTGCTCTGGCCTTTTTAATAGTTCATACTGTGATGTCTTTTTCCCATAGCCTTTATTCATCTGCTCAGTTCCCTTTTCCCAGTTTTCTGATTTTGCATATTCTGACAGCTGAACTTCTGAAAGTTGATCACGGAAGGGAATATAACAATCTGATCAACATATAGAGGTGGTCAACACAAGGAAGTAGGCCTACTGTACTGATACGCACATCTGGTGCATGTTCAGTCTATAAACATTAGGCCAACTTAAGGAGGTGGTGAATGCTGAGAGGTGGTCGCCTAAGGAGGTTCTGCTGTATTTGCTATTTGTGGTGGTCTTTCCAACTCACCCTCAAGCTCCTTGGCCAGTGTCTCTCTTTTCCCCCCCTCTCGTGTATAAATGGCAACACTCAGTGTGACACGGGAGAGGAAAGAGGGTGTAAGATTGCAGTTATTTTTCAGTCCTGGCATTCTCCATCTTTGAGTGATATTGATGGTATATTTCTGCGTAGAAGTCATTAGTAGTAAATTTATTTCAAGTCATTTGAAGAGATTTTTGGAGGTTAACATATTACCGTTCTTTACCATCTTTAGCTATTTGGAAGGTATTAGTCATTTTGTAACTTGACTTGTAACATTTTGTGACATTCTATGACTTTGAAAGAGTGTATTCAACAATTTTGTAATGTAATGTGTACAGAATAAAGCCACTGTATCAAACACACTACCTGTACTGCTCAGCTCTCCAGTATGCTAACTGACCTGGGACCTGCTCTGGTCTGAAACGCTTCATGTGTTAACTTCTCCTTGTAATTCAGTTAATCTTAGCTTTATAATTTTTTTAAAAATTTTAGTTTTTAAAATTTGCATAAACAAATGGGTTGGTAAAGTCAGAGTATTACAATACATTTTTGTTAACTATAGTCATCATATTCTGTTATTAATTTGAATAAATTGCTCAAATAAATAATTTATTTGCATAGAATATATGTAATTCTATTGCACAGAAATAAATTTGAATTTATTTCTTCTACTCAACTGTACATTTGTATCTTTAACTTACTCCTCTTGACGTTAGATACCCACAAGATAGGAAATGTATCTTTCAGAATATTTTAATCTTCTCACCAAAACATGGTGGTCTTTTTCATCTTTAAGCGTTATTTTCTATTATGTTTATTCAAGCTTAATTTTATTTCATTGATATATTTTTTTCACTTTTCATTTTTAAACTTACATTTTAGGCGTGGCACTTTGTAAGGGCCAGCATAAAGCCAGACATGGCAGGTCACACTTGTAATCCTAGCACTGTGGGAGGCTGAGGCAGGTGGACAGACTGAACTCAGGAATTCCAGACCAGCCTGAGAAACATGAAACCCCGACTCTACTAAAAAGAAAAAACAGCTGGGTGTTGTGATAGACACCTATAGTCCCAGCTGCTTGGGAGGCTGACACAAGAGAATTGCTTGAACCCGAAGTTTAAGGATGCTGTGAGCAATGATGCCATGGCACTCTACCCCCCAAAAAAGTGCCAGCATATAGCTATATAACATATAGCTGAATTTTTTTCTTTTTTTGTTATTCAGTGTGACAATCTTTGCCTGTGAACTAGGAAGTACGGTACATTTACAATTTCTGTGATTATAAATATAATTTATTTTTATCATCTTTTGTGTTCTTAATTTTTTGTACTAAGCTTCCTTCTATAGGGACAACTTTATTCCAAGTATATCCTTTTACTATAAATCCCACATTTCCATGGCTGTTTCACCAGCATTATGTCAGATCCAGAATTCTCTTATTTTTCACGATTCATGTTTTCTTATTTTTGGCCTTTGAAGATTTACCTTAGTACATCCTAGCTCAGCAATACATTTAAAAATTGCATTTATTATTAGATTGAGCTCTTTATATTATATATACTTTTAAATCCTGGAGATTTTTTCAAAATATGTATTCTACCGTAATGTCAGAAATGGAAATTATATTCTTTTTCTATATAAATTTAACATTTCCTTCAAAAACCACAAGGCAGTTAGGCATTTGCAAATGTCTTTTCTTCCTTGAAACCTGAAGAATTATGTTTTTCTTATAATATTAGTTATAAGATTACTAATGCTACTACCTTCAATTTAAAAATTGAGGTAATTTTGTGTTCACCTATTATAGTTTTTTTTTTTTAATGCACTGATGGGTGGTTTTTTTTTTTTCATTAAATCATAGCTGTGTAAATTAATGCAATCATGTGGTACAATGTGCTGGTTTTATACATAATTTGAAATATTTTCATCAAACTGGTTAACATATTGTTGCCCCTGGTAGAGTGTCATGGCGTCACAGCTCACAGCCACTGCAAACTCCTGGTCTCAAGCTATTCTCTTGCCTCAACCTCCTGAGTAGGTGGGACTATAGGCTCCTGCTACAATGCCCAGCTACTTTTAGTGACGGGGTCTCGCACTTCTTCAGGCTGGTCTGAAACCCGTGAGCTCAGGCGCTCCATCTGCCTCAGCCTCCCAAAGTGCTACGATTACAGGCGTGAGCCACCATACATAGCCTCATTACAGTTTTTAAAATAAATGAGAATAGGAAAATATTCCAACTCCATCAGTCTCTGCAAATTCTTAGAAATAGGCAGATATATTTGTCAAATCCTTCTAACCACCAATAATGATGAATGTTCTAAATAAAGAAGCAACATTTTCAATTTTCTCCTTTTTACTAAGCTTTCTTCTCAGTGATTAGATGGGAAATACACTAAGATCTTTGTATCTATTAGCTATTATAATAAGCTATTATAACTAGCTATTGTAATCAGCTATTGTAACTAAGCTATTGTAATAAGCTATTGTAACTAAGCTATTGTAATTAGCTATTGTAACTAAGATCTTTGTATCTATATAAATCATCCTAGAATTCAGAGGCTCCAACATTAATTGCTCAGCTGTCTCTTGGTCAGCAGGGAAGTTAGTTATTCAGGTCTTAGACAGATTCACTCAAGCTTGTGTGGTCAGGGGCAGGTTAGGTAGGAGGCTCTGCTGATCTTGGCTGCACTCTCTTATGCTGGCTGGTCTGGTAAAACCAGGCTCAATCAGAAGAACTTGGCTCTCTTCTACTTGGCTGCTCACCTTCCACCAGGTGAGCCTGTCCTTGAGCTCGTGGTAGTGACACAGTTCCCAAAAAGAACAGAAGCACTCAAGGGCTCTGATGGCCCAGGATGGGAAGCTACACCTTTACTTCTGCCACATTTTACTGGCCAAAGCAAATCACAAAACCAGCCCATATTCAAGAGCTGGAGAAAAGGACTCCACTTGTCAAAAGGAAGAGGTAGATACAAGGAGAAGGGAAGTCTGAGGGCACTTTTTGCAATCAATCAGCCATAATACCTATGCATAAAAGTTACATTTGCAGTTGACATCGCATGAGATGTCATCTTGGTCACATCTGAAAACTCTACATAACATGTAAATGAAGTTATGAAAAATTTCTGAAACTGCCTGGGGTGGTCATAACTCTTATCCAATTTCAGTTTACCCTCCATTAAACAGATTTAAGGTCAGTTTTTATATGAAATAGAATAGTAGACAGCTAGTTAAGACTTTATCCCAAGAGCACTTGAAATGTATTAAAGGCATTTAACTGAGGAAGTTACATCATTAGTTTTCAATCCTTAGAATACAACTCAGGTTTCAAGGTAGACATCAGAATAAAACACAGCAGACTTTTGACTCAGAAAAGCAATATTTCAAGAGATTAAAAATCATAGCAGTAGATTAGGCAAAATAGGATAGTGCCCTAGGTTAGTATTGACAGAGGAAACACATAAGAGTAAACAAATTTGAGGGATATTTAGGGGATGAAACTGACTGTACTGTTAGATGTGTCTTCTAAACATTTACTGTGTGCCAAATACTCTAAGAGGGTTCTGGGAATTCCACAGTCAATCTACTCATGAAACTCATTTTCATAAAGAACAGAGACAAAAATGTTTTAAAAATCACATGTTCTTCAAAGAATGACTGAAAAGTCATTTTCTTCATCCTTAGTTTGATAATAGTTAAATTGCAAATGTCTCTAGTCTGTGGAAAAATCTTTAGTCCTCCAAAGGGAGTAAACAGGAGTCACCTGCCTTACCCATGTTTGCTGAACTGTCAGGGTTTTCCTACAGTGTGAATGTAAACACCACAGGCAGAGCAATTACCCTCTTATTTATCACAGTTCCTACTGACCCTTGTCCTTCCACCCCTACCCATCCCCTTCCTATCCACCCTGTGGACTAGAAGAAGAGTCACAAATTAAAACTTGGCACAATCATGATAACAAAGTAAAAATAATTTATAAGTAAAAAGTGAAAAATGCAAGCTAAATAGGCATCCTATATTCTGTACCTTAAAATATGCAGCTGGGCACGGTGGCTTATACCTGTAATCCTGGCACTTTGGAACACCAAAGCTGGAGGATCAGGCCAGGATTTTGAGACTAACCTAAGGAAGAATCAGACCCCAGCCCTACAAAAAACAGAAAAATTAGCTGGGTGTCGTGATGCATGCCTAAAGTTCCAGTTCCTCAGGAAGCTAAGGCAGGAGGATTGCTTGAGCCCTGGAGTTTGAGGTTGCAGTGAGGTATGATGATGTCACTGCATTCTAGCCAGAGTGACAGAGTAAGGCCTTGTCTCAAAAGAAATTTTTTTTCAATATTTTACATATATTCCAGGCCTCGATAAAGAATCCAGCATGTAGAAACCATGTTTGAGTAAGTATGTTAGAAAAAACGCATATGAAATGTATTAAGGAATATATTAAATAATATATTGCATGTAAATGTATTATATTTTAAAATGTTATTATATGTACTAAGAAACACATATCACTAAGTACACTAAGAAACACTAAGTACATTTACAATGTAACATAATACTACATAATAACAATTACTATAATATAAATATGCATTAGATAGTATGTCCCTTTACACATATTATCAAATATATTCTCTTTGGATAAAAAACAAAGTTATTGATAAGGTGCTTCACGTTTACATGAAAAATCTCAAATACTTTGTGAAAACAAAGGAAAGGTACAAATAACAAAGAAGTAAGCATATGTATTAATAATGAATAAGACATCTTTGGGGAGTGAGCTAGCACAGTAATATCTGAGTAGTAGCAGAGATAGAAACAAGATAAGAATATCTGGAAAGTTAATGGGACAGAATGTGAAGACACTGTTTTGTCTTGTTTGAACACAGACTCTTTTCAGACTTTGACAAAGTTATGAACCAGTAAATATTCAGAAATACAAATTAGGTGTATATTAATAGTTTCTGAATTCACAGACATTCTCTCCCCAATATCAACCTCACACACACATCACCTTTATTAAAGAAAAAGCTCTAGACTAGAATCCAGCAGATAACAGTTTTCTCATCAGTGGAAGGAGAGTCACAAGCTTAACTACTTTTCCAGGTCTATTATCAGTGCTTCTAAGGGATGCTGCCAGAAAGAGCAGTTGAGTACAATAAACTCTGCACTGAGAAATGGGTGCAGCCTAAAAATACAAAGGAACTCAGGGAAAGAAAATACACACACACACATCCTCCCTATCATGAACTCTGAGGTTGAGCTATCCATTCAATTTGTACTGCCAATCAAATCAGAGCAATGACAACGTTGAAATAATAAATTCCTACATTAGTAATCATGGTATCTGATAAATGCTATTTACAAAAGCCAATTTATTTTATTTCTGTCCCACGGTCCTACAGGAGTTCTAAAGAACCCTATATGAAACCTACATGTATTTTTAAAATATGGAATAATGTTTCTTGTTTCTAAGATAAACCAGAGCTATATGGGTTCCCATATGAGACTATAAAATACACTCGGTAAAAGGAATGGTTCTTGCATCCTGGAATAAAATTCTAACATCTACCACAGAGAAACCATCACAGTTTCTCCCTGTATGCTATCAAGAAAATCTTCCTCTGTAGGAAGGACAAAAGTTTTTTAAAGCCAAACAATGCATAGAATGATTTCACCTTCTCCAGTCCTTCAATGGAGGGAACAGAGGGAAAGTATTAACACCAAAGAAATAAGCATGTGTATTTATATGTGTAAGGGGAAGTGACATGGGAATCTTCTTCATACCAGAAGTTCCAAAGCTATCAATTAGATTCACTATTCAGCTTTTGAAAAATACATTCCAGAGTCTGAAACTCAGAATCTCAATCTTTTAGAGAAGAAAATCATTATTTTCCCCAAACCTCACAAATTTACTCAGGTGCATAACAAGCTAGGGTTGAGTCTTGATCCTACCCGTAAGAGCCTTTCCTTGAACTTATATATAAACTACTCCAGAATATCTCAGTCTGTTTTACAAAGATTATTTTTAGAGCTGGAGAGGACTTTAGCCACCAGCTAAAGCAAAATCAATAGCCATATTATATTGCTGAAGAAAAGAAGACCCAGAGATACTTGCCTGAGCTTAGAAACTTAAACCCAGCTCCCCTCACTGCCAAATTCTTGTGCTGCATTTTTCTGAGCAGGAGATTTTGAAAGGAAAAAAAAAGGAGATTTTTCTGTCTTTATAAGTTTATTAAAATATCATTTCAATATCTTGTTTTCAGAGAAAATTAGTTCTTTTTTGAATTTATAGGGACAACCATGATTTAGAAGCATAGGACTCTGAAATTCTGCCAGTTCTTAAATGAGAACCAAAGATATACAATGTTCAGTTACTTTAATGAGGGGGTCTTTCCTGCCAGAAAAATTCTGTTTTTTAGTAAGTGAGAAACATACATATATTTTAACAGCATTTTACATGTTTTAAAAAGTCCAAAAATACTAATAAAATTATAAGTATTTTTGTCATTATTTCTACTTTGTATATAATAGTATAGGACATTCCATAAAGAATTAGTTTGTTACTTGATGATCACTTCTCAAAGACACTGGATGAAAAACCACAAATAACAAGTCTGTAATTAAGTTCAAATTTAATCTAGGAAATCTTAATAATCCATATTTTCAACATATAAAGTTTTTTAACAAGTATCAAATTTTGTACTAAAAACTAATTTTCCAATGTCGTGTAGACTTGTCCATATGTACACTGACATAATAAAGACACTGAAATATAGAGTGGACCCTCCACTGTTGACCACCTCCCTACACTGACCACCTCCTTAAGTTGACCTAATTTTCACGGACCAGACATGGACCACCTGGACATATCAGCAGGCCTAGTTCCTTATGTTGACCACCTCTGTATGTAGACCAGTTTGTTATAGTCCCTCAGGTAGTCAACTTACAGAGCTTCTACTGTATACTGAGATATGGTTAGACAAAATATTTTCCAAAGATGGTGGTCTAAGTCTGTAATAGTGGAATAAAGAAAAAAAAATTTTTGGTGGGTGGGGAAGAAAAAATTTAAGATCTTCTGGAACAATCAACAGGAAAAAAAATAACTGATTACTAGAAAAAGGAATCAAATTTCAATATTAAATAAATTCAAATGTTTTCCATAATGCTTTTCCTACTACCTTAATCATTTTAGAGTACTCCTGTCTTGTTCTACCAGGAACTCTACTACAGGACTGGTAGCCACATGACCAGTTCAAGTGCCGGCTCTATGATTTCCTTACTGGGTTTTTAGACAGGTTACTGAATCTCTCTATGCCTTAATTTCCTTATCTGTAAAACAAGCTACTAGCAGCAACTACTAGCTAAGATTTTATGAAAAGTGAATGACAGAACAGGCCCAGAAACATAGTACATGCTCCATCTATAACTATCACCCAACTTCATTTCTGGCTTTCTAAATGTGGGAACTAGAGGAAATTATAAGGAAAACTGCTTTAGACCTGAATCTACCATGTGAAAACTCTAGACTTCAATAAATTCATTAAAATAGAAAGTAAACTACAAACTATCTGATATAAAGACGTCAAAAAGTTGATCCATCTTAGTTACATAAGGAGCTCATGCTAATTAGCAAGAAGCTAAGGCTGCAATAAATACATTGGCCAACACCTGAACTAGAAACTCACAGAAGTCGAAATACAAATGTCTAATAAGTATATCAGAAGTTTAAAAAGTAGAACCTGTTAAATGAAATGTGTGGGAGGTCACTGTTTTAGACTTGCAACTGGGTCCAACCGACCAGACAAAAATCAGAATGGGGTCACCCATCCTAGGTGCCACAAAATCAAACTGAACTTTGAAACAGGCCAGCATTAAAAAAAAAAAAAAAAAAACCCACAAAAAATAAAAACAGACATTCACAGCACCAATCAGAAGGGACCCAGCATGCTGAGCCAAGATGACAAGGAAGACCCCTTTGTTTTAACTCTGTACAGAAAGTAACTTTGAAATGACCACTCCACTTTTTATTCCCTGTTTCTGCTTCTGGTTTGCCTATAAAGCTAACCTCTGTTCAGCTCATGTGAGTCCCTTTCCTGAATGCACAGATAAGATACTGCCTGATTCATGAATTGTTAATAAAAAGCCAGCTCAATCTTTAAATTTATTGAAGTTTTGTTTTTTCACAAGCCTCAGAAGGAATAGAATAGCATATTAAATCAATGAAATACATAGGATGTTAAAGTACAAGCCAGTCCCTCCATATGCCTGAAATAAATGTAAGTCGTGCAGGATTCCTACAAGCAATTTCACAATATGTTTAGAGCCTTTCTGAATGCTCTCATCCCCTGACTGAGTCCCTCCTGTGTATAGAAGAGATACAGTCTGAAACAATACTACATGACTGGTAGAGCCATTAAAATTGTTGCTTTTTTTTTTTAGACCACTCAACAATATAGACAATATGATCCCAACTTAAATACACACACACACACACACACTGACAGGAAATATGAGAATGCTAACAGTGAAGTGGCAGAATTCTTTTTACTTTTTGGTAACAAATTCTCTAATAAGCATGGATTATATTCACTAACAAAAAAGTTGTTTTGATATTTCTATTAAATATTTCCAGATGATATAGCAAATAAAAATCAATATATTTGACAATTGATGTCTCTGAAAAAATATATACATATGCATCTCAGTTTCTACTTTCCTTGGTCTCATCAATGTAGCCAAAAATTTAATTTACAGACTGGGCCACTTCCACTGTTGGGGCACAACTTCACCAACCCACTCTATGTTAGAAGCTTTACATACTATGTGGGGTAGGGAGAGGTTAGGATCTAAATTAATCCTATTCTAAATTAATCCCAAATTTTATTCCTAAAGACCTCATCTACAAGCTGAGGTTTTTCCTACTTTTCTGATTTATTCTAGTTCAGTGACTAGCAGGAAATCCCAACCTTGAAGCCAATTCCTGATGGGTTCTCCAACCCTATCCCGAGTCCTGGTAAATGGCCCCTCTCCTTCAGCCCCTCTCCCTCTCTGATCTTATAGACATTTGGGAGCATGATTTAAAAATGCAAGTTCTTAATGCCCCTAGACCACAGATGCTAACCTTTGGAAAGAGATAGTAGTCAAATCAAGACCTATTATTTCTAGCTAATGCCCCACCATTTCTCCTCATAAAGAAAATTCCATGCTTCTCATACCCACATTATTGTAGAACTTGAAGCACAGTGGTATTTCAAATTTACCATATGGAAAATTTAACCTCAAAACACTTAACCCAGGGGGAAAAAATTCTACTGTATTTGTAGTTCCAAAAGGAGTAATATTATTTTTAAATTACATTATTTCTTCATTCTTAAATTAAAATTGTGGGGCAGGGCCTGTGGCTCAAAAGGGTAGGGCACTGGCCCCAAATGCAGGAGGTGACAGGTTCAAACCCAGCCCTAGCCAAAAAACACTGCAAAAAAAAAATTAAAATTGTGCCACCATCTTTTAATATGGTCACTTTTATACAAGTAATATTTTATAAATATGCAAAAACAACTTTCTGAAATCCTTACTAAGCATATTCATAATGATTTAAAGAACAAAATTTTTGATAGAGTTCACTAGAGTAAATTAAAGTCAAATACACTAAAAAACATAACCTTTGTTCTTACTACATTTGCTCATTTTTATTACAAAAGATGTAAAATATAATAACAAAACAGTTATTGATCTGATGGTCAAGAGTCTTTGAATAGAAATATAATGTGGCAAAACTCAAGTTTAAAAATGACACAGCCTAGGCTGGGCGCAGTGGCTCACGCCTATAATCCTAACACTCTGGGAGGCTGAGGCAGGATGATCATCTGAGGTGTGGAGTTAGAGACCAGCCTGAGACCCGTCTCTACTAAAAATAGAAAAACTCAGCTGAGCCTGCCAAGCGTGGTGGAGGGTGCATGTAGTCCCTGCTACCTGGGAGGCTGAGGCAGAAGGATCACTTAGACCCAGGAGTTTGAGGTTACAGAGAGCTGTGATTGACTGCACCAGTCTAGCGAGGGCAACAGACCAAGACTCTGTCTCCAAAAATAAAAAAATAAAAATAACAACAAAAACATCCTTGTGTACAGGTTTTCAGACCTCCTTGGTCTCCTAAATTCTCTACTCAAAACATTTTCTTTGCAGCACTTCCTAGCTCTGTAATCATGTTGTGAAAGTCCACTTCTTCATGGCAACAACTTTTTAATTCGTGTCTCAAAATATTTCATTTTCAAAGAAATGTACAGTGATTTCCTCTCAGAGAATCTACCATTGATGTGGTCATACTGAGTCAATATTCTAGGAAATATGAAATAATGAAACAATTTCCAGGCCATTTTTAAGAAGAAAACTAGAAAATGGGACCAATTACTAATCAAAAGTTGCTAATTACATTTGCCTTATTTAATATTATTACTTCATTAAAGTTGTAATGAAAGGTGAAGATTAATAGTTTTTCAACTACTAGCTAAATCTCCAAAAACACAGACAGCGCCTTGGACACTAAATTGGAGGAGATTCTTTGCACTGGCATTCTCACAAAATTATTATATATATATTATTATATATAAATTAATTATACTATATATTAGTATATAATATATATTATAAAAATTATTATATAATATATAATTATATGTATTTTATATATGATGTATATAATTATATGTATTTTATATATAATTTTATATATATATGTTTTTGTAGTCAAAAATTAAGAGATATTTATGAAAGGATTTTATATAAAAGTAGGATTTGGCCACAACATGAGTTTGTAGCTGAAGGTGAGTTGATATGTAATAATTACAGGGTAATTGTTCAAATAGCATTATGGGTTCTCAATATAACACAGCAGAAAGATCAGGAGGTTTCAATTTAATTCCAGCTTTATAACTACTATCAGTATAATCTTGGGCAAGTTTCTTAATCTTCTCATGCTTTAGTTTTAACATCTATGAAATGGGAATATTAACAGAACAGTTCTCACAGACTTGTGAAGAATAAATTACATACACGTCACCATTCATAATAGGGCCTGAACACTGTAGCACACTATAAAAAATGGCTACATGGGGACAAAAGGGTTAGACATGGATTTCCAAGCAACTATTCACCAAAGGACATGGCAATCTCCTCAGAGTTGGGGCCTCTGAAGTCCACACCACCTGTTTCACGTTTGCCCTCTAAATACAGTGAAACCAAGTAGAACTATCAGCATGAAAAGTGTAATGGATTGGATTTGCCTGAAAACAGCAAATAGCATAATGTTGTAATTTAGTTTGTATTAACCTAAAAATGTTATCAGGATGCTATCAGCAATACTTGGCAAAAGGTTATTACCCAGTGGGTAAATGTTTGAAGAACAGACTAGGTGTGTGTGTGCCAACACTTCCAATGAAAGGCACAAGTTCCTTTCTCATTATTTCACAAATCCACATCCACTTTGTCAAGTTGATTTATACCGGTTTCCTTATCTTGTGTGTTTTTACTGATAATTAAAGGAACAATTGTACATTCCACTCTTTGTATTAAATACATTATCTTTCTGTTGACTTCAGCACACCACAAAGTCAAAATGTCAAGAAGCAATAATGATGCCTCCCAAACAGCCCAAACTCGTTAACAATTACTATGACCTTACCTTTATCAACAAGGCAGAAATGACCTTCCCTTCCTTTCACATCTAGGAAAAAGCAGGTTGAACTCCACCCTGTCAACAAAGAGAAAAAAAATTAAGTTGCTATTTGTTTTAATCTAATGGCTTGAGAAAAGTTTGGGTTATCATTACCAGTTCAAATGCAGAATCATTGGTAATACATAACTGATATAGTCTTACTATAGCACCTTAAAAGTTCTTGGGTGGCACCTGTGGCTCAAAGGAGCAGGGTGCCGGCCCCATATGCTGGAGGTGGCTGGTTCAAACCCAGCCTTGTCCAAAAACTGCAAAAAAAAAAATTCTTTTGAGCTCCTAGCTTATCACTAAGGAAAAATATACTATAAACTAGATTTTCATCTATAACAATTTTCTAACCAAATTTACTAAAAAAAAAAAAAAAGCAAAAAGAATTCCGTAGCCCTAAGTTACTGTTTATATCACCAACACTTTATTCTACTAAAATGTACAAACCACAATTAGATCTTAATTACGTATAAAACATGTTTTTCTGTATTTTTATATTCTCCATGATTTCCACATTTCAAAAACATAAACAAAACAGACACAGGAAAAAGAGAAAAGCAGTACAGCTGTGTGGTCAAATTAAGGTCAGCAGTAAGACTGTAAGAATACTTTCCATCCTAAAAATAGAATGACTACATGTATGATCCAGCTTCCACTTCTACGTGTATAACCAAAGGAATTGAAAGCAGGATCTTGAATAGATATTTGTGCACTTGTATTCGCAATACCCAAAAAAGGGAAGCAACTCAAATGTTCATCAAAGAATGAATGGATAAACAAACTTCTGTGTGTATATATAATGAAATATTATGAAGCCTTAAAAAAGAAGGAAATCCGGCCACAACCTACAACATGGGTGAACCTTGAGGACATTCTGCCAGTCACAAAATGACAAATGCCATATAATTCTACTTATATAAGGTGTCCAAAGCAGTCAAAGTCAAGGAAACAGAAAGTAGAATGGTTATTGCCGGGGATCAGAGCAATACTGGACACAGGAAGTTGAGGTTGAATGGACACAGAGTTCCAGATCTACAAGATGAAAAGGTTCTAGAGATATGTTACACAAAAATATACTGAACACTACCAAACTGTATACTTAAAAAAGCTTAAGATAATAAATTTCACTTTATGTGTTTTCCAGCACAATTTTTTTAAGGCACTAAGGCATAGGTAATAAGTAATACATATACACAAGGTTACAAAATGAGAATTCATAGCCTTGAAGTATAAGTAAGATTGAGGAACGCAAAATAGAGGAGAAAAGTCGAGGTAGAAGATTCTATCTATAAAAAGTCATTTGGAGGGAAAAAGTAAAAATTCAGGCAAAGATGGATCCAAAACACAGGCAGAAGAGCAGCAGTCCTGATAAAATCAGAAAGGCAGATGGAGGGTCTTTCATTAAGGTGGTCAGGACACAAGGGAGAGTCTTTGAAGTGACAGAACAAGAGCTTCACACTCTGAGCAGACACACCGGACAGGTGAGAGAAAGCAGTCAAAACACCTGTGAGGAGTTTGTTCAGTGCTGATGCAGGAAGTCCGTCTTAAGGCAGGAGGGAAAATAATTCAGATAGAATATGTCTACATTCAGTCCAGGCACATGTGACATGCGCCTGGGGCACACATTGGCAGCCTAATCAGTTTGGAGACATACTCTATAAAACATTTCAAACCCCATATGAACTTACACTACCTTTAAACTGGATCGGATTGCTATTTCGTCCTGCTAAACTTCTCAGGACAGATACTGTCTCTTACATCTTCATATCTGAAATTCAGTTTTATGCTCAGAAAAAGCAATTTGTAAGTAATTGTCTGAGGGAACTGATGATCATCTTTCATTACTGAATGTTTACATGGGGATATGCTAAACACTTGATCTTGTTATAAAAGATCTTAAATGTCATGAATAGCCAGTGACTGTGAATGACTGATTCACTGATTCACGCTGTTCATGAATACTAATTCCCCATCTAAAAAGTAAGGTTGAAAAATTTACATATGTCTACTTTAATCAAAAGATAGAACTTCAAAAGTTATAGTTTAAATACACACTTGTAACCATCATTAAATAGGTGCTAATGGTAGGGACATTTTATGCCATATTGCTCCTAGTTTGAAAAAGTAATTTTGAAAAATATTTTTAGAATTTCAAGGGTATTGAAAACTACACTTTAGACTTGAGAGCCTTGTTTATAAATATTTACATTTACTTTTACCTAAATTATCATTTTTCTCTGAATTCCTAAATCATATTCTAGAACTGTGCGTTCAAAGCAACTAGAAGCTAATAAAAGATTTTAAAAGAGTCCTTGTGAGGTCACAGAGGCTGCCAGCAAGCTGGTAAGAGAAAGCAGACCTCACTGCCTGGATGTCAATTATCCAGCCCCCGGGCGCTTGCTCACAGAGCACCACAGCTTAAAATCATTACAAAGATAGCATTAAGACAATTAAACAAATTACTTGGAATCAAGAGTACTTAAAATCGATTCCTAACCTGAATAAAAGGTACCAGAGGACAACCTCAGAAATTGAGGTAAATTACAGAAAAGTGTTACAACATGAGCGAGCATTCATTTGTTTTCTTCTTACCACTTAAAATTTTTCAAGCATTCTAGAGTCAGACCTCAGGTTATTTCAACAATGCATACACACGAAGAAAGGCCTTAAAGTATTTCAGTAATGCAACAACACTTAAAATATTTTGCATATGTAGTAAGTCGGGTTGTTTCACATTTTTTGACTATTCAGTATCCTTACTAAAGCAATCAACCTTTTATATAGATGTACTTTGTATTCTTTTATATAATGCAATATTAAAAATCCTATTCTCTAGCATGAAAGTATTAGTGAATGCTATAATTACTAAATTCTGAAGTTCACAAAACCCTAAAATATTTTAAAGTAAAATTATTAAGTTTTTTTCTTTTCAAAACAAAAATCTATGGACTATGGGGATGGCGGGGGGTAATAGATTTCCTTCCCTCTTAGCAGAGGTTTAAATAAAACAACATAGGTACTCATAAATCAAGAAACACGACATCGACAAGAAATTAACAGTCTTGAAGGTGTAAAATATTTATATATAAAATTATAAAATACATGTAAAGTCTTAAAATCACAGGAGGGATTAACAACAGTTCCCAGTTCCAAACATGTCCATACTTTTTACTACACCAAGGCTAATAGCTTACTTTACAAAGGATGTACAAGGTGGCTTATTTAATCCTCACAATGAGTACACAGCACTTCACACGTAACAGAATGCAGGGCAGTGAAGTCTTGGATTCAGATAATCCTTAGGTGTGAATTCTTGTTTTATGTTAACTGGTTGTGTGATCGTGGCAAGCGGCTTAACTTCTCTAAACCTTGGTTTCCTCATCTCTAAAATGGGGATAATGTCTATTCCAATATACTATAAAGATTAAATAAGGTTCAGCGCCCATAGCACAGTGGTTACAGTGCCAGCCACCTATACTGAGGCTGATGGGTTCGAATCCAGCTTGAGCCAGCTAAACAACAATGACAACCACAACAAAAAATAGCCGGGCTTGTGGTGGGCGCCTATAGTCCCAGCTACTTGGGAGGCTGAGGCAAGAGAATCACTTAAGTTCGAGAATTTGAGGTTACTGTGAGCTGTGACGCCAAGGCACTCTACCAAGGGTGACACAGTGAGAGTCTTTCTCAAAAAATAAATAAATAAATAAGATTAAATAAGATGAAGCCTTTATCATAATGCCTCTCACCAAAAAAAAAAAAAAAAAAAAAAAATAATTTTCAGAAAAGTCTATGACAGAGTACACCTGAGAACTCAAGTTCTTCAGCTCCTCATCTAAGACTATTTCCACTGCTCCATGATTATTCTTCAAGGGTCTACCACCCGACACCCTGCAGTGTTGACATGAGAAATCCCAAACTCGGGAGTCAAATTCACCTTCTCTGTACCATCTTTACTTCCAGAGTGAGGTCAGAATCCAGTGTGAGACCGTCAGTAATGCTGGAGCAATTACCAATTCACTGTGCTAGTAGAGGGTAATTTTCCCCAAAGACCATCAAATCCACAGACGATGCAAAGCCTCATGGTAACCAGAACTTTTAGGTTAAGGCTAACATCCTCAAGACTTGAATGACAAAACACTAAATCATTTCTTATTACTCCCAACTCTCCACCCTCTAAGGTACTGTACAGAAATGAGCCAAGGGACTGAGGGGAATATAAGCTCGGGTGCTGTTAATACAAAACTTGCACTGATAACTCAGATTTGACAGAGTCTATTATAGCAATAATTCCAAAACAATCACATAACAAATAGCATAACCAAGTAAAGATGTTCTCTACCACAAGCGGTAAAAATGGAGCTCTTCTCTTTTTTTCCAATAAAATGTTTCAAAAAAGATCTTGGCAGGAAATAGAAAGGGAAGTCAATTCACTGAGAGCACCATGAGCGAGACGCTCCACAGACACAGTGATTAAGAACCAGTGTGTGACTACGATGGCCCGTGAGAGCCAAAACCCTACTCTCAAGACTGCATTCCAAGTTTAGTGGAAGAAAATCACAAAAACAAGCCCAAATATGGCACTAAGCTCACACTGCAAGAACCCAGGGAACATGAATTTTTATCCCAAAGTTTAAAAGCAAAATTTCATTAAGACCAGGGTTTATAAAAATAGAATTTAAAAAAGGCTGCATAAGTCATCACAATAAATTTGTTTTCTTTAAAGCCTAATTTTTTTTCTTTTTGCAACTTCTGAAATATAACTTTGTAAACCCGTAGACTACATAGATTTTTCACTCTATTTCCCACAAAGCTAAATCCCCCTTGAAAGTACTAGTAATAGTTTATCCAACCTAAAAAGTACTCGTTACGCTGTACACAAATAGTGACCAGACCTCAAAGGGGAAAGTGTTGCCTCTGTGCCTAATAACTTTTCAATGTCTTTAGAAAAAATGAATTCCAGGCGTACATGAAACACAAGCCATTTTATGCAAACCGCACTTTTAAAAGAAAGGCTTACATGAACTCAAGGAAAAGGATCAATTAAAATGTGACTATGAAAAATACACATACTTAGAAATAGTCACATTTTAGTGGAATAGGAGTATTTCAAAGACCTCTCGTGTGGATCTTCTGCCATATAACATGGTTAGTACATACCTCTAATTCAGTCAAACCTAAAAGAAGAAAAAGAAATACTATCTGACTAAAGTATAACCCATATGCAAAGCTGAATATTGAAGATACGTGCTATCTGAATAGCATAAATGTAGACAAAGTAGCTCAGATTAAAGAGCTGGACTTACATCCTTAAAAGTCTACATTTGATCATTTAAGAAAGGCCTCAAAGGAAAAAGAAAAGGGTACTTAGCATGCGATCTGGAAGAAATTTTAGCATCACAGGAAAAATCTGACTTTCTTCTTGTGCTTAGTAATATAAAGGAAAAAAGTTTAAAAGTATAAAATTGTTTTCATACAATAAATGAAGAGTGATTCTAGATTTTAAAAGAAAAGCTGATGGAGATCTTATCTCTTACATTTTGGAAAGAGTAAAATAAAACTTGACAATTGTCTAGTAAGTAAAAATACAATTTGCAATTCCTGCTTTAAAGAAATATGTGTGTGTAAGGTAGTAAAAAGTCAATTTAGACATATCACAGTTTTATGTTAAAAAGGAGATTTAGAGAAATGTAAGATACAGTTTTTTCTTTTTTTAGCCCCATCCTCAGAATGCTGTACATTTAACTGTTTAATGATGATTCATGGAGACATATATTACATACAAATAAGCAGTGTTACACCAGAAAGTAGAAATTATAGAAGGAATTAAGTTGCAGCATTCAAGCCTTCATGCCATAAAAACTGGGGATAGTCCACAAAACTGGGAGTCTTTAAGATAAAATAAAGTGATTAAGTAAACATAACTACTTATCTTTCTATGAAATACCTTTGATTAGTACGTTGAATGCCTTCTTATAAATTCAAACATTTATTTTTATGTTCCAAGAACATTTTTGCTCTGCCTCTCCCAGCATCACACATTGACTTTTATTTTTTTTATTTTTTTTATTTTTTTTTTTTTGCAGTTTTTGGCCAGGGCTGGGATTGAACGCACCACCTCTGGCATATAGGGCCAGCGCCCTACTACTTTTGTGCCACAGGCACCACCCCACACATTGACTTTTTGCATTCCCTCTGCCTAAGATGACTTTTCTCTTGAGTCCAAATGTCAAAATCTTGCTCATATTTCAACAGTGGAAATAAAGGACACTTCTTAGCTCCTGCTAAGGAAATGTGACTTCATTTAGTCTTCCTACACCCCACCCCAATGACAGTGGGAATCCCCATTTTTAATAAGTAAAGAAGTGAACTGTGATAATATGCGGCTAAGTCTAATCTTCAACAATAAACTTAAACCATAAACATTTATTGAGCAATTGTGTGAATCACATTTTGAAGGTTACAAAAATTTTTGTTCTTCTAAGGGTTCAGTGACATTAATTTTCAACTTGCTACAGGAAGAAAAAAATCACACATCTCAGGGAACTCTAAAAAGTTTTCTTTGGGTTCAATAAAATTAAAAAAGAAGAAAAAAAGCTAAAGCTAATGAGGCAGGGACAGAGACTGAGATAAAACTGTGCTGAAATCAAACCAGGCTCTAAGATGCAGGAAGAGAGAGATAAGAAAGAACTCAGAATTAAAGTACCAGATGAGGCGAGAATTAGTGATCTAGTCGTAGATTTCTGGTTTAAGCATCTGTGTATCTGGTGCTATAATCACTATAGGTAATAATATAAAAGGACTGAGCTTTATAAGATTGATAAGAGTTTGAAACTGGACACATTGAATTTGAGGGGGTCACAAAACACCCTAAAATATTTAAGCCTTTTAATGAGGTCCAAGACTTAAGGTGAGGAGCTGGGTACAATGTCTCACGCCTATAATCCTAGCACTCTGGGAGGCTGAGGGAGGATTGCTTGAGTTCAGAAGTTTGAGCCCAGTCTGAGCAAGAGAAAGAATGAGACTCCACTAGTACAGAAAGGAAAGAACTCAGCCGGGCATCCTGGCATGTGCCCGTTCCAGCTACAGGGGAGGTGGTGGAGGCAGGAGGATCACATGAGCCCCCAGCTACAATGATGCCACTGAACTCTACCCTGGGTGACAGGGCAAAACTCTGTCTTCAAGAAAAAGAAAACAAAAAGGACTTATAGTGGGAGATCTGCTATACGTGTATCTTTTCAAGGTGTGTTTATGAGTGACGTGTCCATCCCGAGGAAATAGAACCACACTAGAGAAGGAGACAAAATGGTTTCTCAAAACCTTTATAAAATATAACTATTTGTGAGACAAGAAGAGCCAGCAATGGAGACTACAGAACAGAAAGTCCTATAAGGAAGAAGAGAAGATACATGGAAAATGTCATTCACTTAGCTTGTATTTGCTGTGTGCTCAATGTGGGGCCCCGCTGGGTACAGAGGACAGGACAGACAGGATAGGGCCTGTAGTAAGTGCCCATGGGCCTGATACATCGATGCTCATTGCTGACCTGGGAAAGCATTTACAGCTACAGATTATAGCAAAATAAACAATGAGTTGGTGCTAAGAAACACTGACAGCTTTTTTTCCTGAAGAGAGTGTGAGAGCAGCAGTTAGAGGTGAACATAGGGCCTGGGACGGGTTTTGCTACAGCAAAAAGAGCTTTTAAGGAGTGAACAGAGGAAAAAAAAAAAAAAACAGAAAGAGAGAAAAAGAGAAGAGGCAGAGAGAATATGAGTAGGAGTAATTCAGGGTGGAGGGGCTTCCCCACGTACTTTGAAAGGAGGAAAGGCAGTCTATGACTGACTAAGAATACAAGTAGATGCCGGTATGAAGCAGAACTGGTGGACATCTCTGATGGCCTGTATTTTCTCAGTCGTAGAAGAGAAATGGTCATCTTCTGAAAGGGATAGGGCTGTGTCGATACAGAAAGCTTGGAAGACAGCTGGTGACATACCCCTGTTCGGCATGGGAGAGGAAGCAGACAGGAAACAAACAGGTGCTTTGTTCAGCAACCATTACTGCGTAGAAGGCTAGAGACCTGAATTTACAGTGTCACCAATACACAAAGCTGTCAATCTATGTGTCCACCTCTCTTGCAAAGGGTCATACATAAGCACACACTTCAACATGTGTGTTAGTTTAGCCCATATTCAATAAGTAGCATCTAAAAATCATGCTAGGCATTTACTTGCAAATCATTAAAAAAATAACTTAATATACTTGGTAAGACCATTACCCTAACTCTACCACCACCCTCAGGAGGGTGTTTATCAGACTGTTAGCAAATGAATAACTGAAAAAGATGAGCTTCCATGTTAGAGAAGTTTGGGTACTTCAGGTAAGAAATGGCATGAACAGATTTGTGTGTAGTACTACATATTCATGCTAATAAGTGAAAATAACTAAATCTACATTTTAAAAATCTAGCATAAATTCATAACTTGCACTGAAATAAGTCATATGTAAATTACAAGAATCCATTCACCACCACTAACCTATTAAAACCACTGCCTCATGTCAGTGCGAATGCGTACACAGTCTCTAGGTCATCGCTTTCTGAGGGTTCAGCATCTGTGGATTCAACCAACCATGGTCTGAAATATGGGGGAAATGTGGAAGGCTGCATCTATACTGAACATATACAGACTTCTTTATGTCATGATGACTCAAAGAACACAGTATAACCATATCCACAGAATTTAAATTATATTCAATGTCACATGTTTTTAGCTTAAGCTTGTACCTCTTTGTCAAATGCCCTAAGACTATAACTTAGTCAAATCCCTAACTCATCGTCAAGAATTTCTAAGAAGAGATCAGCTTAGATATAATTTATCTCCTAATAAATCTTTGGCCCTCATCAGAAGATCCGTTTTTTAAAAGAATACAAAACAAAACCATATGGCTCATAAATAGCAGCCAACAAACCTTCCCTTCACATGGAATGCAAGTCACCCTACGCCCAAAATGACTTTCCAGTCCTCTGTCTACCACTGCTTCTCCCTCCACGAAACCCTTCTAAACACCACCTTGACGTTGATTTTTTTCTTTACCCTGACACTCCCGCACCTACCACCATTACTCCCCACCTCTCATGAAGAACACGTGGAATGGGGAGGTTAAAACCCATTCTGGGCTCTGGCACAGACAGAGGCCCTGCTGCAGCCTGAATCCCAGCAATTACACGGTTCTCAAGCCACAGACCACTGTTTCTTTGCATTATGTATTTCTTGAATTTTGCTCACTCCAAAATGATGCCATGTAAGAACATAACCTGGCAGACCATTTGTTGTTTACTTTTGTTTTATAAACACCAGAAGATGTCAACTAAACATATATAATTAAAGAAACATTTTAAAGATTCATCATGTATTTTTTAATTGATATTCCATTATCTCACTTCCAGATACTGGCTACCCATATACTGAATGCTATTCTGCCTGACGACCATACACTATTATAAAGTCATTTAATGAAATATAACTTCAATGGGAAAATATAGAATATGTACTGGCATTAGTAGATGCTGTGTGATTATTTAGGTATGGTTTCAGGAAGGCACCAGCGGAGCAACTCTGAAACTCACAGATGAATCAAAAGATATCTGCCTCTTTCACTCATATAATTAACACTATTTCTGAAATAAGTTTGAGTCTGGTTCCCATCACAAATGATCCGAGTAAATAAAACACAGCCACATTGTCGCCTAGAACTTAAGAAAAATCATATCATAAAAAATGTTATCCACAAGAAAAGTCCATTTTAAAATATGTCAAAATGAAACATTGGAGGAAAATACACAACCTAAGTTAGAAACCAAATAGCAACTGGAAACTAAATACAGAGTGCTATTTTCTTCACCTTTCACTTTGAACAGCCTGAGATCTCATAGAGATTTTTAGTAGAAAAGAAAACTTAGTGCCGTGATTCACCATTCCGTGTTGCCAAGAGTAGTGTTCACTGCCCCACTTTCCTTCTCGAGGCAACCCCCTCTGACTGATATCAAGAGCCTATACTACCTGATGAACTACTAGAAGTACCATTTCCATTAGTACTTTCTAAACTAAAATTATTCAGTAAAAAGATCTCCAAAATTTAGATTTAAATCTGGAATTTCCCAAGTCCTTGTGTTCTTAAAGGCTTTTCACAGATCTGTGAGCCACGTCTGCCAAGTCCAACGCTGGTATTAGTAGCCTATTGTCACGTGGCACATAGTAAGCACTGCACAATGTTAACTACTACTATTATTACTGCCACTGCAATGTACAGACTCCTCCCAACTGAAGTCTGATAAGCAATAAAGACAAACATCCACACCTGGATAAAATTTATCTTTAGGATGAGCCTATTTTATTCAAGCAAAGATCGGGAAAAATACAATGTGAAACAGTCTCTAATTATTTCTGTTCTATTAATCAAACACACAACTGACGCTGTAAAAGGCATAAGTCTATTCTGACCTATACATCAGTTCTAAATTTCTCTTTTGGAAAATGCATTAGCAATAAACGTAATTGTATAAAGGCACACATTTATTGGGTAACTTCTTTCTCTCTCAGTTCTGTGATAGAGAACATTTAGGAATATCACAAAGCATGAATTCTGTGTGTATGCTCTAGAAGTTCGCCATCCCACTTGCTAATACATGTTTTGTGTGATCTAGGACCATGTCTTTACTTGGATAGTGAAAAAAAGAGCAGAATAAGAGGCCTGACCTTGACGCTCACAAATTGTTAGAACTGAAGTAGCTGGAGCAGAATACAGGGTATTCTAGGAACATGCAGAGTATGGGTGGAGTACACCAAGGAAGAGTCCATAACTGACCAAAGAGAAATACAAACACTATGCAGGGTCAGGAAATACTCTTGGATGAAACAGGTTCATATCAAGTTCAGATCAGCTTTCAAATACTAGACACTGGAACTAAGATATGCACCACACATTGTTCTAAGCACTCTACAAGAATTATCAAGTTTCATCCCCATAACAGCTCTGAGAAGTGATAGTATTATCCCAATTTAGCCTATCAGGAAACTGAGACACAGAGGCATTAAATAACCTACCCCGGGTCACCCAGCTAGTAAGCAGCAGAACTGGGATCTGACTCCACCTTAGCTGCAGCCTTCATTACCTTCACCACTGCACTACACTACCCAGGACTCTGAAGACACAGGCAAAAAACGTGCACGTACATGAAGGGCTAGAGAATGGAACAGAATGAAGCGGAATGGAATGGAACACTGTGTAAAACACAGACATATAAAAGCTGACTGGCAGCAGAAATGTCTAGAATCAAGAAAAGCCACATCTGCCAAGCTCCAAAGCTGGTTTTAACATTAGAAACAGTATTTACTCCATTACATGCTCAATGCTTATTGATAATGAAAAGAGCGAACGCCTACAAAAACAAGGAAAAAATTAATATTTATAAGTAACTGTCTTTAAAAAAAAAAAAAAGGAATATGCCTGGCTAGACAGACTGACAGATACAAAAGAAGTTTAATAAAAGGATATAAATTGAATCCTTCTGTCTCAGGGTTTTGTTTTTTTTTTTTTTTTCATTTTGTTGATGGATACTGAAGTAAACCCATTATAGGAAAATTACTTTTCTAGATGTAGGAAATAAAAATTAAATAAGAAACTGTGCTTGTCATCAAGGGATGCCCTTTGTAAGATTATGTATATCTGATTCTGAGGCATCTGATGACTATTTTGGAAACAGTATTTACTCAACATCTTAATGACGTTTCTCTAAATGCTTCTAAATACAATTTTTGCTCTTCAAGTTTTCAGCATATATCATCTAACTTTCGTATCTTAATTTCCTCCCTACCTAAAGGAGGACCATAGGTTTTCCCATTAGTGAAAAAAAACTGGAAGCAAAATCAAGTAACAGCCTCATTCATCTGTTCAATTCTTTCAACCTCCAATTCTCCTGTTATCTGCAACACTGCCACTCAGATTAGGGAAATGTTAAAGAATCGTCTGGAAAGGGAGAACAAGGGCAGAAAAATCTGCTTCTCTTACTCAACTGATGGAGTTTTACCAAAAAACTTGAGTTTCAAATAAAATAACCAAGTTTTAATTAGTTCCAGGTGGAAATGCCCCAAATGACACTGATTACAGTGTTAATCATTCTTGGAGCTCCTGAAATCCCAGGAAGAGGAAGATTTTTCACCGGAAGAAATGAAAATGTTTTACTTTTGAAATCTTAACTATGCTGCCCTGTGGTCATTTATATTCAATTGAGTAATTTGCTCACAATCTGAGCAAAAATCACTCAAAAATATCTTGTTACTTTCATGGATTTCCCAAATATGAAGTACTTAGTTATTACTGCACGTGAACTCTTTTTTTTAAGCCTTGTCACTAACCTCTCTTGTTTTAAGGCTCATCTTTCTGTCACCTGGTTTGAGAGTGAACTGCAGAACTGTCACACTACAGGGATCGAAGAGCTCACAAATCCAGCATGCAGGAGTTAACCATATGAGCATTTAGTGCTCTTGATCTTTGTTCTAAAAAAATACGCACAATAAGGTCTTCTGAAATAACATCTTAACTCGTCAATGAATACGGAGGGGATTATTTCATCCACATACACAGGACCTGAAATAAGACTGGCTTGTTATGTCTTAAAGTATCCCTCACAGGAAGATGATTAATGTTGTGTATTGTAGTCTTCAGTTTAAAATAAAAAATTAATTTGCGTAATTCAAAAAGATAGATAACTGGATTTTTTCTTTTTTACAGAATCATTAACTAGAACATGCAGTTCTTTCAACAATACTTCACAACAACTCACTGGGAATACTACCCATTCTAATAAAAAGGGCAGCCTGTTGAAGCTTACTTCTCTCATCTCCCAATTTAACTTGTTCTAGACCAGTGGTTCTCAACCTTCCTAATGCCATGATGTATTTTCATTGTTACAAAGGGGTCACAACCCACAGTTTGAGAACCACTGTTCTAGACAGTCTAAGGACCCACCGTTCAAAAAGACAAAGATCTAAATCACTTCCAAGTCAAATGAGGAAAAAAAGTCAAAAATCATCAGGGAAATGCAAATTAAACCCACTATGAGATACCATCTTTACTCTTGTCAGAAAGGCCATTATTAAAAAGACAAAGAACAACAGATGGTGGCATGGAGGCAGAGAGAAAGGAACTCTCATACACTGGGGGGTGGAGGGGTGCTGCAAATTACTGCAGCTTCTATGGAAAACATTATGGAGATTCCCAAAAAAAATAAACCATCTGACCCAGCAATTCCACTGCTGGGTCTCTGCCCAAAAGAAAAGTCATTTTATTAAAAGGACACCTGCACCTGAGTGTTTATCGCAGCACAATTCACAACTGCAAAACTATGGGATAAACCTAAGCACTCACCAATGCATGAGTAGATAAGGAAAATATGGTATATGTATACTATGGAGTACTACTTGGCCATAAAAAGGAATGAAATAATGTCTTTTACAGCAACCTGGATGGAACTAGAGACATTATCCTAAGTGAAGTGTCTCAAGAATAGAAAAACAAACACCACATACACTGGCTAATAATTAGGAGCTAAATGATGGGTACACACAGGCATGAAGAGTTCTAAAGAACACTGGAAAGCAAGAAGGGAAGGGAGGAGGGGAAATAGTATCTATTGGGTGCAATGAACACTGTTCTGCTGATGGGCACACTAACAGCCCAACTTAAGCCTTATACGAGGTATCCATGTAACTAAAAGATTTTTACTCCCTTAATATTTAGAAATAAAATTACTTCCAGATCTGCCTCTGATAATCCAAAATTGTTGCATTAATGAACTAATAACATGATAAAGCAACAGCAACCTATGTTGACATACTCATCTATTAACATAGCTGTGAAAAGAAGGGTGGTCATCTCTAAAGAAAAAGTCAATGCAGAATGATAGCATGAGCAAAAATTTTTCAGACTTAATCTCATCAGTGAATAATTAGATGAACTTAAGATGATTTGGAGGGGGGAGACAGACTGAAGAGATAGAATTATATTGTCTTCCACTTTGTGTATTAAAATAAGGAACTTATAAAACTTAAACACACATACACGTGCACACACCCTTCAACTACCAATAGCAACTAACCTCCCTGTTCCATTTTTCACATGGCTAGGGTTCATACAACTGAAATGTTGTATTCAGTTCTTCTTTATTTTTTTCTATTTTTGGTAAGAGACAGGGTCTCTGTTGCCCAAGCTGGAGTGTGGTGTCATGATCAGAGCTCACTGCAGCCCCAAACTCCAAGGCTCAGACGATCCTCCTGCCTCAGCCTCCTGAGTAGGACCAGAAGCACACATCACAATACCTAGTTGTGTTTTGTTCTTGGTTTGTTTTGTTTTTGTAGACATGGAGCCTCCCCATATTGTCAGACTGGTCACCAACTCCTGCCTTTAAGTGATCCTTCTGCCCCAAAATATCAGGGTTACAGACATGATCCACCATGACCCACCCAGTTTTGATTAAAGGAAAATAAACAAACAAACAAAAAAAAACTATTTTCACTCTAACTTAGGATAACTTCTTTGGAATTTTTGTCTATTTGATCTCCTCATTCACAGTTTAGGAGGAACTCATTCTATGTGTAACATCTGATCAAAATATCTCTGGCCACATTTTTAAATAAATATCTATGTCAGTGGTTCTCAACCTTCCTAATGCCATGACTCTTTTATACAGTTCCTCATGTTGTGGTGACTCCCAATCATAAAATTATTTTCATTGCTAATTCATGAAGTATGCTTGGGTGTCTTCACAACATGAGGAACTGTATTAAAGGGTCTTGGCATTAGGAAGGTTGAGAATCACTGGTCTATATGAAAATTCTGTTACAGAAAATGATTATGCTATAATATCATTGTAGGAATGTGTCCTTCTATTTCATGTCCTCTAATGACTATTAATTTTATAGCCTAATTTCTAATTTATATGCATATGCCATATTTTTCATAATAAAAGCATAAGGAAAAAAAATTTTTTTTCTTTTGAAACAGGGTCTTACTCTGTCAACCAGGCCAGAGTGCAGTGATATCATCATAGCTCACTGCAACCTCAAAGTCCTGGGCTCAACTGATCTTTCTGCCTAAGCTTCCTGAGTAACTAGGACTACAGGCATGCACCGCCATGCCTAATTTTTCTATTTTTTATAGAGACAGGGTCTTGCTCTTGCTCAGGCTGGTCTTGAACTCTAGGCCTCAAGCAGTCCCCCTGCGGTGGCCTTCCGACATGCTAAAATCACAGTGTGAGCCACCACACCAAGCCAAGAAATTCTTGTCAAGCAAAATTTAGGAGTTATATACAAGTATAAAACAATTCTACTATTTGGAGATCATTTTAAATTACTTGGTGCATTTACTTTCATTTCTCCTATGATTCCCAAACAGGTCTGTAAAGAACATTCTGGCAGATGTTAATATTAATAAGATGTTAAGTGTTTTGTGGTATAAAATGGTACCAAAAGGTTTAAACAAAATTACCAAATTATTTTTTATAGCATTTCTCAGAAACTATAATGTGCTAACATTTACTATGATTTTTTAAACAATAAAAAACAACTTGAGAAACAAGTCATATTAAATCTAGGTAGCAAGCAACTTCCCAAAAGTATTTCCCACTTAAAATACTTTCCTTGTTCATCTATTAGTGCCCAATTTGTAGGTTGTATATGACACAGAAAGTATGTTACATCAGATGAATATTTCCGTTTAATTAAATGTTTTCTCCATGGTTTTAAAGCTATAATTTACTATATTTAAATTGCCCCAGTTGACTTAATGTTTTCCAAATTCCATTAGCATCATATGCAAATCTTATTACACTTCTCTGACTATTCATTAGGATGAAGTGCTAACCGTTTACAGAAAATGTTACTTATCTTCCTTAGATCAGATTTTGATTTTTCTGTTCTCCATATTTATTACCTTCTACTTCATTCCTTTCTGACCTTAACCCTTTTCTGAAATCTAAGAAAGTTCTTCAAGTTTGTTCTTTACATAATGACATCCTTCGTTTTTTCAAATTATGAATTCTCTCTTGCCTCCTCTGAAGATGTCAATCCCTCTCTCTATTTTTGGGTTCCTTGCAATCTTTCCTAATTTATATTAAAATAGGCTTTTTAAAAATCTCTGTGAAGTTCATGGCGACAATTCCTAAGTATCATATCTTCTACCTTCTGTTATGCTAACTGTTTTTATAAACGTTCTTCTAGTTACTGTATTTCCAAAAATGTATTTTTCTCTTGCACCTTTAGAGTGACAAGCCCTTAGTCACTTAGAAGTATTTTTTAATAGGTCCCAAACTTGCCATTACTTCTTCCTGTAATGATGATCGTGCTCTCCATCAAACAGAAGGTTTGACCCAGCTCAATATGCCCTGGGAACATTATAGAAATTTTCATTTGCAATGGCTATTGCAGAAACGTAGGTCGATATGAAGAGTTAGAAGCCCTGACTCTCCGTGACTGTGAGGTATTAATCCAAAGCTGGTCTTTGGGACTGCAAAGGAACTTCTTTCTTACACATTGCTCATCTTCAAAAGGAACACTCAAAGATTAAATAAAACACCTACCATTCAGTTCTCTGTCCCCTTCTGGAGCCTTTTACCTAAGGAGACCCCTTCCTTTCTGGATGCAGTAGTCAGCCCCTCCTCCCTCAGCCCTGCAGGCTCTTGCTTCTTTCTATGACACACGGCTTCTGAACGGATGCAGACAGACGTAAAAAGAGAACGGACACATATGGAACAGGAGATCGGAAGGAGCCACAAGTGATGGTAATACTAGAGCTTCCTCAGAAAAACAGCACCCTTGCAGACGGAGGGCTATCCAGTTCTCTAGCTGTTTAAACATCATGGATCTCTGACCAAGCAGCAGAAAAACAAAACAAAACAAAAAAGGCTACATTTCCTCCAGACTCTCTCTGCCTTACCTGTTTCATGAACCAGTCCATTGTTTTCCTCAGTCCAGTTCCTTATAGATGAAAGAAATGTAACACAATTTCTACCAATTTAATTATCAGTCTTTTTTTCCCTCTACAACTGTGTGTTTGGGTTTTGGTGTGTGTATCCCTCGTCCCCACCCCATCCCTGCCTTTCTGGTCTTTTAGCAGAAAATTAGAAAAGGATATATAAGCAACTTCACCCAAATGCTATTTTTCTGAGTTTTATTTATTTTCAATTGACAAGTAATAATTGTATATATTTATAGTACACAATGTGATATTTGGATACATGTTTATAGAATTAGGCCTCATTTGAAATGTAAGTTAAATCTGATTATTTCACTGTCCAATACAAGAACTCACTTGATCTATTCATAACTTTATTTATTTTAAATGAATTTATTAATGCTGAAAAGAACACCACACAGTAGACCAGAAGGCGCCGTTTATGTAGAAGTCACAAATACCACCAGTGGCAGCAACGCACCCTCCTTCTCTCCAGTGGTAGCTGGCGCCGGGAGACCTGAGAAGCAGGCTTTCCCATTAGTTGAAGTTGAAGGTGATTAACAGAGAATAAGCACTGCCCTCTGTCTTCTGGGTTTTATTATTCATATAGTTTTTGTTAAGTACCTGGCAGTGTTTTCATATTTTCTATCACTCTAGACCACACAGGCAGACTCAGCTCGCTGGCTTACCCCTGATGAGCATCACGATGGTTGCAAGTTTAAAGTCCTCGGCCCCCGTCCAAGTCTCTTAAATAATACCAAGTAGAATTTCTGTGCATAATTCACTTTTATATCCCATACATCTGGCTGACTCAAAAGAAAGAAAAGCAGGAAAATAAGTAAGAGAAATTACAGATAAATATGCTATTATAAAAGAGATGGTTAGAGTTTTTCTGAAGGTCTATGCTAGACACATTTTAATGACAATACACCTCCCAAAAGATTAGGACACAACTGCACCTTAAGCAATTGCTGCACAGTCCAAGAAACACACATTTAAATCCTGGCTCTAGAATTTAATAGCTATGTGACTCTGAACAAGATAATTAACCTCTCTATCTGATTTCTCTTTTGTCAAATGAAGATATTAATAGTGCTTGCTTCGTCAGATAGTTATCAGACATAAAAATGCCAGATAAAGTAAGTCACATTTTAACTGTAGGATAAATGCTCTGTAAATATCTGGTGTTATTATCCTCTCCATGTACTTTAAAATAAAATGCTTAATCTCAACACGAATAAAATGCTCAATTATTTTAACATAATTCCACTCAAAAAGATGAAGAGATCTCTTTGGTAATCACCCAGAACAGTTTGCTTCCAAATTTATTCATTTGTTTACAAATTTATTTTCACACCTAGATTATTAGAGTCTGTACCATCCGATACATGGCAGGCATATGCAGAGATAAAGGAAGGTGAATCCTTTGTTCTTGTAGATTGTATTTTAGTTTAAGACAGGAAAAATTGAACAGACTACAGAAGGGAAAGCAAACTACTGACACTTTAGAAAACAGAACCTAAAAATTCAAAAGCTTAGCCTACTAGAGCAAAGGTTCTCAATAGGATCACCTACAGGTGGCCTTTTTGAAAATAAATTATCACATATTTGGCTTGCACAATTATTACTTGCTTTTCAAGGGCTGAGAATAGACTAGCTGTATTTACAGCAATACATAATGAGAAAGTCCAAAGAAGGAATTTTCATGGGTCCCGCATGACTTCTGAATGAATGGCTAGAGACTCATGAGGGTGAAAAAATATGTTTATAATTATCCGAATCTAGAATCTCACTGCATTTTACATACAAACATGTAGTATTTATCAAAAGATTTGAAATATACAATATATTTTCCAACAAGGCAATAACTGCACAAACCTAAGAGTTTGTTTGGTTCTGAGCCTTGTCACCAGATCAAAACTTGCACCCACAACCTCAGTGCCTCTTGTCTGTGAGCCACTGATAGGACAAACCTTCCTGAGCCTGCATCTGTAGCCGTGGCATTCACAGTGATGGTACGCCTAAGTCCAAGAATGTAACTACTTCATTACTCCCAGTATGGTCGCGTCTGCACATGTCCATACTGACATTTGTGTTATTTTTGAAAACATACTTGTTACATGCTTTTAAAAAAAAAAAATCATTTTCACACATAATTTTTCCTATATAGTACTGTAGGATTACAGTAGAGCATTCTGTCAACTTTTTATCATTTCAGGATACTAACGGACTGTGATTTAATAATAGATGAGGCACCTTAGGGTCTGAAGGAATAGAACCAGCAGGAACAGAAAGCTTCATAGTCGACTCAACTGTATGAAGGCAGCCTAGAGGAAATGCAAATACTTCAAACAGTTACTTTCCTTCACCCACAGACTGAAAAGGAAAGATTAAGTTAAATCTGCAGTCAGGACATGCAGGTTAAGCACTGGGAACATCATCCTGAAGAAAAAGATCAGGTAGTTCTGATCCATATTTCTAAACCATTTAAGTGGAACAATTTGGGTTTTTTTTTAATGTTTATCTTAAAATTTCTTTTTTTTCTCTCTCTCTGAGGCAAAGTCTCACTCTGTCACCCTGGGTAGAACGCTGTGGTACATCATAGCTCACAGAAACCTGAACTCCTGGGTTCCAGAGATCCTCTCGCCTTAGTCTCCCAAGCAGCTGCAACTATAGGCACCTGCCACAATACCCAGCTAGTTTTTTTATTTTTAGTAGAGATGGAGCCTTGCTCTTGCTCAGGCTGATCTCGAACTCCTGAGCTCAGGCAATCCACCCGTCTCTTCCTCCTAGAGTGCTAGGATTACAGTGCACTCTATTACTGCATCTGGCCTATTTTTAAATTTCAACATGTTGAATTCATACAGGAGTCTGTCTTCAGTAACAGCTTTAGTGCTTTTACAGTGATTTGGGGAAACTGAGGGTAGAATATGAAATATACTCAGAGAGCGTCTGAGGTGTGATGGTGGCGAGTGCTGCTAGTCTAACCATGACTCCCCTCTCCCCCTCTCAGAAAGAATAAAAGAAACAAAAACAACACAGAAAACAGCAAAGCTTATTTTTAATATCTCTTAATCCAAATGCAATAAAAGTTACTTTATAAATTCATTATCATGAAGTCATTACATAAAGGATAACATATATTAATTATATATTATACAATAATATAATAAACTATATAGTTTCCATGTACATTCTCACCACAGAAATGTAAAACTGCTTGCATCAAAAATCTTAATGTGGGGATAAAAAGTCATCCAAACTTTGTTATTCACTACAAAGTAAAATTCAGTTAAATAATTTGTACTCTTGGCTTTACAACTGAATACAGCAATCCAACAAATAAAAATCTCTGTAAGTGACAGGCTCACGTATCTGATAGTTCTACAGCTTCAGTTTCAAATTGGCATGAACCTTCTTAAAGAAACTTTTTATTTTACTCCAAGAACACCATGCTATGAAAAAGTTGGTAAACAACTTGTCCTTTTCTTAAGTAATAAACAAGATTTTCTTGTTTTAATTAATCAAAGATATATTAAGTCAGTATTTTTGACCAGGATAATATAATTAGCAATACCAGTGTGGGTTTGCAGGTCCCCTGTAGTCTGAAAACTCCAGACTAAGGACCACAAATCCACAGTAAATTAGATTACAAAAACATAAAATATGGCTATCAAGAGCAAACCAAGTTTTCACAAACAGACTTTCAATTTTAAACCACCTAATATGTCTTTGTCTAAATGCTAGAATTTTTCTTGTAGCTAGAATTCCACACATGGTCTCCATATCCCCAAAGAAACGTCCTTTCCAGATGAGTTCCAAAGAACAGCACTACGTTTCTTCGAAGTCAGCAAGCTATTTATAAAAACTACAGTAGCCCCCAAGGGAAGATCAATTGGCGAGTATAAAATTACTTTATATATAGTCCAGTAGTTGCTCTTTTTTTTTTAAGGAGGAGAAATGAGACAATGATGATCAAAAGATAAGATACATGAAATGTGATGATTTTAATGTGGGTGTTTGGCATTACAAGAAGAAAACACCACTGATTAATTTTCATGAGCCTATAAAACACTGTACTTGAGCCCCCTACTGAACTGGCGAGTCTACAAATGTAAAAAAAAAAAATCACTGTTGTATCTTTGTCCTCGTGACTGCCACTTGCAACTAGAAAAGGCCACACCTCACTATAAATATATCTTATTTTTAATAAGATCAAAATATAGCTTATCAATTTATATAGGTTCTTTGATATACAGAAATGATTTATGTTAAATATATGCTAACATTTCCATCATTGCTTAAAATTAGACAAATTTTCCATCATTGCTTAAAATTACACAAAGTAATGTCTATATGGGAATGTACTTTTTCCTATCTAAGCAGTTTAACTGAATAACTTCTCTTCCAAATGTTCACTTAAATCACAGATTATATTCAAAATCATGTTCACTTGATGTGGCCTAACACATCCTATAAGAATGGGGGCTGGTCATTAAAAACCAAGACAGCCATGCCAATGTGTCCCTGGTGAACATTCCCCCTCCCTATACTTCATCAACCTACAATAACCATATTCAGTTTGTATTTGTAAGAAAATACTAATTGCACTGAATACAAATAGGTAAGAAAGGGAAATGTGTTCAGCTTTAGTGCAAGTTACATGAATAACCTCTATTTTCACCATCTGGTTCCACTCTACATGAACACTGCTCCTTGGGGACTTATATTCATGCAACACACATTCATTGATAACATCCTGTGAGCCTACAGTATGCCAGGCACTGAGGATGAGGAGTTGTAAGGACACGCTCACAGAGTTCACAGACAGGGTGTAACCCAGCTAGAGAAAGAAAACGCACACGTATCTGCACATTTGTGATTATTTTATTTGTATAGTGCTTACTATGTGCCGTCCACTAAATCTAACACACTTATAATAATCTCAACTGACTCACTTATATTTATATGCATATATATGTACAAAAATTCAAGTGACCATTCAATAATGAAAGAATAGAAAATAGCAAAAGAATAACTATTACAAGGTAAAATACGATTAATAGCTATATTAGTGAGAGGTATGTATTTAAAGAACATCAGTTACTGGATTATGGGGAAAATTAATCAAGAAAATTACAGTAGAAGAAAACTAATTTCATAGCAAAGATAGAAGACATATCCTAATACTTTCCCAAATAGTGAATACTCCCCCAAACTCCCATTGTCACTGAATACTGTCCTTTTAATTTAAAATACATTGTCTATATTAATATACCACAAAATTTGCATCAGAACTATACTTTTAAATGTGTAATGTAAAGAAATTGAGGTTATAATATTTTTCAATTCTAAAATCTAGCAAGTCAAAAATCATCCAAAATTACCTTCTTTATCAGACCTTCATGGAAAGCAATAAACTTGTTTGACAGACTCAATTTCAATTTTTCTTATCAAAATTACTTACATTTGAAAATTGATATATCCCTCTGGGAAGATGTTCACTTCCATGGATTGACTGATAAAATTTACAGACTCTATTGGTTTATCAATGGGGCTTCCACGATGCTAACTAATCCTTATAAGCTTTTACCATTCTTACCCTACCCTTTTTCAGCAGGAAAACATTTATATAACATTCTTTAATTTAGACAAAAATGTCGGGCGGTGCCTGTGGCTCAAAGAGGTAGGGCACCAGTCCCATATGCCAGAGGTGGTAGGTTCAAACCCAGCCCCAGCCAAATACGCCAAAAAAAGAAAAAAAATTTGGACAAAAATGTGTGGATTTTTACCAGAAATAGAAGCAGCTATCTAATAAATATTTAGTGAGCACCTTCTGTAAGCAGTAAGCATTTAAACAACACCAGTCACTGCACTGGCCACAGCCAAATAAGTAAAGCTATTTATATCGCCCTCACAGGAAATGGAAGATAAAATAAAAGCAAGCATATTCCAAGAAGGAAGAAAAAGAACCCAAGGGGAGGGGGAGAGAAAGAGAGAGTGAGAAATTAAGACATAACTTTAAATACATTTGGAGCAGGTTTCAAAGAAAATGGTGGGGGTGAGGAGAGAGCAAGCTTAACCACAGGTGGAGGGATTGGTCTTGGACAGGACTGGTACCCAGAAACGCCAGGGACCATGAACATGAGGACCACAGATTCACACATAGGATGAAGGATAGAATGTGGATGGGAAAAGATTTTCTTTATATTCTTAGGAACCTCTAGCTGAAATTTAGAATTTCTTTTATGAATATAGGCAACAAATCAGGGTGCTATTGCCAATACCTGTGACCTTGACACCAATGTAAACCGCACACACTTTTGTATCTTATCTCAGCTGTTACAGATATCTTAAAATACTGTTGACGTTACTAAATACTTTGAAATTAAGGAAGTCATGTGACCTGTCACTACAGCTTATTGTTTCACACATAATAAAGACATACAGATTATTAAATCACAATTGTGTTTTTGTATTTTGAAAACTGTATTTCATTCACCAGTTTCCCCATATTATGATTTTTTTTTCATTTAATAATTATATTGAGGAGGCAGTCCCGGAGATTTCCTCGGCTGCAAAAGGGATCTCTAGCACAAAAAAGGAAGGGCCCCTGCTCCGAAGCATGAGGGGAAAGATTACCAAAAGGGGGGGGGGTAGGAAGGATTATGTTGCCATCTCCCTGCACTGTCTCAACTCTTTAGTCAAAATCCATGGCACACAAGAGGCCCTGTGTCCGAGGTGCCCTGTGAGATGGGAGGAATGGCGCGGCAAGAACTCAGAAGAGAAAGAAGCCAAATGACAACCTCCAAGTGCCACAGGTTTTGACTGAAGGGTTGGAACGGAGTGAAAATACAACCTATCTTAGGACAGGCAACAACAGCTGGTCTGGAAATCCACGGACCACCAGCCTCTCAGTGCTTTCCTCCCCAGCCCTCCCTCGCTTCTCTTCCCATACCCTTCGGTGCTCTGTCTAGGGCAGCTCACAGAACTAGAACACCCCCCCAAAAAAATATTCCCTCCTACTTTATTATGCCCCACTAAACCTGATCACCAGCCCGCAGCTGCACCCAGACCTCTCGCTGGCCTTCCTCCTACCTGGCCAGACAGGCTGCACCACCTGGGACCACCCCCCACCCCTTTCCTTGCTAGACCTCATCTCCTCCTCAACTCACACACAGCACTGCAGGAGTTGCCCCTCTCCTGTATCTCTCTACCAGATCATACCTAAGCTGCATTCATTTTCATTTTTAAAAAGCAAAATCAAAACCAAAAAATTCTTTTGACCTCATTTCCTACTCCAGCTGCCCCTCTTCTCTCAGCTCCTTTCTTCCTCCGTAAACTGCTGCTGCTTGCTGCCAGAACTGCTTTCCCCCAGTCTCGCCCTCTGTTGAAACCAGTGCAACCAGGCCTTCTCCCGCAACACTCAAGCCTGCTTTCGTCAAGGTCACCACTTGACTCTCCATGTGGCTGGACTTAAAACAGGATTTCACTGAGGTTATCAATTCCTTCTCCCAGAAACACTTCATCACACGCTGCCAAGACACACACGCACTCCTGATTTCCCTTCCCCCTCACTTTTTCCTATTCTCCTTGCTGGTCCCCCATCTTTTTCCCAATTTCCAAGCCTTGGCACACTCTGGGGTTGGTCTTCACAGCGCTCTTCTTCTCTACACTCACTGGCCAAATGGTCTGGTCCCATCCAGAGGCTTTAGGTAAAACCTATATGCTAATGAAATTCAAATTTTTATCTCCAGCCAAGTTCCTCCCTGAACTTTGATTTTAACTGACATCTCAGTGTGGCTAAAAGTGACCTCCTGCTTTCACCCAGGATTCACTTTCTTAATCTCCCTCAGTCCTGTAAATGGGAATTCCATCCTTTCCTCCCTAAAAACCCTTGGAATTGTTTTTATGCCGCCCTCTCAGGCATCTCCAACATCCAATTCAAATCCTTTTTGTTTACCCTTTAAAATATATCCTGAATCTTACCTTTTCTCACCAGCTCCACCCCGGCCACCCTGGGCCCACCTGGGGCTGTAGCAGTTGTCCACCCCTCCCCCAACATTCCCCCAAAGATCAGCCAGAACAATCTTTCTAAAGATGACCCATGATAATTCAGTTTTACTGATTAAAATATCATGATGACTTTCCATATTACTAAAGATAAAAAATAAGATCCTTAAGACTGTCTATGAGACCAAACATGATCTATCTGCCTGCTGTGCCTTTGAGGCCCTTCCTCTCTAGGCCCGGCACCTCCCTGCTGGTGTTCAAGTCCAGCAGTCCCACTGCTGCCTTGGGCCATCGCACTGGCTTGCTTCCCAGGATGGTCTTCTTCTAGCAAAAAATGAACTGCACCTCACAACTGGAAGATGAAAATCACTGTAGCCACTCATTCTTTACAATAACCTTTCCCTCCTTTTGGTACTTCTATGAAAGAAAAATTTCTCTCTTTGGGCACTTGGGGAATTAATTATAAAGAACTATTACATATGGCAGTCAACGACTTTAATTCCCTTCCTAAAAATGGCATTCGTAGATTCAGTAAAAGAGCTTAACTGAAATTTAGCTTCCATTTTCTTCCAATTCCTAATATAATCCTGAGATTATAGCAGCCAAGAATGACATTTATTTACCAATATTTCAAGTGTATTAAATCAGATATTTTTCATGTTTACTCCCATTATAATTTTTAGTCACTTTTTAACATACTTGAACGTTGGGGGGCCTAAGGCAGCCACACACGAACCCTTTCCCTTGCCTCTCCTCCCCCTCTCCTCCTAGGGCAAAGACACAAAGGATCTGGATAGCCCCACTCCACTGAGAAGTTTGTGCCAAAAGATCCTAACTTTCCAAGAAAGCTGTGGAATTTGCTCACCCTCTGGCCCCATATGAAAGGGGTCTCTAACTGCCCCTGGGTGCAGACGCCACTCTGCACTGCCCAGGTTAGTCACCCTTCTTTTGCAATGAACCTGGCCTGCACATCTCTTCTACACCCTCTCTCTGGATGTCATGGTTTACACCTTTCATTTCAGAAGTAACAAAGATTAACACAGATTCCTGGGAGAGGAGACAATTTTTCCACATTCCTTCCCCATAGAGCTGGGTCCTCTGACTGAAACAGAATTTCTTCTTAAGGACGCACGTAAATAAACTAGATACTAACATTTTTTGCTCATACCGAGACAAAATTTCAACTAAAACTGGTTTTGCAAAGTTAACACAGAAGATACAAATAAGGAGTAGAAACTTTAGGTTGTAACTGGAACAAACAGAAGTCCCTCTAAGTTTTCAAAGTAAATTTTTTAACTGGTTATTGTCTCACCTTCTCACCTTTTCTAACCTAGCCATGTATTCTGAACTGCCTTAAAATTAAACAACTCATACTGAACTGAAATTATTTTTAAAAATATAAACTTGGCCTTAAAAAATTCTCTCATATGAATTTCTACCCAATGATTTATTTTTTGTGTAATTAAATCCCGTATGAACTATGTCATCTGTCATACAAATGATTTTATAAAGTAGGAATTATCAACATTGCGTGAGGACTTTTTTCTCATTCTTCAGCGTTAACATTCTATTTTGTTCTCTTCTCAGCTGGTAATACAGAGGATTATTACAAGCCAAACCAGAATAACCAGGACAATGGCTAATATAATTGCTCTTCCTCCTTCCTCTCTGGATTTTCCTTGAAGACACAGGTGAAAATACATGGCCTTTAGCTTGTGGCCCACTATTACCCTCTCAGTCACATTCACTAATCTTATCAATTTATACTCCTAATTTGTGAAACCCATGACTCACTGAGAATTATCCAGTCGTCAGTACGAAATTTATTTGAAATCCAGAACCACTACTTTCTTTCTGCAGCAAGTCTTTCTTTCCCAGAGCAAAATCCTGCATATAATTAAACTGCCTATGCCCGAGGGTGTGTGTGAAATCCAGAGAGGGACAGAGAGGACAGCAGGGAGGGAGAGACCTGGCGGGCATCCCATCTCCAGTCTCCTGCATGGAGCTACACCGTACAGCATGCCATCCCTGTGGCACAGAGAAGGGTCAGGTGAGGACCTTACTTGGGTCCTCCCACACTATCTCCCAGATAACATAAACTTGAGGTACAAAGGGGACCAGAGGTAAGGCATACATTTGAGGATCTCTGGACACTCAGGTAAACAGCTCCAATCCTAAAGCCTCAACATCTTCCTCTGAGCCACTCTGAATACTACCAATTAATTCATTTTCCTTAAGATTAGCTTTTGTTTCTTGCATCTATAATAGAGGGTCTGGGGTCTGGGGACAGGGACCCAGAAAGAGTAAACCAAATGGAAGAACAGTCAAAGCAGGAAACCCACACTGAAAACACAGGATTCACAACCGAAAGGTTACCTTGGTTTGGGGGTATTTTTTTAACATTTTTTGTGATGGGAACACTTAAGATCTATTCTTTCATTAGCAAATTTCAAGTATATACTTCATTATTACCAAGTACAGTCACCATGCTGTACATGAGATCTCTAGAACTTACTCATAACTGAAAGTTTGTGCCCTTTGACCGACATCTCCACACTTCCCCCACACTCCAACACCTTTGTGTCTCCAAATTGGACTTAGATTATGTTTACATTTAACATTCCTTCAAAGTTTCTGAGTTAGAGGTGCAGCCCCAGATTAACCTCCACTATTCTTACAAAACTGGAAGCATATTATGGAATTGAATGAGTAAAATAAAGGAGAGAAAGGTGAACTACATCTCCATGAGGCAAGAGGGATCGATTCTTACGGCTTTTTTGTCCCACTGTTGCTTACCTAAACAAACATAAAATTCATTTCCCGTGCTCCTTTTGAATGGAGCAGTGTTTCCAAAAACATTTTTTTTTTAGGTTCAAATGTAATTTGTCATTGAACAGACTAAATACATAAAATAACAACCAAAAAAGATAAATGTCGAAACTCGATATGCTGATTAGTTAAAATAAACTTCCCTAAAAAACGAAGCATATTATGGCCAAAGTAACAATGTGGATAAAAGAACCCCAGTTCTATTATGTTATCGCTGAAGAATGGAACCATTACCATTCATTTGAAGTTAGACACCTGAAAGGAACCTGGGCAGAAGAAACACATCAAAGACCCAGCCAAGCAAAACTTCAAAAGGCACAGCACTGCACAGATGGGAGCTTCTGAGGAACAGCCCGCTCTCAGGGCAGAGCTGAAACTGAGGTTCACTTGCAAACTCGGAAGCCTATGAGCAGTATCACCGCAAACCGTGCTGATAATAGACCTGCTCAGATTTACCTGGGAAAGGCTTCTTATTAACAGAATAATTAGGAATGAACACAGTGTGCAGTTAAGATCACGGATCCCAGAGTCCAGCTTGAGATTTGGGGCAAGTTAATCATATTGAATTGTGACTTTTTTCCAGGACCAATGTAAGCATTAAATTTGATTATATGTTTTAAACATTAAAACAGTGCCTGGCAAATTATATGTCCTACTCTTGCTTGAAAATAAGAGTTTTTATTTATGACCCATGTTTCATGAAATCTAGGTTATGAGAGTAAATGGCTAACTCTGTTTCCTAAAAACACACTAATATGTATGTCCAGTGTGTATGTGTGTGCATATAAAATGAAAATATTAAATTTAAAAAGTATTGAACAGTACTGTGAGGCATTTTTATTGATGAGTACAAATAGATTTTTTTCCCCTTGCTATTTTTCATCATGTAATTATCTCAGAGAAAACCTGGGGTTAAGAGTTCAATTCTAGTTTTTAAATTGTCCTGCAGCTCAATTATGGCTACTAAACACATTCTCAGCCTAAATTTAATGACCTTGGGTACAAAGCACATTAAAAAATAAAGTACCCTCAGATGTTTTCACCACGATTACTGATATACAAGAAACTGTCAAACACAAAGACTGTATGGAGTTGTAAATAAAAGTGAATTGTGGAAAACTTACCCTCAAAATGGACAATATTTTATTCATAAACCACAGTTTTCTAGAAAACATATCCAGGATATAGTATTTAATAAACATTTTCTCAGTGTTCTATTTATTTTATATGTCAAACATGTGTTTGTGTTAAAGAGCCCATTAGGTTAAGATCATTTAAGACTTGTCTATACTCACCTCTGGGTACCAAGGGGTCTTTGAAGTCACAGATTTAACAACAGCTTTGGATCATTTGTTTTATTCAAAAGTTCAAAAATCCTTACTGTATACTAAATTACATTATGCCATATAATATAAAATTAAAATTAATATTAAAATATAACAGGAGATGTAAAAAAAAAAAAATGTGTGTGTGCACTCCAGGTTACTGCCCAAGGCCCTGGGGTGTGTGTCCCACTGGTCCTGTAGAGGAACTCCTGATTATATCACTAGCATCTGTCTTCCAAGGCCTGGGGGGTGGGTCCCACTGGTCCTATAGAGGAACTCCTGATTATATCATTAGCATCTGTCTTCCCACTTCCTAACAAGCCCTGGTTTCCACTGGGGTAACAAGTAATCCCAGGGAACCTAACTCCATATGGGGCCCCAGAGACAAACTCTGCAATCTAACCAGAGCCTGATCAGAGGGAGTCTCAGCTCTTGCTCTGGATAATCCTGCGTGACAATGTGAGGCAACAGGGACACCCTGCCCAGGGATGGGACAGACACCTGAAGCAGGATAAGGTTCAGATGCTCAGAAGACAAAGCTGGATCCCAGCAGCATCCTGAATCTCTCATCGAAGCTGCCTGGCCTGGCACCCTGTGCCTTTTGACTTTTGTGAGCCAGGTCTCTCTCACTGTTTAGAGAATTTGCAGTACGTTTTTCTGTAACATATAGCAAATATTTTTCAGAAAAAGGTACTAAAAAATACATTGACTTTGGGCAAAGGAGCAAAGATTTCATTATCCACTGGTCTTTTTCATTACTTAAGTCATAACTGCCTCCTCTTCTCACACACCGTGCTTCCTCCTCGACCTCAATGTTTGGTTCACGGCAAGAATTCCCATCTCCTTCTTTACAAATTGGTGTAAAATGTCCAAGACCCTGTCCGTGACAAAGTCAGCCCTGAGTCCCCCTGCCCAAATCTGAACGAAGCTGCATCTGTTTCTTTGGTGACATTTCTTGCCATCTATACTCCTGGCTTTCAGAACCACAGGCCATGTCTTCACTTTGAAGAGTTAATGTTATTAAGAAAAGGGAAAACTAAACACAGATAATAGAGGTCTATTGTTTTATGAACAACTGAGATTTTTTTAAGTTCAACTTTTCTTCCTGAAAAGCTATACCTGAGAATGTATTTTAATGTTCCCTAGACTTCCAAAACCTACACAAAGACGCAAATCTTTATCTGCCCACCTCCTCCTTGCTCTACTTTCGGAGAAAAGTTCTGCTAATCGAGACCAATCTCTCCATCTTTACTCCCACAATTGGTATCCCATATTTTGAATTCTTTCATTCTTCTGAATCTTGCTTAGAGCCTTAGAGCATTTTTAAGTCTCTTCTTTCATAAATTTAGGAAAAAATCCCACATATCATTTGCCCCAATCCCCAACTACTTTTTCTGCTTAAATAAAAATAAATTATTAAAACTAATGTCAGTCTTTTTTTTACTTTTTGTAATGAGACTACTACAAATTTTAAAGCACATCATGGCTGGCATATTTCTATTCCACACACTGTCCCAGAGGGAACTAATTCCAATATTTAGTTATGTCCTCTCTTCCCCTAGACCCCCAGAACCCTCAAATATGCAGTGCACCTCCCAGGTGCCTTGGCTCTCAGAACTCCCTACTGGTGCCATGCTGCCTCCTCCTTCCCTTTCAAGGCGTAATTTAAAAGCCAGCTCAGCCACAAAGCCTTTCCCCACCCGGCTTCCCTTCCCCTCCTCGGTAGAACGGTCTGTTCCTGCCTTTACTTATTTCTGTGGTAGTACCTGACGGCAGATAAGCCTTTAAACCACACTTTCGCGCCAGCAAATTTTTAAAAATGGCAAGCACATAAAACAGCAATGGGTTTTTTTGTAACAAGTTTTTACATTTCAGACAAAATCATCAAATATTCACAGGAGGTCTTGCTCAAAAATAGGCTTATATAGGAAAAAGTAATCGAAATCTAAGGGATTAGAAGAAGCCTTTTGCCCACATGACTGCACATCTACAGTTCTGTGAGGCAAAGAATATTCTTAAATAATCTAACATTTGTACCTCACCTATAATTCAATCATAATAAATATCCCCTTTAAATTTTTTCTTGAGACAGAGTCATGCTCTGTCACCCAGACTAGAGAGCAGCAGCAACACAGCTTGCTGTGTCCTCAAATTCCTGGACTCGAGCAATCCTCCTGCCCTAGCCTCCTGAGTAGGTAAGGCTGTACCTGCCATGCAACTGGTCCAATTTCTTAATTTTTGGATAAGGATGAGGCCTTGCTATATTGCCCAGGCTGGTCTCAAACTCCTGGTCTCAGCTGATCCTCCCACCTCAGCCTCCCAAAGTGCTGGGATTGCAGGCATGAGCCCCTGTGCACAGCCTGACATTCTTATTTTTTTAGACCGAAAGAGGGAACCCAAAATGCACAACTATTTATAAATATCTCCGTTCGAGTATCAGTTCCTTCCATGCCTAATGGGCTTCTGCCTCAAATATAAAAACTGAGTATAAATATGCTTTTCTAGTCCTAAGGACAAATAAGTGCAATTTCACTCTGGAGTAGTAAATCAGGCTCTATATTTCTATTTGAAAAAGAAATGACTATATACCTTCTCATTACCATGTTGTCCCAAATCAGAAATAAAAAATCCCATTAATTAGAATTTTTTCAAAACAATTATCAGAAACATCACATTTTGGGTCTTAAAAAAAAAAGAAAACTGGTTAGGCTGGGCATGGTGGCTCACCCCTATAATCTCCCCACCTTGAGGAGCCATAGCAGGAGGAACACTTGAGGCCAGTCTAAGGCAACACAGTGAGACCCCCAGCCCTATAAAAAATAAAAAGGCTGGCCCAGCACAGTGACACACCCTGTGGTCCTGGCTACTCAGGGCTGCAGAGAGCTAAGAGCGGCCCACAGCACTGCAGGAACAAGACCCTGGTTCCAAAAAGTACATATTTAGATAGTTTAGAAGCATTAAGAGGGTAAACTGTATATAGCTACTCTAATTGGTCAGACTGAGATCAAGTTAGCTGTGCAATTCTGGGCAAGTTACCCCACATAGTTTTATTTTTAATTTTTTTGAATATTAAATAAGTCATGATGATAAAGGATTTTTTAAAGTGCTTACACAGAAGATATGGCAAAAAATATTTTCTATGCTTTTAGGCCAAATACAAGTCATCGATTAAGTCAAAATAAAAATTTAAAAATATTTTTTACTTGTCACAAATTCCTGTTTTCACTAATACAGGGTGGACATAAAGTTCATGTGCAATTTACTATGTTTAACTATTTTAAATTGTACATGAACTTTATGTCCACTCTGTATACAATAAGCTCCAAAAAAAGGCCAAAAGCACGTAAGGAGACCAAAAAGATCAAAGCCCAATAATTCGCAAGAAAGGCAATTGGTATGAACAAATACGTTACTCCAAAAATCTAAATTTAAATGGTGTTTCAATAACTGAAAAGATGCTGGCTGAATTCTCTTATAACTAGATAAGTACAAAGCAAAACTTCAATTTGCAAACATATGAGAGTTTGATAACATTCACTGGTAAACTTATAGGGTATAAAGAAACAGGTACCCTCACCTTCGTGCGTGGGCCTAGCTTTGGGTACAGGCTCTGTGGTCTGCAACTCTAGACTCTACGCCCTGGAAACGTTCCTACAGGTCCATGCACAGAGCAAATGACTGGAAAACTAAACACATTCCATTATATCCACACACAGTTGTGCAGCATTTAAAAGAAGGATGCAGTTTTATATATATTAAGACGGAACAACTAACAAGATGCATTGTTAAGTGAAAGCAAGATAGAGAACTGTATATAGCTACTCTAATTGGTATTTAAAAGCAAGAAGTCTATAAATGTAGACTATCTCTGGGTGGATAACAAGAATCTGGTCACAGTAATTGTCCCTAAGAAGGGTATGTGGGTAGAGTAGGAGGAAAGAGCTTTCTTTTGCAGCTTTTGAGTTTTGTACCATATGCCTATAAAATCTATTTACCCAGCAAATTAAATTTTTTATTTTTTAAACACTGAGTTTTTAAATACTTTTTACTCCCTTGCACAGGTGCATAACCAAGCAGGTTTCCATGGTGAAAGACCACGTGTAGGTGAGTTATTACCAAAATAGTGTCCTTCCACTTGTCCAGTGCTCATATTCGTAAGTAGTTCACTAGAGAAGATATCACCTAAGTAAAATTAGAATGTGTACCAAGAAGTATGACTGAAAACCATGTCACTTACAGATATTTCCATCAGCAGAGATTAACTACCATCAGTAGAAATCATGATGGCTAAATGATTTAGTCATCTTATTTTTGAATAAAAGATACTTACTATGGTCTCAGGAAACATTTTAAATAGTAGAGTTTTATGAAAAGTTACACTTCATAAATAACTTCAATATAAACAAGAATACATAAAAGGATATTATTGCATCTTTCAAGCCACATCTGCTTATCACCAAAGAGATTACTGCTGCTAGTATAAAATGTTTCATCAACTGCTACAATTTATTGCAATCCTGAACACTTGTTAGCCTTCCTACAGGGTCATTCAATCTTTAAAAGGCATTCTTTTAGTAAAATTTCAGACAAAAATGATAGCATGCATAGGGAATGACTTTGTACTTGACGATTTGTGTGCATATTGCTGCTGCTGCAAAAAAAGTCAACAAATCGTATCTCATGATCATTGTAAAAACTTCCATAAAGCAGGCACACACCCTAATCCTCGCTACTCAGGAGGCTGAGGCAGGGAACCAACTACCTGAGGCCAGGAGTTCCAGTCCAGCCTGGGCAATACAGCAAGACTACATCTTTTACAAAATAATAATAATAAATAAATTTAAAGTTGCTATGAATACAACCCATGCAGTCCTGTGGAAAATGTAAACATTTACAGCAAGATCTTTACAAATACCTGTACTATCAAAGATAACTCAGATAACCAATAAGGTCTGTGTGTCTTCCTTAAAAAGAGCCAAGAAACTGCGTAAGATAATGACTGTCAAATATCCCATCAATGGGAAAAGACTACTTGCGCTCTTTGAAGGCCACTTCCAAAATAAAAAAAATAATGTAAAAAAGCACAAAGGGCATCATCGTATTCAGATTCTTTTCAGCGTCTAATGACCATCTCATTCTTAAGAACTGCTGGGTTCAATCATTGAGAAAAAAATTTCTAAATTATTAATACTATTAAATGTTTATTATTAAAATACCTAAAGTAGGCACTGCTGTATCTCTTTCAGAGTAAAATATGGCAGAGCTGCTCCTGTTGAGAGTTGGTACTGAACTTTCTGTACTTGATAATCAGTGATCCATAAAGTAGAAAACACTCCCATCCTGGCAAAATGTTTTATTGGTTTCAGTTCATAAGGTACTAGACCAAAGAGTTTCACTTTCCAAACCTCCTTGTGAAGCAGAAATGTACTGTGTTTCAAGGGATTTCATATCGAAATCTCAGCTTCTCGCGGGCTATCTCAAAGGGTAGGAGGCTGCACACAAAAATCTTAGAGTTTAGAAGGAAAAAAAGCATTCCTTGGTTTTTCAAACCAAAAAGAAGATGGAGGGGAAACAAAGGTTTCAGGTGTACAGATGGAGAATGAGGGGAAAAGAAAGGAGAAACATACAGAGGGTAGGGAAGAAAATGGGACAAGTTTAACAAAGAAAAGGGACAGGAGAAAAAATAAGGCAGGCAACCAGATGATGGAAAGGCAACCTAATGGAACCGTCTGTCCTCCAAACAAAGCGGTGCTTGTAAAGCTCCTGCAGGAGACAGTCCAACTTGTCCTGATCTCAATGACTTCCTGCAGGGAATGGCCTCAGGGTGACGAACCTGCAGACGAACCCCGGGCAGGCAGAACTGTGTGCCTCCAACAGCTGTTCAAGCTGGCAACATGCAAATCCCCAGGCATCATGGAAAATGCCTAGACGTTCACACTATGATTAGTATATTTCTAACACAATAATACTTCTAATCTGTTCAGCACAATTTACAAATATTTAAAAAATACAATTAATCAACAAAACCAAAACATTATATTCTGTAAACACACCTACATACAGTGAAGCATTTACCATCTCAAGTTTCAAGAACAACAAAGTATGTCTAATCGCATGTACTAGGATTACCTGGTACCTGTACTTCGAATATTCAGATATGCACATGCCCAAGTGTGCACAGGGAAATTCATTCACTCCTAATTCATTCACTTCCTCCTATACTCCCCAGATGTTTATTCTGTGCCTACTGTGTGCTAAAGACAGTTTTGTGCTCTGGTGTGGAGAGATAACAAATAACTCAGTTGTATCATTATATGATTGATTAATATTCTATAAGGAACGCGGCCAAAAACAACGGCATTTAGTTTGGAGGCGCTATCAAGAGCTAGTGGGAACATGTGGAAAGGTTAGGCTAAGGATGTGATTTTTGAGCTCAAATCTACAGCATGAGAGCACAATCTCGGCCAAGGGAGTATGAGGATGACGGCATCTCAAGAGACCTAGAAACAACCAGTTTTGCAGCATTTAAAAAATCCCCGAATGGAGCTTAAACAGCTTAAGAGAAAAAGAAAATGTGGAGAACAAGCAGTGGCCAGATACTGGAGCTGCTTTATGAGCCTCTAAGAATAATAGGCTACTGAAGGTCAAATGAAACATAATAATTACCAACACTTATCGACCATCTACCATGGGACTATGCCAGTCACTCTGTATTAATCAACCTTTTTAACCTTTCACTGATGGAGTAGGTCCTATTTATATCCGCACTTTAAAGATGAGGAAACTGAAATGCACAGGGAAGTTAATGACTTGCTCAGTGTAAGAGCGGAGTGGGATTTGACCAACGTAGTGTGTGATTTTCAGGGTATGGGGCTAACTACACTAGTCCACCTTTCTACATGAGACCAACCTGATCAAACAAGTGAATCAGCTGCTCCATGATACAAATAAACCTTTCTGTATCAACCTTTAGGGTCTTAGTTAACTTCAGTAATAACAGTACCTGGAGATTATATATAGTTCCATGTCCCTCAGTGACAGGAGCATTGTCTGAGAAATACATTTCTTCAACACCATCTACACAAACCTAGATGGTATTGCCTACTGCACACCTGGGCTACTGTGGTATACACAGACTACTGCTCCTAGGCTATGGCACGTCACTGTACTGAATACTCTAAGCCAGCGGTTCTCAACCCACAGATTTGTGTATCTGAACATATCTAAACATAGAAATGGTACAGTAAAAAAATATGGTATAAAACATTAAAAAACAAGCCAGGTATGGTAGCTCACATCTGTAATTCTAGCACTCTGGGAGGCCAAGGTGGGAGGATTCCTGACCAGCCTGAGCAAGAGTGAGACCCCATCTCTACAAAAAAAAATGAAAAAAATAGCCAGGCATTATGGCAGGCACCTATAGTCCCAGCTACTCGAGAGGCTGAGGCAAGAGGATCGCTTGAGCCCTGGAGTTTGAGGTTGCAGTGAGCTATGATGATATCCTGGCATTTGAGCCAGGGAGACAGAGTGAGACTCTGTCTCAAAAAAGGCAGGGGCAACTAAAAACAATACACCTATATAGGGTACTTGCCATGAATGGAGCTTACAGGAATGGAAGTTGCTCTGGTTAGTCAGTTGAGTGGTGAGTGAATGCCTAGGACTTTAGGCATTAGGCACTGCCTAGGACATTACTGTACACCCCCATAGATTTATACACACCGTACGTTTGGGCTGCCTCAAATTTATTTTAAAATTTTTCTTTCCTCAACAATAAACTAAACTTAGCTTACTGTAAATTTTTTTTACATTATAAACTTTTTAATTTTTTAACTTTGACTCTTTTGTAACAACATTTAGTTTAAAATACAAGCACACCGTACAGCCGAACAAAAGTATTTCTTTCTTTATATCCTTATTCTATAAGCTCTATTCTGTTTCTAAATGTTTTTTTCTTTGCTTTCTAAACCTTCTTGTTAAAAACAAGGAAACACGCACATTTAGCCCAGGCCTGCACAGGATCAGAATAACCAAATCACCGTCTTACACCTCCATGCTTTGTCCCACTGGAAGGTCTTCAGGGCCAACAACACACATGGAGCTGTCACCTCCTGTCATCTCCTGCCTTCTAGAACACCTCCTGGAGGACCTGCTAAAGGCTGTTCAACAGTTAACCTGTTTTTCATTTAATAAGTGCAAGGTGCACACTCTAAAATTACTACTGTATAATAAAGACAGAAACACATTCATTATCATTATCAAGCATGACACACTGCACACAACTGTGCAGGCCATACTTTTAGACTACTGGTAGTGCAGTAGGTTTGTTTAGTCAGCCTCACCACAAACCAGTGAATAACAAGTTACACTATTAAGTTATGATGGCTATGCCATCATTGGGCAATAGGAATTTTTCAGCTACATTTTCATGAGACCACCATCATATAGGTGGTCATTATAGGCTGGAACATCGTGATGGGGCACATGACTGTATTTCCAAAATTACAACACACATGTGTTAATTACAACACATATATATTTCAGACAGTATGGCCATTTCCCAAAGCCAAACCCCGTAGTAACAATACCTGAAAGAGTTTAAAAGAGAGAAGGGAGGAATAATCTAAAGTTATAAATTACATAGAATCAAATCCCATCTATGATGCTGACTAATGAAAACGACTAAAAGTATTAGAAATATTAAAATTTTTAAATTACGAAGTTATTGACAAAATATAAGTAGCTAATTTACCTAGAATCATACGCACCAACCCAAAACATGTATACGGAACCACATAAATGTGAACACATACACGGATAGAATTATATATAATCATACTAACTTTTCTGGAGGCTTTAAGTCCAAAATACTCATATTATCTTTAATTTGGAATTTCCCTTTTGAATTTATCCAACTAAATAATTTATTATTTGTTACTAGGGAAATTCACTACAACAAATATATTTTAGACTTATTGAATGTAAACATTCTTTCTGATCACAACCCAAAAATATTATTTATCAGAAGTGGTTTGAGTAACTCCATGCCACATAATTATTTTATTAAGTTTCATTTCCAATTTTTCTTCTTAATTTCAGGACAATTATGATTTTAACTTTTTCCCCAACTCTTCCTATGAAAGACAGATGCGCACAGAATTTTATCCCACACAGTGAACCACACGCTTTTCAAAGAGATGCTTCCAAAGTAAGTACTGTTTTTCCTTCTCTTATTTAGAAATGAGCTACAAAAATATTCCTGCATTATTTCCCAAGCCAACCACTGTGCACCACAATGTTTATTACATCACAATATTTCAGTCTACGTTTTCTCTGAGAAATGCCTCATCCCCCAGGTCTGGATTATGTGTCTCCTTTTTTCTCATAGCACCCTGGACTCCCTCACCAGAGTACTCTGCTCTCTAGCCAATCCCTGTGTCCCCTCTATCTTCCGGCACACTGCAAGTTCTGAGATGATCTGCGCCCTGCTATCTGTGTTCACCAGTGTGCATCTAGCACCCAGCATAGCACCGGTGCCCAGTAAATAATTGTCAAAAGAATTTCCTAAGAATATTATCAAAAGGATACTGTGACCTATTTAAATAAATTGAGAGAGGAAGCTTCAAGAAAAGGATAAAAGCAAACCTCTTTACGAAACTTAAAATCCTCCAGAGTTTTACTTTCTAATCCATCAGTAAAAAGTATGCACATCTTTAACTTAGAGTCATGTAAATCTGAAGCACAGTCAGGGTGTGGTATATGAGCTCAGATACATAATCTAAAGCTAATCCAACTCCACTTTTACTAAATCCTGAATCATAAACTTTCAACACCTTTTCTATTCTACCACACCTCTTCTTCTTGGCAAGAATGCATTCACTTTTCTTTTCCCCTTTGCTGATTTCTCATACACATGCATAAAAACTTGAGATCTGAATGTCACTACTCAGAATAGAAAGGCTTCCCTTTTTAAAGAATACGTAATTTAGAATACATTTTAAGAATACATTACTTTCCAAACTATGTTTCAGAAAAGCCTAGCGTAGGGGCTCTTACATGTGACAGAATCACCTGGAAGGCTTGTTAAAACAAAGATTGCTGGGCCCCATCTTCAGAGATTCGATTTCAGTAGATTTTGGGCAGAGCCCAGGGGATGGTGATGCTGACCGTCCTGGGACCCCATTTTGAAGACTAGTGCTCTAGTGTGCTGTTAACAGATGTTCTGCTAGGGGAAAAAGTCCATTCTAAACTGGAAGCTGCATCTTCTGTTTGCCCTCTTAAAACTTCACTCTACACATCAGAATATTAAAAGCTCTGAAGGTTCTGCAGTAGATGACATGTTTTACTTTGGTTATCAAACAAAATTATCTGATTCTGGAATCCTTTAATCAAAGAGTAATAATTAACATTTTAACATGCTCTGTATATTACACTATAGAAAAATCTGCATTGACTCTTCAAAACTGTTTTTTTTTTTTTTCATTTATTTCAGCAGAAAATAATTCTGCCCCTGGAAATACTCCAACTTATTACTATATATGATTCCTACCCCAATAAAATAATTGCCATCTCAACCTCACATCAGGCACTGTTCAGACTATCACATACCATCATTTCTTGCTATGCTAATTTTTGTAGCTCTGAATGTGAAGTAAATATTAAGATCATACAAGGCTTTAGTCATTAACCTAATTAATTAAAAATTCTGCATCATTTAATAGCATTCTGAACTTCAATTATTGAATGCCACAAATTCACATTTATGTGTTCACACTTAAGAATAAACTGCTCAAGGCAACGGAATGAAATACCTTACGTGTGTTCGGGTCAAAACATTTTCTCACACGTGATCTTATCTCGTGTTTACAAGTACCTCGCGTGAAGCTGACAGGCTGGCATTTGTGCGTTAGCAGAGGTGGTTAACTGAGAAAAGGAGCAGCAAAGTGAGTCACCAACTCATGGAACTTGGTGATGACATGTCTTTTGACTCACATTCCAGGCGTCTCTCCATCACACACACCGCCTCATAATAACTTTTATACTCCTCCTGTTCATTTTATCTAGCAACTTTTTTCTTTCTCTTCCCATTCAATCACAAAAAAATTACACATGGAAACACATGCATGTATAAAATCTTTCAGGTCACAGTACAGAGAGATACTTTCAAATACAGCTTTCTTAAAAACTAGCCACTGCTGGCTTCCATAAAAATAGCAAGAATGAAGAAAAAGAAAGAAAAAAAATTAATTGTGAACAAAGGCATCGATGAATATGATAGAATTCAGAGAAGTAAGCTCTCCAAGTAGAGAGATTTTTGTCTGTTCAAGTGCCTGGCCCAGTGCCTGGCACACTTAGATATTCCACGTACACTAATAATGTGGCATATGTGATATATGTGATAATAATAATGTACATCACTTACAAACAGCACCAAAACATAAATGTTTGAAAAAACATTTTAGTTCCTTATATGCACTTTACATATTTTCAAAGGACTATTTAGATGTCCAAAGGACCATACAGACT